>NW_022630998.1:1514218-1853233 GCF_010015895.1 Lontra canadensis | reverse complement strand
AAAAAAAATTAAATTAACTGCAAGGCTAAAGAATCATGGGGAGAAAGCCATGAGTTCCGTGCTTTGCTTTCTCCTCCTCTGGAATTCCGCTGCTCTCCTTGGTATTGAAACTGCACTCCTTGGTAGGTGAACTTGGTCCTGGCTGGATTTCTTGTTGATCTTCTGGGGGAGGGGCCTGTTGTAGTGATTCTCAAGTGTCTTTGCCCCCGGCGGAGTTGCAACCGCCCTTACCAGGGGCCGGGCTGAGTAATGCGCTCGGGTTTGCTTTCGGGAGCTTTTGTTCCCTGAGCGCTTTCCGTAGAGTTCCAGAGGACGGGAATGAAGATGGCGGCCTCCCAGTCTCCGGCCCGGAGGAGCCGAGAGTCTGGGGCCCCACTCCTCAGTGCGCCCTCAGAGAACAGCGCCCAATTACTCCCGTCACCCTGGCCTCCGGCCGGGCTCCGAGCTGACCGAGCCCGCGACCAGTTCAAGGTAACCCCGAGCTGAGAGCTCACTCCTGGGCTCTGTCTCTGTAGCCGGCTTCCCCGTTCTAATACCTGCAAGCTCTGCGACACTCAGACACCCCTGATCCTTCTGTGACCCTGCGGGACCTGAGGCCACGCTGACCCCGCGTGGGCTTCACCCTGGTTAAGCCTCTGGAGCGATGTCCCTCAGCGGAACAGACTTTTAAAAGTCCTGATTTTGTGCTCCGTTGCTCCGCCGCTTGCCGGGAGCCGGCCCCTCCCCCCCATGGTCTATCTTCCCGTTGCTTTAGATTCACTTCTCCGCCAGTCCTACCTTTCAGAAAGTGGTTGATTTTCTGTTTCTAGAATTGCTGTTCTTCTTCTCTTCGATCTCCCGTTGGATTTGTAGGTGTTTGCAATCTTCAGATAAGCTATCTAGCTGATCTCCCGCTACCTGAAGTAGTCTCAGCCTGCTACTTCTCCGCCATCTTGACTCCTCCCCCTATCATACATTTGCTATTTTTCTCTACATTCCCTCCCACACACATCTCACCCACCCCACCGCCCTTTCTTCGTGGAGAACTGTTGGAAATCACAGTGAGGACATCATGGCATCTCCCCCCCAGAATGCCATCTCTTCAGAGTGAGGGTATTGTTCTCACGTGACCACAATATTGTGCATTTAATATGGATAAAAGCATTTAATATGGATAAATTAATTGTGCGTGTTAAACCAGATTGAAAATTCTCAGTTCTCTAGTAATACGTGTCTTGGTGATTTTCCTCTTTCCCTCAGGATCTAATCAAGGATCACTGGTGGCTTTTCCTGATCACGTCTCTTTGGGCTCTTTTAATCTCTACCAGTTCACTTCCCACCTTTCCTTTCATACCATTGAAAATTTCTGAAGAATCCAGGCCAATTGTTTGTCAAATGTAGAAGTAGAAGTAAATGTAGAAGTCAAATGTAGAAATGTGTCAGTCTGAATTTGTAGGTTTCTTTCCTCATGTTTTAATTAAGATTACACATTTCGGACAAAAATATTACATGGGTGAGTTCATATTCTTCTTCTTGCTTTAAATCCAGAGGCTCATTTGTCCCCTTACTGGTGAAGCTACTTTTGGGTCCTTAAACTGAAACTCGGTCTTATAAAGGTACTTTTCATTCCTTTATAAGAATCAATAGTAATCTGGGGGGAGTACCTGGGTGGCTCAGTGGGTTAAGCGTCTGCCTTTAGGTGCTCATAATCCCGTGGTACTGGGATTGAGCCCCGTGTTAGGCTCTGTTGTAGGCAGAAAACATGCTTCTCCCTCTCCTTCTGCCCCTTCCTCCCACTCATGCTCTCTCTCTATCAAATAAATAAGATCTTTTAAAAATAGTGATCTGGGGTATAAAACGTGGAGCACATGCAAATTTCTCCCCTACCATGGTAGACAGGATAATACCAGCTCTGTGCCCACATCCTTATAGATATCCATGCCCACATCCCTGGCACTTGTGAAACTGTTAGGTTAAAAGACGGGTAAGGGGAGTGAAGGGAGCAGTTGGAATGAAGGTTGTTATCCAGCTGACCTGAAACTAGGGAAATAAGCCTGGATTACCCGGGGAGGGGGGGGGTCCAATATAATCACAAGCGTCTTTGAAAGTAGAAGACCGGCTAGAGGAGTCAGAAGGAGATGCGATGAAGGTAGAATGATCAGACATGTAAAATATGCTTGCTTTGAAGGTGGAGGAGGGGAACTGCAGCTCAAGAGGGCAGGCATTCTCTAGACGCTGGACAAGGCCAGGAGCTGCATTCACCCCTAGAGCTTCGAGAAAGGAATGCAGACCTGCTGACACCACAAGGTTAGCACAGTGAATCCACGCCTGGCTTCTGACTTCCCAAACTGTAAGTCCACAGAATTGCCTTGTTTTAAACTCCTCAATTTTTGGTAATATGTTACAAAAGCAGTAGAAAATACATGCCCTATAACTGAATCTGTTCATTTCAGCATTTCTCGATGATCTTTGCCTGAATTCTTTCTTATTTTGGGACTAGTAAATGGTGGTGTTTACTGTGTTGATTTTACCTTACTTATTAGCCAGCATTCTTGTGAAAGAACTTCTGGCTTCTACTTTGTTCTCCTCTATCCCTCTGTGTCTCTTGGATACCATTATGAACACATAGATCCTTTTTTTTTTTTTTTAATTTGGAGTTCTATAACTTAATACTTTCATTATGTTTTTGATCCTTTGCTTGTCCCAAATTTGAGCATTAGCCAATCTAGCTCACTCCTATGCCTGCCTAGCATTCCCTTATTAGTTTCTGAGCACTTTTTTTGTTTTCTAGAATATAATATTTAGGGTTAACCTTACTCCCTGCCCCCATTTTTTTACCCCAAACATGGATGCCACCATTTTCCCAAGGAGCCCCGGTTTTGCTTAATGGGGGAAGGAAGGCTGATTTTTACTGTAACTTTGAGGTCTCAGTTTACTTTTGGCTTTAGTCTGTGCTGGGGTGTCTTTCCATAGTCTCAAAGACCTTTGTTGTAACTTTTTCTGTGAACCATTGATGTGTCTTGCATATTTTGTATCAGCTTAGGTTTGGTTGTTTTTTTTTTTGTTTGTTTGTTTGTTGTTTTTTTTCTGACTGTGAGTTGTTGATATAGTGGGGAAATTAGCCTTAGACTTGATAAACCTGTTGCTAATTGTTTTCTTCCAAATTTCTCCTTCATTGACCTTGTTTTCCAATATGAACTTATCTTATGTGAATTTATTCACTTGGTTATTGCACCTGGATTTTGAGTTCGAATTACAGAAGCTTTCTCCATATCATGGTTGTAAAGAAATTCACCCATGTTTTATTCCAGTATATTTAGGTCTCCCATCCATCTGGTGTAAGATATGAGTTCAAAATCATGGTTCAGCTATTGTCCCAAGAACACTTGTTGTCAAGTCCATCTTTTTCCCCCAACCATTTGGTATGCCTTCTTTATCAGTCATAAATTCCTATGTTTTGAAGTCTGTTTTTGGACTTTATATCCTGTTCTGTTGGTCAGTCTACACATGCAATAATACCACAATATTTTAACTAGAGGTTGGATAATGTATTAAGTCCTAGAGCTAGTCAACCTTTCATGCTTTTCTTTGGAGTTTGCTAGCTATGTTCTCATTTTATATGAATGTTCGAAGTACCTATTGTAGCTCCCAGAAAACGTACTGGTATGTTCACTGGGACTGCATTAAATTTATGTATTATCTTAGGGATTTTTAAAATTTGATCTCCTTCTTGCTGTGAATATGCTCAATGTAGAGAGAAAGTCTGACTACTTTCCCAGTCATTGTGCATCTTTCTCAGTGGTTTTCATTCTGCTAAGCGTCTTAGAAATACCTGGCAAAAAAAAAAAGAAAAAAAAAAAGAAAAGAAAACAGAAATACCTGGCAAAACTCTCATTCTTAGGGCTCACCTGACTCCCACACTGGCTCAATATGTCTGTGACATAACACAGCATCAGTGTGTGTCAGATTCCTTGGGTGACGTCAATATACAATAAAAGCTGAGAACCCCTGATTTATTGGGGGTGGAGGAAGAAGGATCCTTTGGAGCCCTAACGTGAAGGGAGCTGAAGGAGGAAAAAAAAGTGTTTTAAAGTTCCTAGTATTAGTGATATGCTTTTATTTGGTCCATGTATTTATAAAGTTAAAAGGTCTTTGTCACATTTACTGCTTTTTGGTCTGAATTCTACCTTTTTTTCCACTCAGAATTGCTGTCCCTGGTTTTCTTTCTTTCTTTTTTTTTTCCCCCCGTCTGTAAGTTTTTATTTCAATTCCAGTGAGTTAACATAAAATGTAATACTAGTTACAAGTGTAGGATTTAGTGATTCATTGTTTACATACAACCCCCAAGGCTTAGCACAAGTATTCTCGTGGTACACATTTCCTCAACCTTTTTTTTTTTTTTTGGTTTGTATGAATTATGTACTTTTAACTGTGTTTTTTTGCACTGAGTATGTAATAGGGTTTTGTTGTTGCCTGTGATTTTTTTAAAGTAGGTAAGATAAGTCTATTTCATATTGTTTATAGACTATGTCATAAATGATCACATATATATGCACTATTACATACAGTATTATATAGGTGTGTGCGGCAGGCTGGGAATAGAGCCCTTGAGTTCTTGGCAAGCTCTTGATCCCCCGAGGGTGAGGAAAAGGGAGTGTGGATCTCCATGTGGTAATTAATGCAGCAGCATAGGAGAAAGCGAGAAGAACCCCAAGTGGAGACTGTGTCTTGCAGGAGGGGAGTCCTCTTTGAAGTCTAAACTCCAGCTGATTATGAAAATTAATGCTGGGACAGATTTTTGAAAAGGATGAGATAAGGCAAAGCTAAATGAATCACACCTACCAACCATTGCCCTGCCTTTGGAAACGTGAACTGAGTTTTGGGTCTAGTTCCTAAGATCAGTGGTAACATCACGCCTAAATGGGGGACAGCTGCTGGGAAGGTATTGGCTCCAACTGATTCTGGTATTGCAAACATTCCAGAGTGACCTGTGGAAGTCAAGTGGAAGATCTTTCTTTAATATTGAACCACTGATACTTACTTACTCTGAATAATGTATATGCATGTTACTTAAATGATAGGTGTGGTCTTGGCTGAATCATAAGAAGCTATAATTACTACTTTTCTTTTTCTCTGTGCTGTCTTCTCTTGGCCTCTTTGTCCAGAGTGCCCTTGTTTATTAGGAAGGACTGTTTATTTTTCTGCACGAGTGGTTAAATTTACGGTAATAATTTGTATGCTACCCTTCGTCCTCTTTCCCTTATTTAGATACCTCTAACTGGTTTTGATAGCCTTCCCACCTGTGTGATAGTTAGTGAGCTTACCTAACTTCTCTTAGTGTTTCTTTCTCCTTTGTTAAATTATTGTTTGTTGAATTATTTCTACTGGGTCAAAATACGTAACCTGGATGCCCTGTTCTTCTACCTTGACCATCTGCATTTCCTTTAACCTTGAATCTGTGCTTATACATATTTAATCCTTACTATTGGCCCTACTGCTGGAGTTCACTCTAGCCTCTCCTGGTGGGATTAAATGTGTGTCCTCGCAGACCCTGAGGAGTTGTTCATGGGGGCAGTGTTCCTGAGATGTTAGTACATTTCCATTGTTTGTAGCTTTGTTGTGTGGGGAAGAGCTTGTCTGGATTTAATATTTCTGGCTCACACATTGCATTTTTTTTTAAGATTTTTTTTATTAAAATATCTAAAGATTTTTATTTATTTCTTTGAGAGAGCAAGAGTAGGCAGGAGAGGGAGAAGCAGGTTCCCCACTGAGCAGGGAGCCTGATGTGGGGCTCAGTCCCAGGACCCTGAGATCATGACCTGAGCCAAAGGCAGATGCTTACGCAATGAGCCACCCAGGCACCCCTCCCACTTTGTCTTTAAAAGTTTCTTTAAAGTGGTCCTCTCCATTGTCTTTATATATTTTGGTATACAAGTCTGATGCCAACCTGATTTTTTTTTTTTTTAAGTAACTTAGCTTTTTCACTTGGAGGTTCAGGGGATTTTTTCCCCCCTTATCATTAATATTTAACAGTTTTACCAAGATATATCTTCGAACTCATGAGCCTGGTTGCATTAGTTTAGGTATAGTATATTGTGGGGTCGTGGAATGCCTAACAACATTGCTTTGTCTCTAGAAAGTTTTCTTAGGTTGTATTTTTAAATTTAAATATTTCATTGCATTCCTTTGCTTTTCTTCAAACTCTCTAGTTACCTGTTTGGTCTTCTATCTTTTTTCCATATCTCTATGAATCTTTTCTCTTTATTTTCCACCTCAAGGCTATTTTATCTTTTTCTAAAGTGTCCTGTTTTATTTGTTTGTTTGTTTGTTTCGTTTTTAGCGGAATCTGATTTGACTTCCTTCTGCAAATGGTTGCATGAGAATGTTTAGTTCAGGTTGTGCTGTGAGGTTTTCACCCACTTTAATTGGAGAATTTTTTTCCAATCAGAGCTAAGCACTTCAGATTCTTCTATTAATTATACCTTTGTGGATGTTGTTTGCCAAGTATGCTCATTTTGAAATGGCCTCTCTCTCTCTGTATGAGCAATCATGGCGTGCATAGGGATGAACATATGTTTGGCTGACTCCATTTTTGATTTGTGGGTGCCCTCTTATCTGTACTCATTGCATTTTAGTCTTTAAAAATTAATAGTGCTTGGTTTTAGTTTGGGGGGGGAGCTTTGTCTCTTGCTTTTACTACTATATTTAAAATGTCTATAGACCCTTTAATTTCCAATACTTGTTTCCTTCTTTCATTCACCCCCAATCCTAGGCAAAACCCTCCCAATGCCTGTTCAACAGAGTAGTACCTTCTTGAGATTCTGATCTGTGCTCCTGCATTCCCAAATCTCTCCCCATGAATTGTTTATCAACCAGGCACAGAACCACTATGTCTCAGCACTGTTATTTGGCATTTAGGATTTGTCTCTCCTCCTGGTAGATGATTTTTATCCATATTCTGTCCATGGGTCCCCCTACAGTTGCTGCCCCTGTTCTCTGTGTATTGAGCTCTAGAACGTGGTCTGCCACTTCATGCTTTTGATTTCTCTTCTTAAACAGAGTTTTAAAGTCCATAGTCACTGACTCTATTCAGGCTCCAAGTACGGGTTCTGAAAAGCTTTGTTTGCCATACTTGTTGATCAGAATTTGTGTTTATTTATTTATTTATTCCCATATAGTAGATGGAAAAAGATGAATGTAAGCAACCACTGTCATTCTCTGGAAAGTCAAATATTTCTTACATAGGTCAAAATTTACATCTTACCATTTTTTTTCTTAATATGGATGTCTTGCATTTATATGGCGTATTTGTCTCCTAGCACTTGTGCACAGAGTCCTATATTTGTTCAGTTATGCTTTGAAATAAGCACAATTTTAAGTGAGAAAACTGAGCCTCGGAATGGTTACGTGAATTCTTCGATATCACACACCTACATATATTGGAAGAATTGGAATTCAGAGTACAACAATGAGTGTTCTTCCAAAATGAAATAAACAGCTTTTTAAGTTGTGGCTCTTTACTAGCACCACTCACTCACTTGCACTGAAAATGCCTAATCAGAGTTAAGGTCACCACTCCTTGAAGTTGTATGAAAAGTTCCTGCATTATGTGGATATTTAAAAATAAGACATAAGAAATAGACTGGGCCTCTGCCCCCAGGTCCTCACTCAGAGCTTCTAGAATCCTTTTAATTTCCTGAGTGGTAGGGTGATAGGAGGCTCATCTCAGAATTCCTAAATCTCTTGGAATTTTTTGGATAATAAGATGATATTTTGTTCTAATGAGGTGACTTGGTGGATTCCTGAGTAGCTTCATGGTGGGGGCACATCACCAGAAAGGAAAGGCATGACCAGAAGCTTGAAAGTTTCAACCCCATACTTGCGGGAGGAGAGAGAGCCTGGAGACTGGGTTAACTGATCATACCTATATGGTTAAGCCTCCACAAAAATCCCTTAAGTGTAGGCTTCAGAGAATTTGTGGTTTTGGGGAAATGCCTCCATGTACCAGAAGAATGCTATCGCCCAACTTCACAGGGACAGAAGTTCCTGTGCTTGGGACATTACCAGACCTTACACTACGTACTTCATCTGTCTGTGCATCTTTTTTTTTTATGATAAATTGATTATAATAAATATTTCCTTGAGTTTCATGAACTCTCCCAGTAAATTATCAAACCTTGGGGTGATAAGTGGTGGTTATGGGACCCCATGGCTTTGTAG
This sequence comes from Lontra canadensis, assembly GCF_010015895.1. NCBI lineage: Eukaryota > Metazoa > Chordata > Mammalia > Carnivora > Mustelidae > Lontra > Lontra canadensis. The sequence continues at coordinate 1,845,034 of NW_022630998.1, read as the reverse complement.
CCAAGTTGGACAGAAGTGTGGTTACTCTAGGGTCCCATGACTTGAAACCATCATCTAAAGTGAGGCCAGTCTTGTGGGAATGAGCCCCTGAATCTGTGGAGTCTGACACTAACACCAGGTAGTGTCAGAATTGGATTAACTCTAGGATGCCCGGTTAGTACCCAGAAAATTTGAGAGGAAAACCCCACATGCATTGCTGTCAATTTTGAATAAAGAAATACCTCTTAAAACAGTGGTTCCCAGCCAGGGAAATCATGTTGAGACTCTGTTTTAAAAGAGGAAGTCTAGAAACCTAATTCATAGGCTCTGTTTCAGTAAATCTCAGGCAAAGCCCATACATTTGTGTTTTTTCTTTTTAATTGCTAATCATTCAGTCAGCCAGCTGGTTGCTAATTTCAGCAACTTTGTTGGACACTGGGATAGAGAGGTTCCTGAACCTAATAATTTTTGCTCCTGTGGAGTTGACAGTCTCCTGGAGAGAAAAATAGTGAGTTGGGAATCACACTGTGGATATAAAAAAATGAAATCACAAATACTCAGATAAGTGATCTAGGGGGAAAAAACAGAGGAGAGTACAAGAAATTCATGTAATTTAGCCTGAGAGCCTAGAGGAGGCTTTCTTAAGAAAGGGGTACTTAGCTGAGACCTGGAAGGTGAGAATGCTTGTTACTCACCAAGGCCACAGCATGTGCAAAGGTACTATGGCAGAATGAGAGTTGAGTGTTAGAAGAACCAGGAGAAGGATGAGTATGTATGATGGAGAGACCAAGCCGTGTAGGAGCCGTGAATAATGAGTTGAAGGTTTTGGCCTTGATCATAAAAGAAAAGGAAAATCACTGCTGGGTTACATGTGTTGTGAGTAGAGTGTGGCTAAAACACACCCTGATCAGAATTGCATTGTTAAATGAAAATCCCAGCTTCTTTGTAGAAAGTAGCTGGGCAGTGCACTGGAGCAAATGGTCAAAATGGCGGAATTACAGACCAAGATGCTGTGGCATTAAGGGGAAAATAATATGTCTGAGAACTATTTCAGATGTACTGTAAAGAGGACTTGGTGATGGAATTGAGTTGGGTTGAGGGTTAAGGTTTGAGGTGTTCTCACAGAAGTCTGTTTTGGAGGCTTGTGCATGTACATGGTGGGAAGTGTGATTCATTGGGATAGAGCCTTTGAAATGAACACCAGGTAGTGAAGACATTTTGATTCATTCTCAAATATGTTGAGATGGGAGGTGCAGCTTTTATATCAAAATGGACTTGTTGAATAAACTGTAGAACATATCAGTCTGGACATCTGCAGACAGGCAAGACAGCACGATTCCTATCACAGCAGCGTGTCCCATTAAGAAAAAATGTCCCCAGAAAGAATCCTTGCATAAGGGCTTTAACCATTGAAGAGTAGAGTGAAATATCAGGATTATTGGCATCTATCCCACTGGTTTCTTCTATTCATTAAATAAAACATGATTTTAAAGAACCCAGATAAGGCTGGAAGCACTTGGAGTTGTGGTGAACATGCTTGGCTATGTCCGTAGTTGTACTCTGGTGATTTTTTTTTTTTTTTTAATAATGAGGTAGTGTGTACTCTCTCATGGGAACTGAAATGACTTCAAAGAAACCTTCACCCATCTTCAGTTCTGCAGGAGAGGAGGCAGGAGCCTGCGGAGTGAGTGAATAGGATGTGGAAGGTGGGAAAAGAGGCCAATTAAATTGCAGTGGAATGATAGAAGTGAATGAAATTTTGTAAAAATAAACACACACACACACACACACACACACACACACACACACAAAACAAACAAACAAAAACTCCACAGTATCTCTGGTAAGCAAGTAAGTTGAAAAAGAATTGGAAAAATACAGAAAAGGAGGGGGCAGTTCTCCAGCTCTGTTTGCTCCTCTGACTATTTCTCTGTTAATTGGCAATAGGTGATAAGATGTGCCATCTGCTGCATTTCTAGATGAAAATGTCAGTGGCAAAAGCAACTTTGAATTCAGGGAAGCATCTTGAATTAGAAGCTAGGGGATCTAGTCCACGAATTTCCTGGGCGGTTGGCTCTAGAACGGAGTGAGAGGACTGTGTTCCAGAGGTTCATCAGTGGCTCGAAGGGCTTGATGATCGTGAGACCCTTGTCCTCTTCCCAGGAAACAAGAGCTGGCTGTCGGCAACCTGAAAGAAATTTGTATTTTAGGGTAGGCCTGCCTTTGATACTTCATTTCAGATCCTCTTGGGAAATGACACAGATAAATTGTATACATTTACACAAATACAGTACATTTGTGTTTATACAAATAGAATGTTTGCAGTGGGATACATTAATACAAATACAATGTATGCATTGTATACAATATATATAAGTACATTATGGAAATAAAATGGACATCAAATGGGACTGGTTGGTTCAACTCTTTACCACACATGGAGCCAGGATCCAGTACGTGAATGATAACATTTGGCGTTCTCCTTGCTCACGTCCACTCCCACTCCTCCTGTTACTCTCAGAAAAAGGCTGTCAGTAAAATAATAAAAGTCATGGACCAGCAAAGCCACCCAGAAGTACCAGCATATTCTACGTCCCCTCCACAGCATAGCCCCAGGTGCGTGTGTGCCTCGTGCATCCAGGCTGGTGGCTCCTTAACCCGGTTCTCCTCTGCACCGAGGGCTGCCTCTCACCGTGTTCTCACTAATTATCTGTGACATGCCATTGGCAACCCTGTTTGCGAGGCTTCGTCTATATTCTGCACTAGGTTGGCCTCACCCCTTGGGAGATGAGAAGGTGTGTGTCTTTGAATCCAAAGATCTGAGCGTGCAGTCAAGATGTACTCCTGTGATCCCTTAATATACTTTAAGCCAGGGCCCCTTTTATTGTCTCTCAGACACCATTTCCCAAATGTACTGCAGTGTCAGCCTATTCTTCAAAGTGCCCTTGCCTAGAGCACCTGATGTCTCCAGCTGGAAGAAAAAGCTAAGGACAGACTTTATCCCGCTGCTCTCCACTCAGGGCCTGAGAATATGTCAGGAGGAAGCACTGTTTTCCCCACTGAGAGGGGGTAAATGGAGAACATTTGATTTGCCGAGTCTTCCAGCATTTTGTGAAGACGCTAGTGGTGGGGGGTGGTGGGGGGTGGGGGGGGGGGGGGGGGGGTGGGGGGGTGGGGAGCGCGCTTCTTAGCGTAGCGCTGATGGCACAAGCCGGATCACATATGGAAAATGAAACATAATGAAACTCAAATGTTCTCTTGCTTGGAAGGTGACGCATTTGAGTAGGAGGCTGCCCTCCTCTGCTTCCTTAGAATCTTTGCAAAATTGAAAGGGAATTCTTAAGTCAAGAGCCAGACAGAGAACCCTTTGCCGGCCAGACTGGACCCTCAGGCTAGAGTAAGAAGCCTTCAGTTTTAGGTTCCCTGGCATGGCAACTGCAATGTTACCTTAGGTTTCACTGAGAATATGAAAACAAAGAATGTGTTTCCAGGGCCCCTTATTCCCTAGTCCTTGTGTTTCCTCCTATGTTCCTGGAGCTCCCTGCCCTGCACCACACACAGACTCCCTTTTGCTCCTTTCCTCACTTTGCTCTAGGGAAGGGCAGTTCTGGTAAGACTTTGGGCAGAGCAGTTGGGCCTGCTGGGCTCATTTCATCCCTTTTTCCCCGTGGACATCAGCCAACCATTCATTCATTCATGCACCGCGTACTATCAAGGGCTTACGTGTTATCAGCTACCTTTCTATCCACTGGAATTGAAGCAAATAAAATAGACCAATGTGAGTGAAATAGACAAAGAACTCCTATTTTAAGGAGGCACAGAAAATAAATGTAAGAACTATAAGTGCTTTTAAAGTGGCAGGTGTGACCATGATGGGCACTGAGCCATGTCTACCATTGTTGAATCACTCTATCATACACCTGAAACTAATATTATACTGTAGGTTGGCTCTACTGGAAGTAAGATTAAGAACTTCATCCAGAAAACAAAGTGGCAAGTGTTGAAGGAAAACCTGTAGAGCAGAGAAAAGAAATATCAAGGGATGGGTGCTGAAATTTTCAAGGGAAAGACAGGGGCTCATGCAAGAGAGTTCCAGCAGGCTTTGACAAAGAGCAAGGAACCAGATTGGCTGCAGCCCAAAATTAACCTAATTTGACTTGTGTTTTAATAAAATCCATCGGCTCCTGTCCTAAGACTCAGCTGGGGGAAAAGGGAGGTTGTGACAAGAAGAGGTTATTGCAAACATCTAGAACAGATTAGGACGGTGCTATGCAGGGAAGGTGGTGAGGAGGAATGGAATTCTGAGCATATCTGAAGTATGGATGGCAAAGCTTGCTGACAGATGAAATGCATGTGAGGAAGGAGAAGCATTAAGAATGGAGATAATCGTCAGAGATTTTGAAGTGAATAACCAAAGAATGGATTTGCAATTAAGTGAGGTAGAAAGACTGGGATAGGACTGCTTGGGGCGGGGCTGGGAGTGAAAATCAGGAGCTCTGTCTTAGATACATGCAGTTTAAGATGCTTATTAGATGCTCAGAGGAGAAGCCCAAACCTTCCATCAGCTCAGAGGGGGTATTTAAAGTCACGGACCTGCATGAGGTCATTCTAGAAGGTGAATACGGTCCGAAGAATAAATGTGGCACAAGAACTGATCCCTGGACACTCCAACATTTAGAAGCGCAGACAAAAGGATTGAGCAACAGAGGAGACGGGAGAGGTAAGAGTGGGGTCAAGTATGTCTTCCTACAGGATCCGTGACTCATCCTCGGGGGGACAGTTCCCACACATGCTTGGGTCTGCATGGGGAGTTCCGCCATGTTTTCTCTTTGGCCTTCCCGCCGTTACTTGGCTAATAAACTTGGATGAAGCTGTGCCCTTCAACCCGACCTCAAGTGCCGCTTTAGTCTCTTCTCAAAGTGCTCAGATCTGGGTGGGAGAGAATGGTACTCTACCTCAGGCCTCCCTTGGGTCCTCCTAAAAGAAAAATGGAACAAATGCATTTGGTCTGAAAAATTAATTCTTTTTGTGATTTTATTTTATTTTTTTTTGCCCAGAATCAAAGGGATCTATCTATATTGACAGTACAATATTTCATGTTAAACAAATAAAACATATTTTAAGAACAAACCATAGTATTTTTACCCAATATTAAGTTTTAGTTTTCCTTTAATACTTAGTCTTTACAATGGGGTGAGCTCTTCCCGTGCTTAGCTCTTTGTGATTGATCCTTTTTTGGCTGGTCATGTGTCTTCGGCCTTGCTAACAAAGTGTCTTCTTTGAATGTTGACATTTTCTTTTTAGTAGACATATCCGAACATATTTACAAAGTCAGTTCCTAGCTACAGCTGAAGTCACTGGGGACCAGTAATCAACATTGTTTGACAGGATCAGGTATCCTGTGTGGGTTTGAAATATGCCTGCGTGGGAAAAGAAGAGAAAAATGCAGGAGGCATCTATACCAAAATGATTACATCTCAAAGCACTCCTTGCTTAACAGAGTCTCACATCTTTGGGATTTTCACCCGAATGTTTTCTGTTTTCCTGAGAGAAGGGAGCTTCCTCTTGTTTTGGAGAAAAACAACTTCTTAAAAATCATTTCGGTGACTTTATTCACTAGTTAAATTTAATCTTGATAGTAAAAAAAAAAAATGACCCTTTCAATTAAGTTCATGCAAATTCATTGTAAAACCTTAGCATTATACTGAAGTATGTAAAAAGGAAAAAGAAAACCAAATCAGAATCACAAGATTTAAATACAAATAGGTATTAATGTTGTGCTGTCCATACTTACTTTTTTTACGTACACAGTATTTTGATTTACTTCCAAAAATGGATCATGTTATACATACTATGAAAATTGATTTTAACCACTTCTTAATATATACTCAATTCTAGTAAATATTCTATGACTGCTATTTGAAAAGAAGATGCATTTTCTGCTTTCACAAACTAGAGCTTGATATAAAACACAAATTAAAATTACCTTCCTAGTTCTGTATTCACATACTCTGTATTTTTTACTACTCTTCTTTCGTAAAATAATCTTAGGTTTTCATTTTTCGCTTTAAATTTTAATTTTCATCAATTTCAACCAAAGTTTTGTAACATGCCTTAGTCTTAGGCAGTATTCTTCCTCAAAAAATTATTACACTCTTCAACAAAAGAACAATGGTGGAGGCATCACACTTACTGATTTCAAAATGTGTTACCAAGTTCTAGTAACCAAAATAGTATGGTACTGGCACAAAAATAGACACCTAGATCAATGAAATGGAATATGGAACCCGAAATAAACCCACGCTATATATGATCATTTCATCCTTGACGGAGTAGTCAAGAATATACAATGGAGAAAAGACAGTCTCTTCAAAATAATGGTGTAGGTAAGACCAGACCACTATCTTGCACCGTATACAAAAGTAAATTCAAAATATGTACAAGACCTTAACGTAACACCTGAAAGCATAAAAGGTCTAGGAGAAAACACAGGCAGGAAGCTCTTTTGACCTTGGTTTTAGCAAAACGATTTTGGACCAGTTTCTTCAGGCTCGTGCAGCAAAAGCTATAGTACATGAGATCACAATAAACTGAAAACCTTTGCACATGCAAAGAAACCATCAACAGAGTGAAAATGCAGCTTTGTGATTGTGCGAAGATAGGTACAAATCAAACATCTGATAAAGGGTTAATATCCAAAATATATAAAGATAGGACTTACTGGGTTTATTGTTTTGTTTTGTTTAAATAATTTATTTGAAGGAGAGCTCACAAGAGAACAAGTGCGGGGAGGGGCAAAGGGAGAAACAAACTCCCTGCATGGGACTTGATCCCAGGACCCCAAGATCATGACCTGAGCTAAAGTCACATTCTTAACTGAGCACCCAGCTGCCCCTAATATGGTGGGGTTTTGGGGGAGTGGGGAGAATATTTATTAATGTATTTGAGAGAGAGCACATGCAAGCCAGGGGAGGGCCAGACGGAGAGGGCAAGAGACCCCCAAGTGGACTTCAGGCCCAGACGAGAGGCCAACAATGGGCTCGGGTTCACAACCCCAAGATCATGACCTGATCCTAAATCAAGAGTCAGACGCTCAACCGAGTACGACACCCAGATGCCCCACAATTTAATGTTTGTTTGTTTGTTTGTTTTAATTTTTAAATAGGGGAACTGAATAGACATGTTTCCGAAGAACACATGCAGATAGCCAACAGGCACGCAAAAGGTGCTAAATATCCCTAGTCGTCAGAGAAACACAGAGACATATTTGCAACTGTATGTATCTTTGTGGCCTTATTTTCAGTAGGCAAGACATTAAAGCAACCTGTGTCCATCCACGAATGAATGGATAAAGAAGTTGTGCTCTATGTATAGTGTATGTGTGTGTGTGTGTGTGTGTGTTTGTATAACATATATATGGAATACATTAATATATGTGTATTATATGGAATATCACTCATAAAAAATAACAAAATGTTGGTATTTATGACAGCGTGCATGGACCCAGAGGGTATCATGTGAAATGAATTAAGTCTGACGGATGAAGACAACTACTATATGATTTCACTTACTTGTGAGCTTTAAAAAACAAAGGAACAAAGCAAAGCAGAAACAGACTCAAAGATAGAGGAACAAACTGTTGGTTACCAGATGGGGGAGGTTTTAGGGGCCCATGAAATAGGTGAAGGGCTTTAAGAATAACAAACTTTATGTTATAAAGGTAAGTCACGGGATTGTAATGTACTGCATAGGGAATATCGTCAATAATATTGTGATAACTTTTTATGGTGACAGATCGTAACTAGGCTTCCTGGGGGAATCATTTCATAACGTATAAAAATACCGAGTGACTGTGACATACATCTGAAACTAATAGGATCTTATATGTCAGCTCTACTTCAAAAAATTACTCTCTTGAATGGTTTCTATTTTGAATTTCACTGGGTCTGTTATTAATATGGTGACCATTGGTTCTTTATTTCTTTGCATTTTCCTCATGCGTTTTACCCATTTTCTGAGTTACTTTAAGTGTCTATATAGCATGAACAACAGTTGGATTTTGAATCAAATTAAGTCAATTAAGTAGCTTAAGTTTTTCTTTCAAATATCTAAATTCACTCATATTGGTTATACCACATAAGTTATATTTATGCTTCTAATTTTTGTGCTTTTTAATACTTTTTGATGGATTTCATTTTTTTTCACAATTTCTAGGACATATTGACATTTTTATTCCTCCATCCTAGCCACTCTTTGTTTTTGGTTCTATTCTATTTATGTCTTTAAAAAGTGAACACCATCTTTGTACTGTTCACACTCTAGTGAAATAATGGCCACTGACTTTTTAATTAAACTGTTTTTAGAGGGGTTTTAGGTTTGTCTCAAACTTGAATGAAAGTATGGAGAGTTCTCTCTACCCTCTCTCCTTACATACATAGAACCTTCCTGATTACCCACATCCCCCACCAGACTGTACATTTGTTACAATCAGTGAACCTACATCAGCCTGTACTTATCACCCAAAGTCTGTAGTTTATGTAGATGTTCACTCTTGATATTGTACATCTTAGGAGCTTTGACAAATGTATCCACTATCATAGTAACACCCAGAAAGTTCCTACTGTTCTGTGCTCTGTCTGCTTATCCCCACCCCCCCACCCTAACTGCTGGTAACCAGTGAACCTTTTGCTGTTTCCAGACTATAGCCTTTTCTAGAATGTCGTAGAGTTGTGATCATACAGCTTGAAAAGCTTTTCTGGTTGGTTCCTTTCACACAGTAGTTAAGTCCTTAAGTTTCCTGTATGTCTTTTCGTGGCTCGATAGCTCATTTCTCTTTAGCACTGAAAACTATACTATTGTCTGGATATATCATAGTTTATTTACCCATTTACCTCCTGAAGGACATCCTGGTTGCTTCCAGGTTTTGGCAATTAGGGATAACACTGCTATCCGTATGTGTGGGCAGGTTTTTATGTGGATGTAAGTTTTCAGTTCATTTGGGTCAATTCCAAAGAGTGTTATTGCTAAATTATATGGTAAAACCATGCCCAGTTTAATAAGAAACCACCAAAATGGTTTCACAGTCTTCCTGAGTGGCTGTACTATTTGCAGTCCCACCTGAAATGAGTGAGAGTCCATATTGCTCCCCATCCTGGCCAGTGTTGGGTGTTGTCAGTGTTTTGGATTTTGGCCAGTCTAATAGAGAGTGGTATCTCCTTGTTGTTTAAATTTGTAATTTTTCTAACAACATATGATGAGAAACATATTTTCATGTGCTCACTTGGCATCCGGATATCCTCTTTGGTGTCTGTTCAGGTCTTTTGCTTTTAAAATTTGGATTGTTTATTTATCATTGGGATTTAAGGATTTTTGTCTATTTTGCATAACAATCCTTTATCATACATGCCTCTAAAAATATTTTCTGTCATTCTGTAGCCTCTCTTCACATACTCTTGATACTGTATGTAGCAGACCAGAAGTTTGTGATGAAGTTCACATTGTTAGATATTTCTTTCATGGAAAATGCCTTTGGTGTTATATTGAAGAAGTTATAGCTGCACCAAGGGGACCAAGATTTTTTCCCTATGGGGTATCTCCTAGGAGTTTTATAGTTTTTCTTCTTACATTTAGGTCCCTAATTCATTTTGAGTCTGTGTGTGTATGTGTGTGAGTGTGTGTGAGAGAGAGAGACAATGGTATAAGGTCTGTGTATGGATTCATTTCTTTGCATGTATGTGTCCATTTGGCCCATCACTGTTGAAGAGTCCATCTTTGCCCCCATGCATTGCTTTTGCTCCTTTGTTAAAGAAAAGTTGACCATTATTTACATGGGTCTAGTTGTGGGATCTCTAATCTGTTCATTGACCCATTTGCCTATTCTTTCACCGTACCATACTGTAGTGCAAGAGGTGGTTATAAGACAATAAAAAAGTAAGCAAAAATGAAAAGTTGTATTAAAAAGTCCACTCCTTCAAGATTAACTGTAAATCCATATAATCAAGACAGTGTAGCTTTATAGTAAGTGATTTATAAGTCTTCAGGTAAGGTGGTGCCAATCCTCCAGCTCCGTATTTCTCCTTCAATATTGTGTTCATTGTTCTGGGTCTTATGCCTCTACATAGAAAATTTAGAATTAATTTGTCAGTATCCACAAAAAAACTTGCTAGGGTTTTGATTGGGATTGAGATGAATCTGTAAGTCCAGTTGGAAAGTCAACCACCTTGACCTTATTGAGTCTACACAGGAACACACAGTATCTCTCTATGTAGTTCTTCCTCCATATTTTTCTCTGTGTTGTCCTCATAGATGTCTTATACATACTTTGTTGTATTTATACCCAAGTACTTCATTTTTGGGTGTGGTCAGGTAAATGCTAATGTGTTTTTAATGTCAACTTCCACTTGTACACTGTGTTATATAGGAAAGGAATTGACTTCTGTATATTAGCTTTTGTATCTTACAAACATTGAACAGTTTGTAGTTGTTTAACAGTTTCAGGAGATATCTTGTTGATTCTTTTCAGTTTCTCTACAGAGATGATGCTATCATACACTAATAAAGACAGTTTTATTTCTTTGTTTCCAATATGTATACCTTTTATTCCCCCTTCTTGTCTTACTAAATGAACTATGACTTCTAGCACAGTGTTGAAAACCACTGCGGAGAGGGAACAGCCTCACTTGTTACTGATCTTAGCAGGAAAACTTTGAGTGTTTCATCATTAAGTATGGTGTTAGCTGTAGGGCTTTTTTGTTGTTGTTCATTATCTTGAAGAAGTTCCCTTGTAGTTGGCAGAGAGTTTTTATCATGAATGGGTATTTGATTTTTGTCAAATAACTTTTCTGCATTTATTGATCAGATCATGTGGTTTTCTTTTCTTCCTTAGCCTGTTGATGTGCTGTATTATGTTAATTGATTTTTTTTTTTTTAACATAAAAGCAGCCTTGCATACCTGGGATATATCCTTCTTGATTGTGGTATATAATTCTTTTTTATATATTGTTGGATTCAATTTACTAATTTTTAGGGATTTTTACATGTATGTTCAAAAGAGATAGTGGTCTGTAGCTTTCTCGCCTTGCAACACTTATTGTTTCTGGTGTTACAATAATGTTGGTCTCATAGAATGAGTTAGGAAGCATATGCTTCTGTCTTCTGACAGAGATTGTAAAGGATGGATGTAATTCATTTTGGAAAATAGATATAGGCCTATTCGGATTGTCTTTTTGTTCTTGCGTTTGTTTTGGCAGATTCTGTCATTCAAGGAATTGGTCCATTCATTTATGTTACCAAATTTGTGTGCATACGGTTGTCCATAGTATTTCTTTATTATTTTTTTAATCTCCTTGGATCTGTAGTGATGCCCCCTCTTTCATTTCCGACTTCAGTAATTTGTGTCAGCACTTTTTTTCTTACTTATATTTGTTATAGACCTATTGATTTTATTGATCTTTTCAAAGAAACAGGCTTGGGTTTCATTGGTTTTTCTCTGTTGATTTGCAGTTTTCAATTTCATTAACTTCTTGCTATTTTTTTCTTCTTCTGTTTAGTTTGCATTTAATTTGTAGTTCTTCTGTTTTCCTAAGATGAAAGCTTAGATGATTCATTTTAGACATTTCTTCTTTCCTAATATTTGCATTTAATGCTATAAATTTTCTTCTAGTACTGCTTTCACTCTACCTCACAAATTTTTATAAGTTCTATTTTATTTCCATCTGATTCAAAATATTTTAAAAATTTCTCTTGAGAATTCTTCTTTGACAATACATTATTCAGAAATGCCTTGTTTAATCTTGAAGCATTTGGAATTTTCCAACTATCTTTCCATTAATGATTTCTTTTTTTGTTTGGTTGTTTTTAACATTTTATTTATTCATTTGAGAGAGAGAGACAGAGACAGAGAGTGCACAGAGGGAGAGGAAGAAGCAGACTTCCCACTAGGCAGAGAGCCCCATGCAGAACTCGATCCCAGGACCCTGAGATTATGACCTGAGTCAAAGGCAGACGCTAAGTCACCTAGGCACCCCACCATTATTAATGTTTCATTTAATTCCATTTGGTCTGAGAGCAGAGATTTGATGATTTTTATGCCTTTAAATTTGTTAGAGTGTGTTTTGTGGTCCAGAATATGGTCTGTATGGGGAATATTCCATAAGAGCTTGAGAAAAATGCATGTTCTGCTGTTGTTGAATAGTCTATAGATGGTAATTATATCCAGTTGATTGATGGTGCTTTAAATTCAACTGTGCTCTTGGGGTGCCTGGGTGGCTCAGTCGTTAAGCGTCTGCCTTCAGCTCAGGTCATGATCCCAGGGTCTTGGGATTGAGTGGGCTCCCTGCTCAGCAGGAAACCTTCTTTTCCCTCTCCCACTTCCCCTGCTTGTGTTCCATCTCTCACTATGTCTCTTTGTCAAGTAAATTTTTTTTAAAAATCTTAAAAATTCAACCGTGGTCTAATATTCTTTCTGACAGATTTGTCTGTTTCTATTAGAAGAGTGTTAAAATCCCCAACCATAAGAATAGATTAATTGATTTTTCTTTGGAATTTTATCAGTTTTTGCCTTAAATATTTTGTTGCTCTGATGTTGGGTGCATACACCTTAAGGACTGTTGTGTTTTCTTTGAATATTGACTCTTTTATCATTATGTAACATCATATTTATTCTTTTATCCCTGATAGCTTTTCTTTTTCTGCAAACTGTTCTGTCTGAAATAGTATAACTACTCCTGATTTCTTTTCATTAGTGTATTAGGGTTATGTATCGGAACACAAAATAGGAGATGGATGGATGGATGATGGATGGAAGTATGAGAAGTTTTACTATAGAAATTGGCTCACATGATGATTATACAAGGTGAGATATTTCATCATCTGCTATTTACAAGGTAGAGAACTGGAAAAGCCAGTGGTTTGAATTCAGTCTGAGATGAAGGGCTAACTGTGAAAGCAGAAATAGTCAGATATCTCAATTCAAGCAGAGAGTGGGTGAATTCACCTTTCCTCCTTCCACCTTTTTATTCTGTTCAGGCCCTCAGTGGACTGGATGATACCGGCCCACACTGGGGAGAGCCATCTGCTTTATTCAGTTCACCAATTTAAATTCTCTTTTCTGTAAACACCGTCACAGACACTCACAGAAATAATGTTTTGCCAACAATCTACGCATCCTTTTACCCGATCAAGTTGACATGTAAAATTAGCAATCTCAGTTAATGTTAGCATGGTCTGTTTTTCTCTATCCATTTACTTTTATTCTCTGTGTCTGTATTTAAAGTAGGTTTCTTGTAGACAATGTCTAGTTGGGTCTTATTTTTTGATTCACTTTGATAACCTCTAATTTGATTGTTAAATTTTTATCATGGACATTAAAAGTGATTTTTGAAATGGTTGGACTTATGTCTACCATATTTGTTACTCTTTTCTGTTTGTTACCTGTATTCTTTTTTTCACCCCTCTATTTTTGCCTTCACATTTTTTCTGTCTTGAGATTTGAGCATTTTATATGATTCCTTTTTCCATTTTTTTTACCCCATCAGTTATACTTCCTTTTTTACTTTTTTTAGTTGTTGCCCTAGAGTTTGCAAAATACATTTTATCTATTCCAATCCACTTTGACTTAATACTGTACCACTTTACAGGTAGTGCAAGTAGCTCAAAATAAGAAAATGCTCTTAATTCCTCTTTCCAGTCCCTTATTTCAGCACTGTCATTCCTTTCACTTACACATAGGCATACTCACATATATATGCATACATAAGCATACATAATTGAATACCCTGGTGTGATTAGTTATAATAAATTGTTATCTCTCATATCAATAAAAATAATAAAAATCAAAGATTTTCTTTTACCTTCACTTAGTCCTTCTTTCATGATCTTCCTTTGTTTATATAGTTCTGAGTCTCTGACCTATATCATTTTTCTTCCAAGAAGAACTTCTAAAATTGCTCGCAAGGCTAGTCTACTGACAACAGATGGCCTCAATTTTTGTTTGAGAAAGTGTGTATTTCCTTTTTGATTTTGAAGGATAATTTCACAGGGTATAGAATTCTAGGTTGCCTTTTTTTTCTTTCAACTTTTACTGTATTTCACTCCATTCCCTTCTTGTGTGGTACCTGAGATCTTGCATATAATTCTTATCTTTGCACTTGCATAAGGTGTTTTTTTGTTTTTATCCTCTGGCTTCTTTTAAGATTATTTACTTTAGATTTTTTTGAAGTTTGAAGTTGATCTGCCTAAGTGTAGTGTTGTTTTGATTGGTATTTAATCTGCTACATGTTCTCTGTGATTCCTGGAACTGTGATTTGATGTCTAACATTACTATGGGGGAAACTCTCAGTTACTATGGCTCCAAATAGTTCTTCAGTTCCTTTCTCTTTCTTTGCCCTTTGGTTGTTCTTATCATAGGCTATAGCTTTTGTACTTATCCCGTAGTTCTTGGATATTCTGTTACAGGGTTGTTTTTTTTTTTTCCCCCCAGATTTTTCCTCTGCTTTTCTGATTTGGAGGTCTCCGTCATACACTCAAGCTCAGGGAGTCTTTCCTCAACTGTGTCTAGCCTGCTAATGAGCTTATCAAAAGTTACACTGGTTTTGGGGCACCTGGGTGGCTCATTGGATTAAGCCTCTGCCTTCGGCTCAGGTCATGATCTCAGGGTCCTGGGATCGAGCCCCGCATCGGGCTCTCTGCTCAGTGGGGAGCCTGCTTCCGCCTGCCTTTCTGCCTACTTGTGATCTCTCTCTGTCAAATAAATAAAATCTTTAAAAAAAAAAAAAAGTTACACTGGTTTTGATTACTAGCATTTTTTTTAATTTTTAGAATTTCTATTTTTCTCCTTATATTATCCACCTGTTCTCATATCTTTTCTCCTCATTCCATTAAATCCATTTGCATATTAATCATGGTTTTAAAAATTGTTTGATTCCACCCTACCTGCTGTATCTGTCTGTGGTTCTAATGCTTTTATAGTCTCTGCAAACTGTATTTTTGCCTTTTGGTATGACTTATAATTTTTTGTAAGAAGTAGACCTGAAGTACTAGTGAAAAGTAATTGGAATAAATACACCTTTAGTAATATGGTGGGAAGGTATGGGGGTAGAGGATTCTTTTTGGAGTTTGTCCTATGATTCGGTTTTAGTTTCTTGGTGAAACCATGCTCCTGGACTATGAACTTCACCTGTGCTCTTCAGTTCCTTCCTACCCCCTTAGGTGGGACCAGATGGCTAGTGGGGGCTGATGTAGTCTATTTCCCTTCCCCCAGGTTGTTTAGGCTCTGGCAGAATAATTTCTCTTGAGGTAACAGAATCCTCTGGCGTATTTCACCATGGTTCCATTTTCCCTTCTCCGGCCAAAAGCGTAAGGGAATTTTTCTCTGACATTCACTATGACAATCTGGTAAAACTCTGGGAGCTGAAGCTTACAGAAGTGTGGAATCCCCCAGATGACTAGTTCCCCTGGAATTTTTTTCCCTAAGGATTGTCCATTCTGAACCTCCAGTGATTCATCAATAACATGTCGGATTTTCCTACTCTGGTACTAGTTTCCTTGAAGGTTTCTGTGCCAGTAATTTTAAAATTTCTGTATCCTCCTTTCTGTCTCCCCACTCTTGGGGTGGCAGTTTGCCTTGTGATCTTCCTTCTCTGATAGATCTAAGAAGCATTTTTGATATTTCTCTTTGTTGCTAGTTGTTAGAATAGTAGCAATGTCTGAATGACTCCCATTCTGGATGGGAAACCAAAATTGACTCGTTTCTTTGTAAATTAAAGAACCAGCACATCCAAACTTCCCTCCACATCCTTTTACATATAATTTTATTATTTTCATTATTAAATTATTCTTTTATTTATTATGGTTATTCTTCCTGACTCTAAGGAATTAGCTTCAAATAAATTTGCCTTTGTTTTTGTTTTGAAAGTTTATTTAATTTTTGAAACAACAACAAACAGTTCACCCATAACCTCCCCCCTGACCACCCCCAGCCATGAATGAGAAAGGAAGGAACCTCCTAAGAAATAGGAACTAAACAATGAGCAACTCAAATCATCCTTTTAAAAGAAAAAAAAAATTGCCTACTGCTGATTACAGCTGAAATAGAACCAAGTGTTTATTTTTTCTGATTTTTTTAAAACTCCCTATCAGACAAGTTCCTCTTCTGGAGCTAAGTCAGAGAGGAGATTGCTGAACCTAGATCAGTTGGCCAATGTCCACAGTGTGTTTCCTGGCTCTGTTTCAGAGAAAGGGACTTGAGTTGCAGGCCTGCCTCCTGTTCCTAGTCCCACAGAGCTGCCCTGAGTGTGGGCAGCCAGCCACATGTGCCATGCTGTAGGCCCTGTGTAGGCTGTCCACCTTCCACACCAGAGCCTTCCTTCCGGGACTGACCCGACCTCCCTCAGAAGCGTTACGGGTCTTTGAGCCTCGAAGACTAGGCTTCAAATGTGCCGGAAACACCTCTGGCTCCTTGGAGAAGGGCAGCTCTCCTTGTTCTCTTTTCTGCCCCATCTTCCAGCCCTGTTTAGCCAGAATGAAACCCTGTCTGGTTTGAGGGCTAGATTCCTGTAAAGGAGAGGGAAAGCCATTTTTCTCTAATTTAGGAAGTTGCATTTTTTGGGTCAAATCTAGTTTTTATTTGAAGACTCAATTCTAATGACTAACACATGTATATTTTTAAATTCCTTTAAATCATCTCTTTTGGGGGCAAAGTAGATCTTCAAATCATTGAGGTCTTCTTAAGAAAGCTATTTACTTGTGGACTATGCTCCCCAATTTCTTGCCTATTCGAATGTATCTTTCTATTTCTTTCACCTTTTTCATTTCAGATTGATTGGGTTTAATGTTTCTAGGTGACAGGTTTTTTGTTTGTTTGTTTTGTTTTTACTGTAAATATTACTTCCCTCTTTACTGGCACCTCACAATCAAAGAGATAATTTTTACCCTGGGCACCCCATCCTTTGTATTTTAAATGAGTCATCCAGGCTGTGTCTTAGTATGGCTTACTTTTTTCCCAGTAAATTTGCTTCTCAGATGCTTGGTAAGCAATTTTGTCATGTAGAAACAAGTAATTCTTGAGCTCAAGAATTTTTTCCTTAAAAGCTTCGAATGTAAAAAACAAACAAACAAAAAACCTTCAAGTGTTCTTTTTATTGTTGCTGTTTGTTTTCTTAAGAAAACCAAATTAATAAAAGAGAGACCTCCTTATTCATCAGCTTGTCTTCCTTATGTTCATTCTCTTTTCCCTTTTTATCAAGGCCAGAATTGGCTCAGGGACTTAGTAGTCCATATGTTCCAGACTCGAATTCTGTGTCATCTTCAGGACTCTGCTTAGCCCTATCCACTACTTTTCCAGTTCACTTTGTCACCTCACTGCCTTGTACTTCATTCCTTGAAGGCGACTTCCAGGCAGGAGGATGAGGAGAGCCAAGGGGTGGTCTCGGCTCTATCATGGATGGAGCCTCTTCCTTGAGGGAAATTGAGTATTGGCTTTTGGCAAGTCCATTTCATTGTATCTAATCTGTTCTCTCTGTGGCTTAAATTCCTTATACTTTTTCTGGTTCCTGAGTTAAGAAGTGATCATGTATTTCCCACCCCCACACCCCTCACCTGGCTTTTTAAGAATTTGGTTTTTCTTTGTAATTGTGTTCAGCTTCAGCAGAAAACAGTCTCTAAACCCACTTCTAGGATGCCTGGGTGGCTCAGGGGGTTGAGCCTCTGCCTTCGGCTCAGGTCATGGTCTCAGGGTCCTGGGATCGAGCCCCGCATCGGGCTCTCTGCTCAGCAGGGAGCCTGCTTCCTCCTCTCTCTGCCTGCCTCTCTGCCTACTTGTGATCTTTCTGTCAAATAAATAAAATCTTAAAAAAAAAAAAAACCCACATCTACATTATCAGCTCTTCCAGAAGTTCTCAGTCTCATCTTTAAAAACATATGGCAGCTGCCTCTCTGCCTACTTGTGATCTCTGTGAAATAAATAGATAAAATCTTTAAAAAAATAAAAAATAAGAACACGTGGCAGAAGAACCTTTGTTTATTTTCATGACCACCATTTCATTCTTATCACACTGATAAAGATGGGTGAAATATGAGAGCATTAGCATGAAGATTAGTTGCAAATATCTAGAAGTGGGTATGTCCCGTAGTGGGTCCTCTTTTGCTAAGTGTGTACATTCTATCGCTGTTAGAATGTACATAACTACGGATTGCTAAGATGCTCTCTAAAATCTGTGCTTACTTACTCTCCACCCAAATATTACATAAAACAGGTGAATTAAGACCTATATCCTGACACCCTGTTCAGCGAACCTTTATAATCCATGTAATCCATGTATTTTAATTAACTAGCTTCTTTGGCTCACCGAAATGTATTCACTGAATAGATTGTTGTTGTTGTTGTTTTTCCTTTCTCCTTGTTTCTTTCTTTTATAGAATCAAATTTACCTAAACACCTCATTTAATGACTATTAATTCACAGTAAACAAATACTTTCTACTTGGCTAATTTTGAGTAGACTATCCAGAATACCATTTGCCCAAAATAGCTCACTAACCTTTCGATTTCTGCTTGAAAAACACCCAGGTGGCTGCTTTATAAGCTTGTTGGAATTTTAAGATTACGGGTTCTTTGCATAACATTTCATCTTTTAGGGCATATTGATGTGCCTAATCCTGGACCATCTTAGTTGTTTCATGGTTTATACGGGGTTAAATTAGAATAACAGTAGCCAGCTTATGCTTATTTCCTGTTGCAAAAGGACTGGCTTCTCTAACACTTGTGTATTTAGCTTTTCCCTTCCATGCATGCTGGGAAGGGTGTGGTGGTAGGAATGACAATGTATCAGTGATCTCTGCTTCTTGTCGGTTACTTACCTTATGTGGAAAAGGACACTTTGAAGATACTTGAAGGCTAAGAATCGTTGATCTTAAAATAAGGAGATTATCCTGGATTATATGTGCTTCTGTCTCAATTTAATCATCATTCGGACTTTTAAAAGCAAAAGAGGAAAGTAAGGGTGGGGAGCCACAGGGATTGGAGGGGTTAGGGGCATTCATTATGTCACTTGGGCTCTGATGACAGAGGGGGCAGATAGAAAGGAACACCTGCAGCTTTTAGGAGGAGACTGCAGACCTTGGCTGATGGACGGCAAGAAGATGGGGACCTCCATCCTCCAAGGCTTCCAGAAAAGAGCCTAACCCCACTGACATTATGGATTTGTGAGGCCCAGAGCAGAGGATCAAGCCAATTCCACCCAAACTTCTAATCTCCATAAGATGGGGGATAGTAAGTCTTGTGCAGGAAGAGAACAGAATAAATGGGTGTTCTCGGTTACTTATGTTGCTGTCATTTGTTACAGCAGCAATAGGAAACTAATACAGGTGCCATTCACACCCCAGAAACTTGGAATTTAGGCCAGAGGACAGACAAGGTGGGAAGGAGGTGGCGTGGAGAACTGGTGGTGATACCAGCCATCGGTTCTGATGGCATGCCCCCCAAGATCGTGTAAGGACCTTCCTGGGGTTGAGGCTGTATGTGAGGCAAATGGAGATGTGCCTTTGACTTCCTCTCTTTGCGGGCAGGGTAACTTCACTTGCAGAGAGCTGGAATAGTGGGGATGCTTCTCAGAGTGGAAAAGGCAAGGTGGGGGCCAGTCAGGGAGCCTGTGAGCAGGGGCTTCCTCCACAATAGGCAAACACAGGAACAAAAAAAATTGGGGAGCTTTGAAAATATACAGAAACCACTTTTTAAAAAAATTCTTTTAATTTGATTCATTTCCTCACGAGTCCGTAAAGTGCGTGTGCATTTAGAAGAATAAATTAGAAGGAAGAAATCACCTATGATCACAAAAGATTCCACGGATAATAAAAATTTCACTGCCTATTTTAAAAAGGGATGCGTGTCCTGAATAGCTTGCAGGAGGAACTAAAGGAAATCACACGGTAAAAAGGCAACCTGGATACAAAAGCCACAGAAGGAAAAGGGAATGAAGTACAGAGAAAAGGTAAGAAAGATCAAGAAGGGGCGTGTATGTGTGTCACAAATAGACCATTTGGCTTGAACTACTAAAGAAAAACTAGAGAATTTTATTTGGAAAAAAGAAAAAAAAATTAAAAGGCCTGAATGTACATACTGAAGAGATTCAACAATAACTATGGAAAAAATAATGAAGAAAAAGGTCAAGAACTATGATACATATGTTTGTAGCTTGAAAATCATTTTGTGCATATCTGAAGAGAAGGGAAGTTAGATCCAAACAAAGGAAAGTATAAAGCCTTCAGAATGCTCTACTGTAGCACCAAACACCAAAAGACAACAGACTCTTAGAGTATTGGATGTGGCATTTTTTCCCCTAATTAAAACGTAACACTTGGACTGTAAGAAAGAGATTTTGCTGTGGGGATTACGAGAACCATGAGAAAAAGAGGTGGGGGGATCAGATAGTCCCAGTATCTCAGAGATGATACTGTTGTTCTGAATATTTTCAATAAAATCCCCCTAAAAAGCAGGATCTGTTAGAATGTTCAATGAGTATTTAAGGTCCCAAGGAAGGAAATAAACCCGGTCATCATCCTACCACCCGGAGACAACTGACAATAACATTCTATTTGGGAAGTTAATTGCATATTTCTTCACTATAATTGAGCTCACAGAACACAGACTTTATTGTACTTGGTTTTTTCTGACTTAAAAAATACATTCTGACAACTTTTCAAGGTAGCATCAGCCCAAACTGCCCCACCAGCTTCAAATCCAACATCCACCAAGCATCCTGCTTATACAATAGATCGCAATCTGCATATACCACCCTTTTCCCCTTGACTGCTGGCCTGGTGTCTGACCACCTTTACTTGTTAGGCTTCTGTTTAATTAACTCTCCACTCAAAAAAGACGTATTTGTTTAATAACATAAACTACCCCGTGTTTAAAGTTAGTTTTAACAGGTAGATAAGAAACAATTCTAAACCCCTTACTTTTTTTTTTTTTTATTTGGGGAAATTTTTTTTTTTAATTTCTTTTCAGCATAATAGAATTCATTGTTTGTGCACCACACCCAGTGCTCCATGCTATACATGCCATCCTTAATACCCTCCACCTGGCTCCCCCAAACTCCCATCCCCTGCCTCTTACAAACCCTCAGATTGTTTTTCAGAGTCCATAGTCTCTCATGGTTCACCTCCCCCTTCCAGTTTCCCTCAACTCCCATCTCCTCTCCATCTCCCTATGTCCTCCATGTTATTTGTTATGCTCCACAAATAAGTGAAACCATATGATAATTGACTCTCTCTGCTTGACTTATTTCGCTCAGCACAATCTCTTCCAGTCCCATCTATGTTGCTACAAAAGTTGGGTATTCATCCTTTCTGATGGAGGCATAATACTCCATAGTGTATATGGACCACATCTTCCTTACCCATTCGTCCGTTGAAGGGCATCTTGGTTCTTTCCACAGTTTGGCGACCGTGGCCATTGCTGCTATAAACATTTAAACCCCTTACTTTTGAAACTTTATAAAGCTGTGAACAACCATGTCCCTGGCCACCTTATTCACCCATGTACATCGCGCCTCCCTCTTTGCAGAGTATGCGTCAGTCATGCAATATGTCCTTAGTTGGCAAACTGTGCTGAGTTCTAGCTCCTCCAACTGCCTGAACTCCTGGGACTGCGTCTTTCCCACTAGGTCTTACTTGGCAAAGAGGGGCTTTTGGACTTGCTGATCCTGGAGATCTGCACCTTGGCATTTACTTCCCATTACACCAGAATTTGTGAATATACATTTGTTTACTCTCTTGTCTCTCCTACAACATTATAAGCTCTATTCAGGTGAAAACCATGCGTATTTTTATTTATTTATGCATGATCAACCCCTGCTGCTGTATTTGATATTTCCTGGGTCCTCAAAAAATATCCTTTTTTTTTTTGAGCACTTTTTTGTAAAGGCTTCAAAAATGTGATCTTTTTCTCTGCTGCAGTGTATTTCAACATAGAAATGAATAATACTGTATATAATTGTTCATTATATATTAAATACTTAGTTTTTTCTAAGTCTTTCCATAAACATGCTAATGTCTTTTTTTAAACTTTTTAACATTTATTTTTATTGTGGAAAACACAATTAATAGGAGATCTACCCTTTGAAATTCCTAAGTGTGCAGTACAGTATTTTTGTCTCTTGGTACAATGTTGTTCTTCCAATCTCTACGTATTAATTCATTTTAGCTGAAAATTTATGTCCATTGATCAGTTACTGCCCATTTCTTCCTTCCTGTACCACCTGGTAACCATTTCTGAGAGCCTATTTTCATTATCTCCTAGGAGAATTGTGCAGAACTTTACCTTCGGTGTCAGACCTCTTTACCTTAGCATAGTGTCCTTAAGGTTCATCATGTTGACATGTAATTTTTTCTTTAAAGGCCCCAGAGTATCCCATTGTACGTATATGCCATGCCACATTTTCTCTGATGTTACTTACATATTCTGTCTGTTGAGGACACTCAGGTTGTTTTCCCATCTTGGCTATCGTGAGTATGTGCTACAGTGAATATGGGGGGTACTCCTATCTCTTCAAGGCACCGATCTGCCTTCCTTTGGATAAATACGCAGAAGTGGGATTGCTGGGTCATATGGTAGTCGTAGATTTTTAAATCTTTGAGGAAAATTTCCATGTACCATTTTGCTTTATCTTTGAAAAGGGCACAGGGGTTCCACTTTCTCCGTATCATCACTGATACATTTTGTCTTCGGTTTTATATTGGCTATCTTGACAGGGGTGAGATGATACCTCATGGCAGTTTTGATCTACCTTTTCCTGATGGTTAATGGCGTTTAGCATTTTTCATAGAACTTTTGGTCATTTACAGGTCTTTTGTGGAGAAATGTCTATTCGAGTCTTGAGCATATTTTTAAACGAGGTTATTAGTTTTCTTCTATTCAGTTGTTGGAGTCCCTTATATGATTCGGAGGTTAACCTCTTATGAGATCAATGGTTTGCAAATACATTCTTTCATTCTGTAAATTGCCTTTTCACTGTTATGCTTCCTTTGCTCTGTAGAACTTTTTAGTTGTATGTAGTCTCACTAGTCTAATTTTGTTTCTGTTGTCTGGTTTTGTTTTGTTTTGCTTTTGTTTTTGTTTTTGTTTTGGTATTTTGGTGTCCTATCCTTGAAAGCTTTGGTAAGACCACTGTCATGAATCTTTTCCATCATATTGTTGTTTCAGAATTTTAACAGTTTCAGGTCACATCTTTAAGTCTTCAATCCGTTTTGAGTTGATTCTCTTATATGATGTCCTTCTTTTGCTTGTGGCTGCCTGATTTTCCCAGCACCATTTGTTAAAGACTATTGTTACCTTATTGTAGATTTTTGGCACCCTTGTCAGAGCTCTGTGGACCATATATGGTTAGATTTATGTCTGGACTCTGAGTTGTGTCCCATTGGTCTTCGTATCTTTATGCCAATACCAAACTGTTTTGATTACTGTAGCTTTATAATATAGTTTGAAATCAGGAAGTGTGGTGTCTCTAGCTTTGTAACATATGTCGAAAGGAACTGTGATGTCTCTCGGTTTGTTCTCCTTTCTCAAGGCTGATTTGCCTCCTTATGTTTCTTTTGTGTGTGTGTGTGTGTGTGTCTGTCTGTCTGTCTGTCTGTCTCTGTGTGACTTCCAGAATGTGCTTTTCTCTTTTTGTAAAATATGGCGTTAGGATTTTGGTGGAGACTGCCTTGAATCTGTAAATTATTTTTAGTGGTATGTGCACTTTAATAACATTCTTCCAGCCCAGGAACATGGGGTGTCTTTCCATTTGTTTGTGTCTTATTTCATATCTTTTTTTAAGATGCAGTTATGTAATTTATTACATTATAATATTTATAATGCATTTGGATTAAAAAGTAAAAATTGTTTCCTGATTTCACATACTGCATTTAATTAACATATCAGGTTAGTATATTGATTTGCTTTTACTTCCATGTTAATCTTATTTGGTTCTGAAATTGAATTCCCACTCTTAGCCTTGTTTTGTTTCATTTTTGTTTTTCTTCTCAATTCCATCTAGTCAATGTACAGTGTTATATTAGTTCCATGTGTACAATGTAGTGATTCAGCAGTTCTGTACGTTACCCTGCTCACCATGCGAAGTGCCTCTTTAATCCCCATCACTTATTCCCCCCATCCTCCCTCACCCACCTCCCCTCTGGTAACCACCAGTTTGTTCTCTGTATTTAAGAGTCTGTTTCTTGATCTGTTTCTCTCTCTGTCTCTCTCTCTCTCCTTTTCCCCTTGCTTATTTTGTTTCTTAAATTCTACATCTGAGTGAAATCATATGGCATTTGTTTTTCTCTGACTTATTTCATTTACCATTGTACTCTCTAGATCTATATACATTGTTGCACATGGCAAGACACCATTTTTTTTTAAGATTTTATTTATTTATTTGACAGACAGAGATCACAAGTAAGCACAGAAGCAGGCTCCCCGCTGAGCAGAGAGCCTGATGTGGGGCTCGATCCCGGGACACTGGGATCATGACCTGAGCCGAAAGCAGAGGCTTTAACCCACTGAGCCACCCAGGCACCCCAAGACACCATTCTTTTCATGGGTAATATTCCCTTTTTTCTTCTTAAAGATTTTACTTTATTTATCGGAAAGATCAAGAGACAGAGAGAGAGCCCAGGCATGGGGGATAGGCAGAGGAAGAGGAAGAAGCAGGCTCCCCACTGAGGAGGACTCCCAATACAGGGGGTCGAAGGCAGACGTTTAATGGACTGAGCCACTCACATGCCCCTATAGGTTAATATTCCATTGGGTATATATACTATATTTTCTTTATCCATTTATCTATTGATAGATACTTGGGTTGCTTCCATAACTTGGCTGTTGTAAATAATGTTGCTCTAAACATAGGGTGCATGTATTCTTTTGAATTCCTGTTTTTATATACTTAGGGTAAATACCCAGTAGTATAATTTCTGGATCATAGAGTAGTTATATTTGTAACTTTTGGGGGACTCTCCATACCCTCTTCTACACCAGCTGTAGCAGTTTTCATTCCTACTAACAGTTCAGGAGGGTTCCCCTTTCTCTGTATCCCTTTCACCAATTGTTGTGTCTTGTATTGTTGGTTTTAGGCATTCTGACAGGTGTGAGGTGATGTCTTATTGTAGTTTTGATGCACATTTCCCTGATGATGAGTGATGTTGAGCCTCTTTTCATGTGTCTTGTCTATCTGGATATCTTCTTTGGGGAAATATCTATTCATTTCTTCTTCCTGTTCTTTAATTGGATTAATCATTTTTGGGTTGTTGAGTTCTATACGTTCTTTATATATTTTGGATATTCACCCTTTATTGGATAAGTCTTTTGCAAATATCTTCTTTCTTTCAGTAGACTTTTAGGAGTAGTTTTGTTAATTGTTTACTTTGCTGTGCAGAAGCTTTTTATTTTGATGAAGTCCGAATAGTTTATTTTTATTTACATTTTCCTTGCCTCAGGAGACAAATCTAGAAAAATGTTGCTATAGCCAATGTCAGAAAATTACTGCCTTTGCTCTGAAGATTTTTAGGGTTTGGGGTCTGCCTTGTTTAATTTCTATCTATCTATCTATCTATATATATTTATTTTTATTTGAGAGAGAAAGAGAATGAGTAAGAGAGAGCACAAGCCAGTGGAGGAGGCAGAGGGAGAAGGGGAAGATTCCCTGCTGAGCAGAGACAACAATGTGGGGCTCAATCCCAGGACTCTGGGATCATGACCTGAGCCAAAGGCAGACACTTAACCGACTGAGCCACGCAGGTGCCCCTGCCTTGTTTAATTTCTTGAATCAATATTTTGTAGTTGTCAGTGTATAAGTCTTTGACCTCCTTGGTCAAGTTTGCTCCTAAGTATTTTATTTATTTATTTATTTATTTATTGGTGTTATTGTAAATGGAATTGTCTTCCTAATTTCCTTTTCAGACAGTTCATTGTCAGTATATAGAAACATGACTTGTTTTGATATGTTGATTTTCTACCCTCCAACTTTACTGAATTTGTTTATTCTAACAGTTTTTAGATGGAATGTTGAGGGTTTTCCATATAAAGATCATGTCATCTGCAAACAGGGACAATTTTACTTCTTCCACTTCAATTTGGATATGCGTTTTCTTTTTCTTTTCTTTTCTTTTCTTTTTCTTTTCTTTCTTTCTTTTCCTAATTGGTCTGGCTAGGCTTCCAGGACTATGTTGAATACAAGTGGTGAGAGTGGCATTCTAGCCTTGTTCCTCATCTGTGAGCAAATGTTCTCAGTTCTCCTGATGAGTGCAGTGTTAGTGGTAGGATATCATATTTATTATGTTGAGGTAGTTTTCTTCTCTTCTGAGTTGGAGAGTTTTTAATGTGAAAGGTGTTGAATTTTACCAAAATTCTTTTTCTACATCTTTTGAAATGATCATATGATTTCAATCCTTCATTCTATTAATATGGAGTATTACATTAGTTGATTTTTGTATGTTGAGCCATTTTTACATCTTAGAGATAAATGCCAGTTGGCCATGGTAACTGATCCTTTTAGTGGGCTGTTCAGTTTGGTTTGATAGTATCTTGTTGGGGATTTTTGCATCTTTGTTCATCAAGGGCATTATCCTGTATTTTGCTGCTTTTCTGGTATCTTTGTATGACTTTGATGTCAGGTTAACATGACATAAAATGACATTAGAAGTGGTTTTTTTTTTTTTGAAGAGTTAGAGTAAAATTGGTGTTAACTCTCATTTAAATGTTAGGTAGAATTCACCAGTGAAGACAGCTGGGGTCCTGGGTTTTTTTGTTGTTTGTTTTTTGTTTTAGTTGGGAGGTTTTGGTTCATTCACTATATCAATTACAGGTCTATTCAGACTAATGATTTCTTCATGTTGTAGTGTTAATAGGTTGTATGTTTCTTGGGATCTACCCATTAAGTTATCCAGTTGGCTGGCATAGAATTATTCATCGTAATATTTTATGATCGTTTTTATTATTTCTGGGGCATTTATTGTAATGTCCCTCCTTTTATTTCCGATTTTGAGTCTTTTTTTCCCCTTCGTCTGGCTAACAGTTTCTCATGTAATCAAATGTTTTCCATTTGAAGTGCAGTTTAATTTTTTTTTCCTCAGGATAAATAGTTGAAAGTGGGAACTGTATAAAAGTATATAAACATTAAATAGAGAAATAAGTTATGTTTCAGGGTGGTAAATTTGGTTGAGTTACCAGTTTTGGCCAAAATGATTCAGTAGCTGAACTATATTTTGCAAGAATTCTAGTAAGGACCTTCCGCTGCCAATTAAGATAGGGAAAGCCACAGAAGACTGTTGCTTCTTTCCTAACAATAAGAACACAAGCTGGGTAAGTGACAAGATTCAGTTTTGTTTTAAAAAAAGTCAGAGCTGAAGGCACAAAGATAACTAAATGATCTGAATTTTAAAAGCTCATCCACAGGTTAAAGACCTATGGATATTTTAAGCATTACTGGAGCCATGAGAAGAAGAGAAATCCACCACAGACAAAGGAATAAACCTGCTGAAATTTTAATTAACTTTTAAGGGTCTTGGGGGCAGACAAGATGGATTATAGCACTAAGGATTCCCAGCCATAGAGCCAGTCTGCCTCTACCCAGTAACTCTTTCCTGAAGGCCTCCACTGTCAGGGTATGGTATGCTAAAGCTTGTTAGGGAAAAAGGACAGTTGAGAAGTTTCTTCCAGATCATTTGGGGGATCCACTGCTATATGGCTTGCTGAAGGCAAGATATAGGACAGGGGAAATGAGAGAAGTCCCCACTCACCAGGCTCCTCCGATATTCACAAGGGCCCAGCCGTGGCTTGCCAAAGGTTGAGATCAGGGCAAAAGAAGGAATAAAACCCCTCGAAGATACATTGAATCTTCATTGAGGAGGAAGGCAGCATTTTCTGAATGCTAAGGGCAGAGCATTTAAAGGCCTAGAAAGCCAGGAAGGACTGGCTATTCAGTGGTGGGATATTCACCAGGATAGACCACAATAAATTTTGAAGGAATAAAATTATGTTTCTTTAATCCTCAGTGTTACTAAATTTGAAAATAATAAAAATACATAGAAAATCCTAATATATTTGAAATTAAGATATTTCTGAATAACCCATTGTGGAACTCATAACAGAAATTAGAAAATATTTCAAAG
This sequence comes from Lontra canadensis, assembly GCF_010015895.1. Classification (NCBI taxonomy): domain Eukaryota; kingdom Metazoa; phylum Chordata; class Mammalia; order Carnivora; family Mustelidae; genus Lontra; species Lontra canadensis. The sequence goes on along the minus strand of NW_022630998.1, from coordinate 1,816,913 downwards.
TGAGTAATAATGAAAGCACACACATAAGATTCATCAGATACAGATAAAATAGTGCTTAGAGCAAAAATTGTGGTAATTGAAGAAAAGACATAAAAAATCAATGATGTATGCTTCTCTGACAAAAAGCTAGAAAAATGGAGAGAAAGTTAAACAGGTAGTAAGAATAAGAAATGAAAAAGAACAGGACTAAAAAAGAAATAAACTAGAAAACTAACAAAATCAACCAAGTTACAGGTTGCTTCTTAAATAAAATATGTAAACTGTATCAAGACTTAAAAAAAAAAATGCACAAAATGTTAATATCTGCAACAGAAGCACATGATTACAAATACATATGGGTTTTAAAAGTGTAATAAGGGTGGGGTGCCTGGGTGGCTCGGTGGGTTAAAGCCTCTGCCTTCTGCTCGGGTCATGATCCCAGGGTTCTGGGATCGAGCCCCGTGTCAGGCTCTCTGCTCAGCCTCTCTCCCTACTTGTGATCTGTCAAATAAATAAATAAATAATCTTTAAAAAATTTTTTAAAAAAAGTGTAATAAGGGGACATTTTAAACAATGCTATGCCAATGTATTTAACAGCTTAAATGAAATGGACAACCTCCTTAAAAAATACAACCTATCAAAACTGACACAAGAAGAAACCATCTAAAAGGCTCTGTGTCTCCTAAGGAAATGAAACGTCTTCTCATAAAGAAATCTGTTAATCGAAAAACAAGTTCTGTTAAAATTTTAAAAAATAAAAATACCAAACTGCAACTTATTTTCAGAATTTAGAGAAACACAAAGCATTTCCCAACTCATGTTTGAGGACAGTACAACTTGAACTGTAAAATCTAATGAAGACATTATGAAAGAAAAAATCATAGACCAACAGCCCTCATAAACAGATTTAAAAATCCTTCACAAAGTAGGAGCAAATCAAATGCAGACCTGCTTAAAAAGGATAATGTCTCATGACTAAGAGGCATTTATCCCAGCATAGCAATTTGGCTTAACATTAGAAAATCACTTGGTGCAATTCTCTGTGTTAACAATATAAAAGAGAAGAAGTATAGGATCAGAATATATCTCAATAGGTCAAAAATGATTTCAGAAATTTAAATACCCATTCATAATTTTAAGAAATAGTCTTAGTAAGCTAAATATAGACTCAAACTTCTTATAGTTGATAAAAGATAACTGAAAAACCTATAGGTAACATTATGCTTAATAGTGAAAATACTACATACTTTTTAACTAAAATTGGAAACAAAACCGAAATGGTCACTCTCACAACGTCAGTGTCACATGAAGAACCTGACAATGCAATAAGCCAAGAAAAGAATTAAAAAGCAGAAAGAAAGAAAAAAGGAAAGAAAATTGTCAGCATGACAAACACTATGATTATGTATATAGAAAACCTTGTAAAATCACACAACAAAAAGCCAGTAGAAGTAGTAAGTGAATTTATCAAGGGCACAATACAGGAGTCAATATTCAAAATTCTACTTTATTTCTACATATTAGCAACAAACAATTGAATAATGCAACCAAGAAAATAATATAACATATACAGTGACATGTTATATTATTTTCATAATAGCATTAATCACCTGGAAATAAAATGATCACTGTATGTACAATTTCCGTACACTAAAAACTTACATTACATCACTGACTTACAGACATAAATAAATTGAGAAAATACATGTAAAGTAGCTGACTAAATAGTAAGATGTCCCTTATCCCAAAGTTCACATGTAAGTTCACCACCAATCAAAATACTAATTTTTAAAAGAAATTGATGAGTTGGTTCCAAAGATGATAAGGAAATATAAAGGAGTTAGAGTAGTCAAAATCTCGTAGAATAAATTTGCAGGATTTATATTTAAATTTACTGTAAAGTTATAAGTAATCAAGACAATAGAAATAGTGACATAAGTATAGAGGTAGGAATGAATGGAACACAGTTGAGTCAAGAAATAGACCCACCCACCATGTACAGTCTAACTGAACCTCAACCAGCACACCAAGCCCATACAATAGGGCAAAAAAATGTTTTGAATAGTTGATGCTGCAACATCTGGATATATTTATGGAAGAAAAGAAAAATGAACCTCTATACCTACCTCATAACAAAGTGTAATTCAAGATAGATCACAGGTCTATACATCAAGAGCAAGAACCATAGTGTTTCTAGAAGAAAACATAAAATAGTACATATAAGACATTAGAATGGGTAAAAATTACACGGAAAACCAAAGCATTATGTGTATATACCTGTATATTCGTGTGGTGGGAGGAGGCAGGGGCTCAAAATGGTCTTTCAATCAAATAATTTCCTTCTAGTAAATTCTGCTAAGGAAATTATCAAAGATGGGAGGGAAAAGCCCATGTATTTCTTTCATCTACGAGCTGTAGATAATAATATTATGATTTGGTAGCAGAATCTATTTGAAATTCTAATTGTTGAAACCAGGAGAATTATTAAAGTATAGGGTATCTCAAATTTAAAATTTCATATGAACTTCTAAAGTCCTGTTTTTCCAAATAAAATGTGTCTCCCACAAAATCATATATTGAAGCCCTAATCCCCAAGGTGACTATATTTGCAGATAGGGCCTTTGAAGAGGCACATAAGGTTAAATGAGATTATAAGGGTGGGACCCTTATCAGGTAGAATTAATATTCTTGTGAGGAACAGAAGAGCTATCAGGGATAGGTGGATGAAGAGAAAAAGCCAGTTGGAAACAGCAAAGAGATAGCTGTCCTCCGAGAAGAGAGGCGGCCTGTGGAAGAACCAATATCTCTCCACTCCTTGATCTTGGGCTTGCAGTTTCCATAACTTGCAAAAAACATACTTCTGTTGTTGAGGAAACTTATTCTGTGGTGTTTAATAGTGGCAGTCCTGGCAACATAATAGATCACGTTTCTAGAAGTATGTAATGTCATAAGAAAGTAGATTTGCTGGGATATAGAAATTCTTCACTGTTTGCTAGGGGATGGCTTTCATTGTCTTTCTTTGAGTTATACTTAAATTCTTCTGCAGTGAATAGATTCCTTAAATATTTAGAAACAAATGAAACATTTAAAAATTTACTGTGTTCAACTTTTCAGTTGTTGCACATTTTAGAACACTCTTGCAAAAGGAAACGTGATCCTATTGATGGGATCATTGAACTTCTTATGACAAAGGGACATTGTCGTAAATGACTTCCCGCTCCCTCAACTACATTGACCGCCACAAAGCAAGTTCCTTATCTCTGCAAAAATTTTTCAAACAATAAAAGGTGAAATAATGAGCGGAAGGAATTAGTAAAGATGAAAAAACGTGCAAGCAACACTGTGATGCAGAATAGCTATTCCAAACATTTGTGCCAGCTATGGCTTGCAGTAAAAATTTAAAAATAGCACTTAAATATGCGTGTTAATAACATCCAGAAGGCATTTCTTTTCAAGCCTGTTTGGGCTGTTGAAGGGTTTAATTTAACCACAGCCTTCATTTATGTCTCGCAGTTAAGTTTTTTCTTTTAAGCTCAAAGGAACTGTGAGTTGTAACTATGATCTAATTGGTAAGGAATGAAGAATGTTTTTCATGTTTTATAGACAACATGAATCCTGATCATTTTACCGCAGTAAATTACGAAGCACTCCACTTGCTGTGTCTCCCCATGGAAGCTGGGGCCTAGCTCATTAAACTATCAAAAAAAAAAAAAAAAGGAACACCAAAAAACCCTTGGTGGTTTTCACAGCTCCTAGAAAGGCTCTCTGACAAGGTGGGTTATTTTTATTTTGCTAATGCACATTCACTAGGCAGTCCGGGAGCGAGCGAGATTCTTTATGGTCTCCAACTAAATCAATTTATAAGTACATCTACATGTCAGAGGGGACGTGCAAAGAACCTAAACTGCTGTATAGAAAGATAATTTATTATTGATTTTTTTTTGCAACTCTTTTTTAAAAGCCACTACAACTCACTGGTTCTTCGGTTCCTTTCTGCAGCAAAAATGATCTATTCCACATGGGTGGTGCATCACCTGTGGCCAAGGGAAAGGCCATAAGAGCCAGGAAGGCCCCACTTCCTGACGACTTAAAGAGAAATAAAGAATGACTACGCCTGCATTTAAAAACAAGGAGCAAAACTCATCTGCCAGCTCTGCCCTGTTGGGAAACGCCTTAAAAAATTGAGTGCAAATGATAGGGTGTTCAAATATGCATGTTAAATTAGCTCTTACCTAATAAATTGGGTACATCCCTTAATTTTACTGGAAGAAAAATTACCATAAGTTCTATATTTTTCTTTTGGCCTCCAAGAGTCCAATATCCAGTTGCAAGTAATGAGACAGCCATGCCCACAGCTCAGGACTAGAGGAAATTAGAAAAAGACAGTGGTACAAAATCTGTATCCCGCAAACTTTGCTATGAGCCCTCTCACTGTTGATTCTGGTCTCTTCATTCTGATTCTACAGTGAGTGCATGCTGGCATGTGGAATTCCTAATTTCAGCAGCCATTTCAACCAAACCTGCATCCTTGTCCATGATGAGAATTGGAGCCCTGTACCACTAGGACTGCTGTTATAAATCTCACCTACCACAGGGTTACTTCACATCTGCTCTTGACCTTGATCGAGTCAAATGAAAATAATCTCTGTTAAGATTTACAGTAATATACATATAAATACATACTTACACATACAGTAATCAAGTATGCAATAGTATGATAGCATTACTGAAGACTGCTATAATGATAATTATCTTAAAATGATTGTGATAGGATGAAAATCACAAAAGCCTCAGAAACTCATTGCAATCTATTTGTGCAGAAAATCTGCCATAATTTCCCATAGTTCCCACTCTCATTCCCCGTGTAGCTGCCTCGGTCAGGGTTACTCTTATTTCCCACGTTTTTGATATATGTGTTAAAGGCTAACTCTAACACTCCAGCATAGACCTTTTGTACTATATAAATTTCTTCCCTGTTGAAAAGCTTTCAAATTCTTCTACTTTCCCAGGTAAATGGCAGTTTACATTCCAATACTCTTAATATCAGAAGATCTGAGTTTGAATCCCAGATTCACCATTTCATAAGTTTTGTTTGGTTATTTGTTTGTTTTTTATCTTGGATTTGCCATTTTATTTTAGTGTCCTAATCTGTGAAATGATATCAGTAAAAAAAGAAAAAACTATCTACAATTCAGATATTTTTGAAGATTGAGTAAGGTAAAGTATAGGAAATGTTATGGGAACCACACAGCCCTGTACAAATACTAATTACTAGTATGCTGGAATTTAATATTTTACTTATTAGATGGTCCTGTTTTGACCAACCAAACCTTCTAGAAAAATTGTAACACACCTGTCAATAAAGATAAAGCCAGGGAGGAACTCTGTGTATCAAGGAAAATAACCATCAAAGATGTGCATTTGGCTCATAGAGAAATGTGGGTACATCCAGAGTCTGCTGGAAGACATATAATTAATCTGGTTTCCAAGGATAATATTGGTAATACCGATCAGGAGAGCAAATGTAGACTCAGGGTTCTCATAACCTGCAAAAGTGATGGTTATCCCAGAGAGTGGTGACAAAAGTAGTCTCCAACCTACTGTCATTTGTACCCACTCTATGGTCACTCTGCAAATGGAGATCAAATGTCTCTACTCCTTGCCCATACCATTCCAAAACTTGTGCGCCTCCCATCTTCTCTCTTCAGTTCAAGAGGATGACTGCAGCAATTATTAGATTTTTTTTTAATCTTTATACCGACTTACTGCCAATAGCAATCAAATATGTAATTGTCCCATTTAAAAAAAGCAAATTGTCTACAAAACTCACTCCCCACTCCCAACCCACTATCACTCCCTCCAGTTGTCTCTTCATCTTGAAAATGAAATTTGAAATTATTTTTTCTTCTGCATACCACCATTTTTTTCTTCCTTCTTTTTAAAAATAAGACTGACATATAACCTGTTTGGACATGACTACAACATGATTCATTATTTGTATACATTGTGAAATGATCATTACAGTAAGTCTTGTTAACATCTGTCACCATACTCAGAAAAAATTTTGTGTGTGTGTATGGTGAGGACTTTAACGATCTACTCTCTTAGCAGTCTTCAAATGTGACATATAGAAAATTCTTTATTTTATAGATTTTATATTTCATTCTTCATTTTGCAACTGGAAGTTGTATATGTTGACCCTCTGTACCCATTTCACCCTCCCACACCCCCCCCCACCTCTAATGAACACCATTCTGATCTGTATATCTCTGAGCCTGGGTTTTGTGGTTTTTTTTACATTCCACATAAAAATGAGATCATACCGTAATTTGCCTTTCTTTCTCTGACTTCACTTAGCATAATGTCTTCAAAGTCTGTCCATGTTGTCACAAAAGGCAAGATTCTTTTCTTTATGTGGATGAAAATAGTCCTTTGTATACCTATACCATTTCTTCTTCATCCATCATTGGATGCTAAGGCTGTTTCCATTTCTTGGCTGTTATAAATAATGTTGGAATTAACATGGGAGGTGAATATATCTTTTTGGTTTAGTGTTTTCATTTCCTTTGGACAAATACCTGGAAATGGAATTGCTGAATCACATGGTAGTTCTAATTTTAATTTTTGAGGAACCTCCCTATTGTTTTCCATAGTGACTGTGCCAGTTTATACTTCCACCATCAGTGCATAAGGATCCTTGCCAGCACTTGTTATTTCTTGTCTTTTTGATACTAGCCATCCTGACAGGTGTGAGGTGATCACTCATTGTGATTTTGATTTGCATTTCCCTGAGGGTTGGTGATGTTGAGCATCTTTTTATATGTTTGTTGGCCATCTGTAGGTTGTCTTTGGAAAAAGATCTATTCTGTTCTTCTGCCATTTTTTTTTAAATCAAAATCTTTGTTGTTGTTATTGAGTTCTATGAGTTCTTCATATATTTTGGGTATTCGCCCCTTATCAGACTTCCAAATATATTCTCCTCTTCAGTAAGATTTTTAGTTTGATGTAGTCCCACTTCCTTATTTTTTCTTTTGTTGTCTTTGTTTTTGGAATCAGATCCAAAAGATCATGGCCAAGACAGACATCAAGAACCTCACTGCCTATGCTTTTCTCTAGGAATTTTAAGTTTTCAAGTCTTATATGTAAGGGTTTATTCCATTTTGAATTAGTTTCTGTGTGTAGTATAAGAGTGGTCTAGTTTCTTTTTTTTGCCTGGGGCTGTCCAGTTTTCCCAACACCTTTTATTGAAGACTATCTTTTCCCATTGTATATTATTGACTCCTCTGTCATAAATTAATTGACCAGATAAGCATGGTTTTGTTACCAGACCCTCTGTTCCATTCCATTGATCTATGTGTCTGTTCTTAGGCCAACATCATACTGGTTTTATGACTATAGCTTTGAAATACCATTTAAAATCGTGAAGTGGGGTGCCTTCAGCTTTGCTATTAAGATTGCTTTCGCTTTTCATGGTCTTTTGTAGTTCCACATACATTTTAGAATTGTTTGTTCTAGTTCTGTGAAAAATGCCGTTGGTATTTAATAAGGCTTACATTGAATCTGTAGATTGCTATAGTTGATATGGACATTATAATAATACTAATACTTCCACGAGCATAGAACATCTTTGCATTTATTTGTTTCTTCATTTTTCAATCAATGCTACATATTTTTCAGTGTACATGTCTTTCACCTCCTGGCTAAATTTATTCCTAGGTATTTTATCTTTCTTGATGCACCTGTACATGGGATTGTTTTCTTTTCTTTTCTTTTTCTTAAAGATTTGTTACTTATTTATTTGACAGAGAGAGAGACAGTGAGAGAGGAGCAAAAGCAGGGGAGTGGGAGAGGGAGAAGCAGGCTCCCTACTGAGCAGGGAGCCAGATGTGGGGCTTAATCCCAGGACCCTGAGATCATGATCTGAGCCGACAGCAGAGGCTTAACGACTTAGCCACCCAGGTGCCCCTGGGATTGTTTTCTTAATTTTTCTTTCTGATATTCATTATTAGTGTACAGAAACACAATAAATTATATATATAATATATTATTAATATATTATATATATAATATAATATATAAATATATATATAATGTATATATATATGTGTGTGTGTGTGTGTATATATATAGTGTATTTTACAACTTTATTTCTATATTTGTTCCAACGGATTTTTAATGTAATCTTTGGGGGTTTTTGTATATAATACATCATCTGCAAATAGTAACAGAGTCATTTCTTACTTCCCAGTTTGGTTGCCTTTTATTTCTTTTTCCTACCTAATTGCTCAGGTTAGCAATTACAATACTGTTTTTAATAGAAGCGGCCAGAGTGGGCATCTTTGTCTTTTTTTCTGGTCTTAAAGAAAAGTTCTTAACATTTCAGCTTTGAGCATGATATTACCTGTGAGCTTGTCACTTATGATTATGTTGAGGTATTTTTCCTTTATACTTGTTTTAATGAGAATTTTTATCAAAATTGAATGTTGAATTTTGTCCAGTGTTTTTTCTGCATCTCTTGAAATGATCATATGATTCTTATCCTTCATTTTGTTAATGTGGTATATCACAGTGATTTATTTAGGGATGTCAAGCCATCCTTGCATCCCTGGAATAAATCCTACTTGATTATGATGTAAGATGTTTTTAGTTTTTTATTCAGTTCACTTTGCCAGTATTTTGGTGAGGATTTCTGTATCTACGTTCAGAAAAGTTGGGCGGTAATTTTCTTTTTTGTGTGTGATATCATTTTCAAATTTTGGTATCAGAGTAATTGTGGCCTTATAAAATGAATTTGAGGGGTGCCTGGGTGGCTCAGTGGGTTATTAAAGCCTCTGCCTTTGGCTCAGGTCATGATCCCAGGGTCCTGGGATCGAGCCCTGCCTCGGGCTCTCTGCTTAGTAGGGAGCCTGCTTCCTCCTCTCTCTCTGCCTGCCTCTCTGCCTACTTGTCATTTCTGTCTGTCAAATAAATAAAATCTTTAAAAAAAAATAAAATGAATTTGAATTGAATTGAATTGAATTTCAATTAAACATCAATGAATGAAAAAATCTCCTTTTCGATATTTTTGGAAGAGTTTGAGGAGATTGGAATTACTTCTTCTTTGAATGTTTGCTAGAATTTTCCAACAAAGCCATCTGGCCCTGGACTTAGGTTTGCTGGAAAAAAATTTTTATTACTGATTCCATCTCCTTACTACCAACTGGTCTGTTTCTTTATGATTCAATTATGTTCAGTTATATATTTCTAGGAATTTATCCATTTCTTCTAGGTTATACAATTTTTTTAAAAGATTGATCGATTGATTGATTGATTTGACAGAGATCACAAGTAGGCAGGTGGGGTGGGGGCGGGGAGCAGGCTATCTGCTGAGCAGATAGCCTGTTGCAGGGCTCAATCCCAGGACCTCGAGACCATGACCTGAGCTGAAGGCAGAGGCTTAACCCACTGAGCCACCCAGGTGCCCCTAGGTTATCCAATTCGTTGGTGTGTAATTGTTGATAGTAGTGTCTTATAACCCTTTGTATTTCTATGCTATGTGTGGCATGATCTCCATTTTCATTGATTATTTTATTTGAGTTTTGTTTTATTCTTGGTGAGTTTAGTGAAAGGCTTGTCAATTTTGTTTATCTTCCTAAACACACTCTGGGTTCCCTTCATCTTTTCTGTTGACTTTTTAGTCTCTGTTTCATTTATTTCTTTTCTGGTCTTTGATATTCCCTTATTTCTGCTAAGTTTGGATTTTTGTTGTTATTTTTACTTATTTGAGTTGTAAAGTCGTGTTTGAGATCTTTCTTTTTTCTCGATGTAGATATTTATCACTGTGAACTTCCCTCTTAGACCTGTTCCTACTGCACTCTGTAAAGGTTGTTTTTTTTTTTTTAATTTCTCTTTTGATTTCTTCCTTGACACAGTAGTTGCTCAGTAGCATGTTGTTTAATGTGTACATATTCATGAAATTTTCTAGTTTTCTTCTTGTAAGTGATACTTGGTTTCATACATTGTTGTTGAAGAAAATGCTTGATAGGATTGCAGTCTAATTTATTAAGACTTGTTTTGTGGTCTAACATGTGATCTGTCTTTGAGATGTTTCAGGTGAACTTGGGAAGAATGTGTATTCTCCTTTTTGATGGAATGTTTTGTATATGTCTGTTAAGTCCATCTGGTGTGATGTGTCACTTCAGACTTATATTTCCCTTTTGAGTTTCTGTCTGGATGTTTATCCACTGATTTAACAAGGGTTTCTAAATTCCCCTATTATTGCCTTGTTGCTGTCTATTTCTCTCTTTAGTCCGTTAATGTTTGCTTTCTATATTTAGGGGCTCGGATTTCAAGTGCAGAACTGTTTACAAATATTAAATCCTTTTGTTGGATTCTACCACCTTATCATTATGCAGTGCCCTTCTCTGTTTCTTAATAGAGTCTTTATTGTAAAGTTTGTTTTGTGTGATAGCAATACTGTTACCTGAGCTGTCCTTTGGTTTCCATTGGCATGGAATATCTTTTCCATGCCTTCACTTTCAGATGTGCTTGCCTTTTTTTTTTTTTTTAAGATTTTACTGATTTATTTGACAGAAAGAGAGATCACAAGTAGGCAAAGAGGCAGGCAGAGAAAGGGGGAAGAAGGCTCCCTGTTGAACAGAGAGCCCAATGTGGGGCTCAATTCCAGGACCCTGAGATCATGACCCGAGCCGAAGGCAGAGGCTTAACACACTGAGCCACCCAGGTGCCCCTAGATGTGCTTGCCTTTAGATCTGAAATGAGTCTTTTGTAGGCAGCTAGTAGGCAGGTCTTGTTTTCTTATCCATTTGTCCACTATATTTCTTGATTTTAAGTAATTACTGATAGTTACGTAGTTATTGCCAGTTTGTTAATTGTCTTCTGGCTATTGGATCCTTCACCTCTATTCCTTTCTTCTTCTCTTCCTTTCTTCCTTTGTGATTTGATGACTTTCTTTAGTGGTATCTTTAGACTCCTTTCTCATTCTCTTTTGTTTATCTAGTGTAGGTTTTTGCTTTGTGGGTACCATGAGGCTTACATACAACAATCTATATCAGTAACATTTTATTTTAAGTTGGTAACAGCTTAAGTTTGAACACAGTATAAAGCTCTGTATGCTTACTCCTTTTCTCCTCTTACTTTCACAATGAAGTCTGTAATATTTCTTTATACCAGATATATACAATTTCTTTTATTCTAGTCTCTCTAAAACCCATGCTATAGAAGTTTTCCCCCATCGAGTTACCATACTGCTCTTACTTTGCCAATGATCTCCATGTGGCTAAATCTAAACAGTTCTTAGTTCTCATGCCATAGGTTGCTTTATCCAACTAATCACACCCTCCTCTTGCAATGCTGTCCTTTTTGGGGTTCAAAGATACACACTCTCTCCTGATTTTCCACCCACTTCTTTGGTCGCTCCTTCTTAATCCCTCTTGCTGGCTCCTATTCATTGTTTTGTTGTCTGCATACTGTGGTGTTCCAGAGCTCAATCCTTGGCCTCTTTATAATGTCACCCACTCTGATGGATTGAAATACCAATGAAATGCTGGTCACACCCTAATTTTTATCTCCAGCCTAGAATCTCTCCTGAAATGCAGGTGTGAATATTACATGGACTACTTGACATTTCCATTTTTTTTTCTTGGTCTTTTCTTTTCAACACTGTGATGTGCCTGATAATAGATTTCTTTCGTTTATTCTCCCTTAGCCTTGTTGAATTTGGGGGGTATGTGGATTTTTTTCATCAAAATTGGAAAGTTTGCCATTATTTTTGAAAAAAAGAAAAATTCTATTCCTTCCTCTGTCTCTTCTCCTTCTGGTCTGTAATTGTACGTATATTGCTATACTTGATATGGTCCCTCACATCTTTTTTTTTTTTTTAAGATTTTATTTATTTGCCAGAGAGAGAGAGAGAGAGAGAGCGAGCGAGTACACACAAGCAGGCAGAGAGGCAGGCAGAGGCAGTGAGAGAAGCAGGTTCCCTGCCAAGCAAGGAGCCCAATGTGGGACTCAATCCCAGGACCCCAGGATCATGACCCGAGCCAAAGACAGCTGCTTAGCCAACTGAGCCACCCAGGCGTCCCTCGTCCCTCACATCTTGAGGCTCTGTTCATTTTTTTCAGTTTTGTTCTTTGTGTACTTCAGACCGGTTCATTTCTATTTATTTCCTAGTTCATGGTTTCTCTTTTCTTCTATCTCCCATTGGCTATTGATTCCCTTTACTTCATTTTTTAAATTTATTAGTTGTTCTTTTCAGTGTCAATTTCCATTTGGTTCTTTTTTTCAAAAATAGTTGATACTTTCTTACTGACATTCTCTGTTGATTCATTATTGTCATGCTTTCCTTTAATTCTTTAAACATGATTTCTTCAAGTTATTTGCACACTTTTGTAATAGCCTCTTTGAAGTCTTTGCTAAATCTAATATCTTTGGACAGTCACATTGACCTTATTTTGCTTACTTGCTTGTTTCTTTTCTGAGTCACACTTCACTTGTTCTCTGCATAAGTTATAATTTTTTTGTTGAAAATTATGCATTTAAGATAATACATAGTTGAACAATTACAGATTCTGAATTCTTCCCTAAAGTTTATATTATTGCTGGTTGTTTGTATTTGTTTTATAACTTATTTGGCCTAAACTTGAGACCTCTCTCACTTGTTCTGCGTGGAGAGTGACCTCTCTGCTTAAGTTTTTTGTTTTTATTGTTATGTTTGGCCTCCTAGGGGTTACCCTTTTATTTTTTAATTTTTTTAATTTTTAATTTTATTTTTTTGCATAGCTTAGTTGTCATCCATTGAGTGGATGGAGGTGGTTTGTTAGGCTTCATTTCTCTCCCAGTGGACAATGATTGTCCATGGGGCAGCACATTAAAAGTTCAGTCTTCAAGATTGCCTTGATTTTATTCCCTGCTGGGTCCTTTTGCATTTCCTCTGTGTCTGCATTGAGATACAGAAAGGGGATTGAAGAGGGATTTATAAATGTATATAATTTTGTCAGATTACCTGGAAATTTGCGTGTGGCATCTGTTGATATTCTAGAAGACGGAATGAGAGGAGAATAATCTGGCGGCAAAAGTAGCATTTAAGAACATAGGCCTCCCACCCTCTCATGAGAGGGGAAACTCCCTCAGGGACAGAGCATCTGCACCTGCGATCTTCTTATGTATGTAGCGCAAGGGACTAAAATGTGAAGATAGATAGGTTCTCCATAAACATTTATGTTCTCATTGATGACAGTAATGATGAAAATAATGTGAAAAATCACAGATGCATCATGCTAGGTTAAGAAAAGAACTTTGTTGAGAAGAATAAGAAAGGAAAATAAATCTTTAGTGTTGGAAATGAGCAGTTTGAATTGGTTCACATTAAACACATTCTAATTTGAGGTGGCAATTCTTTAATTAGGGATTATGAAGAAATTAAACATTCCAAGAATGTTTTCCAACCTTAACAAGAAAGCTGTTCAAGACTTAGCTGTATTTATACCTCAGACAAGGCCACCAAAAGAGAATTTTCTCTAACTGCCTTTTGTAAAATCATATTTTGACGTTCACATGTTTCATTGGACAGCATGAAGGGGTATGTTCTTGGCTTTCAGTCGTCTCCCATTTGAAGCCTCATTTGTATGTTACTGGTAGATGTATGTATGTATGTTTTCAATGAACTTTTCATAAGTTCCTACTATGTGTACAAGTCACTCACTTCCCTTTGCGTTAATGAGAGACTTTCACATGGCTTCCTTAGATACCAAACAGGCCATGCCCAAGTTAGTAAAAACCATCAAATGAAATCTCTCTGAAATGAAACATTTCACAGAGAGCTACTGTAGCCATTCTAAGGATTTTAAATATGCATTGATACTTTCAAAGAAGAGACTTAAAAAGCACTTGTAATTATTTTTCTATGTGAGCTTGAAAGCTTATGACATCCTTAAAACTATGACCATAACCTATTCCAGGGCACCTATGGATAGCATTTTCCATAATGATAGTTGTATTCTTTAGGCTGTTTCCAAGAACTACTTCTTTACTCACAACTCTTTTTTGAAATGTGCAAAAGGCATAGAGATGACTTCACTTCAGATTTTTAAATTGCAAAGAAACCACTTTGCTTTTGTTCAGTACCACAAGCAATTTAGGTCTCACTTCTCCAGTCCCCAGTGGTACCTAAGCAATATAGCTACCCTTCAAAGACATATCAATAACCATCTTCTTGGCAAAGTTGTATTGAATACATCTTTCTTCTGAAACAAAATGCAATCTGGTTTTGATGAGTAGGTAGAATGGTAGATGGAAAGGTTAAAGTATCACTCAGTATTGGGTAAAGTATTGGCCAAAAGGGAAAAAAAAAAGATATTTTAAACTCTGGTCTGAATAATATAAATTGGATGAGGGCTATGGGACTAAGGGAGTAGTAATCAACCACATAATAAAAGCAATAGATGAGTATAATTATCCAAAACACATAAGCCATAACATGACATACAGGGAATGAGATATAAATTTAGGAAATCTTGATTAATATTGTCTCAGTATTACAAAGCATAACCATCAAGCATGAGGCAATGTAATTACGGCTTGCAAAACTATAATTTACTCAAATTTGAAAAGGCAGTGACATAGTATGACATAAAAATATGCAGACGCACCCACCAAAATAATCTTAGCACCTTAACCACTTATAAAGTGTATTTTAATTAATTTTGGCATGCCCATATATTTGTAACCTATCTGAGATTTCTGTATGTGTGAGTCTGAAATAAGTTCAATTCCAGCTGAGCAAGATGTCTGCTGAATGTTAATGAGACAGATTGTCTATTTTAATATGTGTTTTTATATAAACTGATTATATTAAAGTATGTCGTAATTGAATTATGTTCTAGGCTATTTTTTAGGAACATATTTTTGAGCTCTGGTTTTTAGCAGACAGTGTCTGAAATAACCTGCTTTATAAGAGAAAGAAGATCCTATTCCGGTAAAGACTACTTGTGTAGCAGGTAAAAATAAATTTCGTGGAGACTTTTATTTATCCTTGGAGGTTGTCTGCTCCATGCTTTTTCCTTGTAGCAAAACTGATTTTAGACTCAGCCTAGTTACCCTCTTCCAAGCATTTAAAATTAGTTAAAGCTGTGGTCACATAAAACGCGATCGTGTCATTTAAAGTTCTTATATTATTCACCTACCATATTCTCCCACATGGGCAATATTCTGAATTATAAAACCATCTGCATACGTATAATTGAAGCCAGTTTCCCGCCGTTGGCTCCCTTAATATGTGAAAGCTGAGTTTGACTTAGTAAAATTGATTGTATTTGCTTCTGGAGAGGCAACAGAGTTGTGGAGACTTTTCTAATTTCCTTTCTAGAATAATGCTTCTAATGTGTACACTTCAAAACACATGAACATACCTAATATAAGGAAAAAACCATAGCGGTAATGACAATAGGTAAATACTTACCATGCTATAGTTACTTATAAGTACATGATAAATATTATTTCACTTAATCTTTAGAGTGCCATTACTGTCTATTTTTACATAAGGAAATAGGCTTAGGGAAGTCTGATGATATATCTGGTTAAAGTAGATAGAGCCTGTTGTGGGAAAAAAAAAAAAAGGCAAGGAATATTGATCCACTATAAGGAAACTCCCTGGCCTTGAGATATATCATGACCATGATATATCATGGCCAGAAAATTTCAAACTGATTTAAACCTCTGTGTATTACATATGAACCCATATTAAACCTATAAAAAACATAGTTGATGACACAATACATATTAACGTAGGGGTTGACTTGGAAAAAAGCTTTGTCTACCATGCTGGGAACATGTTTGGACTTGTTATAAATGTGTCATTTATTGAGAGGTTTATAGCTCAGGACTGGCCCTTTTGAAATTTCCATTCAAGGAATGTTTGTGCTAATAAAATTGGATATCACATCTCCCACTCCCATTTTTCATGCTGCTCAAATAATACCCAAAAACGTTCCAGTAACATTAGCTTGGAGAACAAGCCCATTCTATGTAATAGTCTCAGGCAATCCTAAGAATGTTTCAGTATTTACCCAACATGATACTATAGATACTTTTATCTATTATTTACTGTATGTACAGCTTGAATTTTGTAGTATATTTTGTGACATTTCTATCTAAAGCTAATAGCTGACATCTGTGGAGCCCTAACAGTGTGCCTATTTTACTGATAAGGAAGTGGGGTTTAAGTCATTGGCACAAGGCCGGTCTCTTAGTAGAGTTAATATTTGAAGACCCGAGGTATGATTGCAGAACCCTTCTGACCCCTCGCATCCCTCAAGGATAAGGAATGTGAGCTCTTCTCAGTCTTAATGACTGCACTTTCAACAAAATAGCACTGTTGTTCCACTTTGAAGCTACTGAATCAGTTTAATTAAAGCGTTATCTACAGGTACATATGTAAATCCTAAGAAAAGAAATTTGATATGCTAGGTCTATAAATGATACTTAGAACCACAAACTGAAAGCTTGTGTTCAGCATCCAAGAAGCCTCATTGTTCTTATTAATTGATTTTTGGAGTGAGTAAATGTTTTCAATTTAACTCAGAAACTCAACATTATTTCTGTTAAATGGCGCACGTTCACCTTTTTTAGACATTGAGCTCCACATATGACTTCATTCAAGACAATAATGCCGAGCTTAAGAAGCTTATCTACTAGAAAGTGAAGGGATTGTGGAATCCACAGAGCAGGTGTTGACTCTTGGAGTCCATGGTGTGGGACATTTACATAATTGCTTTAAACTGCAGTTTAGAATGGAAAGAAGAAAGGGGAGGAACTTCTATGAAGGGCTTATTGTAGGTCATTTTCTTACTTAATGGGGATGGTAACATCTACTTAAGAGGATTGTCGGAAGAAATAAAGGAGAAGAGACATGAAGGGCCTTCTGCTCAGGTCCAGCACCACCCCCCCGCCCCACCTCCCCCACCTCCAATCTGGATCATCCACTCATGGTGGATGGAATGCCTCCCGGCGAAAAGGATGAAGGCAGCACCCTGACTTCTAGGTGCCTGCCAGAGATGCTCAAACTCATGAGGCTTAGAGCCAGTGAGATCAACTTGGGGTGAAACCTGGAGATGGCTGGAGTTCAAAGAGAACCACAAGTCTGGCCTTAGAAAGAGAAACGCTTTGAAAGTGTTGGCCTCATCTCTGCCTTTCAGGGGAGAAAATGAGGTTTGTTCATTGAAGCCAGGTAGACAGCCAATCATCTGGCAAGTTTTTTTTAATAGAGAATGAAAAAACAGCACAAAACATAATTGCCTTAAAATGTTGGAAAGCTTACCGAATGGAAGAAGAATTGGATTTCTTCTGTTAATTTCCAAAAGGTAGGTATAGACCGATAGTTAGAAATCAGTTGTAAAGACAGCTTTCAACTGAGTAGATAAAATAATTGTCTTACATTTAGAGTCTTCAAGAGTAGAATGAATTAGAAATACTCATTTGTAATGATGTAATGCTCTTGAGTTATTACTCAAATCCATAGACCAGGCTGAAGTTTTAAAGTTAATACAGTTACAAACATGTGACAGACACCTGTAGAGGCATCAGAGTATATGCCTGATGACTGGCAAAGGGTAAAATAAAGTCCCTTAAATGCATTTTTCAAAAGGAAAATGGCTGATGTAGGAATAAAGACCATTATTCATTGGACAGCAGAATTCTGTGGTGGTTTTGAGCCTAGGATTTAGAGTCCCCCAACTTGAAACCACTCCTTGGTCTGTCAACACTCTGTTCTTATCAAACTGACCTGAAGGAAGTAAATGTTTCACCATTTAGAGTCATTTTTCTTATCCATTAAATAGGAATAAGGATAAAATGAGAAAGTCTGATGCAGGGAAAATACTAAAAATGATAGAAATCAGCAGAGGATGAGGGAAGGAAAAAGGCTCTGATACTAATAATCCTGGGAGCGAAAAATGGAAATGGACTTAATTTTTTATGTTTCCAAATTGCCTGTTCTTCATTAGGCAGATGACATCATCCAAAATAGACTGACCATTCCTACTAGGATACACCTCTCTTTTTATTTATTTATTTATTGGACAGATTGAGAGAGAGAAAGAGAGATCACAATTAGGCAGAGAGGCAGGCAGAGAGAGAGGGAAGCAGGCTCCCTGCTGAGCAGAGAGCCCGATGCGGGGCTCGATCCCAGGACCCTAAGATCATGACCTGAGCCGAAGGCAGCGGCTTAACCCACTGAGCCACCCAGGCACCCCTAGGATATGCCTCTCTTAAAATTCTCTTCCATGACTGGGAACAAAGTTTCTGTCACGCACTATTTTAACCATTACCTAATGGAAGGCAAATACATAACAGTTTTCAGTGTATAATTGAAGCTATATTCTAAGTAATCATTCTTCTTTCCAAAAGAAAAAATAGAGATTTTTCTTCATTTGACACCTGACAGCTTATTGAGCTTGTAACAATCACACACACACACACACACACACACACACACACAGAAAAATGAAACTGAATGTCACTGAGATAGAAACATAAAGGACTTACACTCTTGGTAGCAACAAACCATAAATTGTCATCTTTCATCTGTTTCTGACAGGGAAAACACAGTATTTGTATACTTCCAAAAAGAGTGCATATGAACTGCTAGCATTTGTTTCAAATATCAAGCACTACTGACCAAAATAGCGTAACTCTATTTTGAAACTCTTTTCTCCAGTGTGACTACTTACCATTGATGTTTTGACCTTTCATTTCTTCTGTGCCTCTATCTCCAGTAGTAAAGTCACTGGGATTGTTCGACCCCCATTCCTCTTCCAGAAGTCACTTCCCTCTGGATCTTTCCACATGGCTTTCACAGGGGTCTCCCTGTTAAGTACAGTGCCCACATATCCAGTTGGCTTGAGACTGTCCTGTTCACCCCCATTAGGTCTTCCAGTTTGGCATTTGTCCAGGATTTCCCACCTGTTCTGTGGCATCAAGAGTTGGAGTGAAATAAGCCAAGAAGGTTTTGGTGGGCTCCACTGGACACGCTGACTTCTGCCCTGGCCACATCCAGGAGCCTGGGAGAGGCACAAGCACCCAATCAATTTCTCAGCCCTGAGCATGTGACTAATCAGACCATGGGAACTGACAGTTAGTTCTATAAAGGCAAAGAGAAACCATAAACTGGGGTGAGAGCTCAAGCAGTATAGAAGGTCTCATTTTCAAGTACTGTACCTAGGTTTTGGAATGTATTGATTGGAGAAGAGTATATTTTTTAAGTATTTTACTTATGCATTTGAGAGGAAGGCAGAGAGCCCAAGCAGCAAGAAGAGGCACAGGGAGAGGGAGAAGCAAACTCCCTGCCGAGCTGGGAGCCCCACCTGGGGGCTGGATCCCAGGATGCTGAGATCATGACCTGAGCAGAAGGCAGATGCTTAACCATTTGAGACACCCAGGTGCCCCTAAAATAAGGTTTTTTGACATTTTAATTTGGAAAAACTTCAAACTTAGAAAAGTTGCTAAAACTGTCACAAAAAAGCACCCATATACCTTTTCCTCACATTATTTTTCCCATTTTGCCTCAGTGATTTCTCATTCTCCTTGTCCCTGTCCCCTTCTCCTATCTTAATGCATTTGAAAGTTTGTTACCTACATGGTAACTGTATGTATTTCCTGAGATCACTGATACTCTATGTATAACTACAGTCTACTTACCACTAGCATAAATTTATATTGGTAGAATACTTTAATCCCTCATCATGTTCTAAGTTTGTCATTTGATCTAATATTGTTCTTGAGAGCAATTTTCTCACCCAGTGCAGGATCCCCTCTCTGTGGTCATGTTAGACTTCATTGTCAGTGGTCTTGTCCCATTAGTTTTGTTTAATCTGGAACATTAGACATTGTCACAGCTTGTCTTTGACAACATTAAGGGGTTTTTGTGTTTTGTTTTGGTTTTTGTTTTTTTAAGAATCTAGTCCCCATTCATTCTTTCATTTTAATCCAGTATTGGGAAGAGCATTTTAAGGTTTCGCTTTTTAATTGAATACATACACACTCTATACTTCTATAGAATGTAATTAAGAGGGCCCGTTATTTTATGACATCTAAATTTGGAAAACTATTTAAGAGACCATAGCAGTATCTTTATGGGATTTTATGTTTTTTGAATCCTTTCTCAGGGTAACATAGTTTGAAATGGAAGCCAAAAGATAGGACCTCTGAAAGTATTTTACCTGAAATATTTTCATTGGTCAACTCAAAAAAATTGAAATAACATCTAAAGTGATAATCCTGATTTAGCAGAAATTTTCTTTCTCTCCTTCAAGATCTATATAGAAAGACTATTTTCTAAATCAGAAATATTGTGCTCTCTAAGGTAGAGTCAACTGAAGCTGCCAGCAATTTCAAATTTACTAACCATTAAATACACTTTTGAAAAAAACTGCAGGTTAATTCAAAAATATTTAAAACTTAAAAGAACATATTAAAATACATTTTATAGAAAGAGATTTCAGAGCCAGGTATCTTAGCCAGAGCTAAGAAATGATTAAAGTACCTGAATATGTAGAAAGGACAGTTCTGGTCATTTGCGGGGGAGGGACGGATACAAAAGCTATTAGACATATATCATGGAAATTTACAAATGTAAGATCCCCGAGTGTACAAACTAAGGAGACACATCTACAAGAAAAGAATTGGAGATCTTCAGTAGAGAAGTTAGATTCCAGCAGGGTACTCCGTAGAACAGATCCACAGTGGGGAATGTGCTGGTGACTGACCTTTTGGGAAAGTTATTTAAACCAGTGGATTGCAGGATTGGAAGGGCCAGAGGAAACACTGCAGGCAAGACAGGGCATGGTTAGCTCTGGTGTCCAGAAGCCTTGCCCCACTCCGTTGGTTACAGGGAATGTTTCAAATAGGCAGGGTCCCTCCTCCAAGGATCTCAGAAATGCTCACAGATTCTCAGGGTAGACATTACAGCTGAGCAGGTACCAGAATCCAGACTTATTCAAATAGAGAATTTAATAACAGTTGTTGAATGTCCCCTGTTAACAGCTCAGAGCAATAAAAAGTCATTGAAATTCTCAAGTCCTCTTCATCTCTTGATCTGGCAAATATTCACTGAGTGCCTATCCTTACTAGGTCCTAAAACCTTCTATTGATTTTTTAATGTTCTGATAATTGACATAAAGAAGTTTGGATTTTGTTGTTGTTGGTGGTGGTGGTGGTGGTGGTGGGAGTGGTGGTGGTGTTTTGAGATATTTTGTTTTTTGTTTTGTTTTGCGTCACTATAGATGGACTTAAATTATCTTATTCTTTTGGAAGGAATAGTTTCTCAGGATAGTTCTAAATGAGATTATTTTGAAGATGGTGCCATTATAACAAAACCCATTTGTGGCTCAGTAAACAGTATTTCAAAAACTAGATCATTACTTTAGCACCTGTTTGGGAGGATATCTGATCATCCTAATGTTAATACAGTGTGACTCTGTCCATCGAAGAGAGCTTACTCCCCCACAGGTAGCCAACTGGTCCAATTTGAGCTGATCAGAGTTATTCTCTAGGAATGTTGGAATCGTAACTAAAAAAGACAGAAAATTCAGCCGGCTCTTCAGTGGTGGGACTAGAGTATATTAGTGGCATGTTATCTATCATAGGGATCGGAGAAGCAAAGGAATGAAGTGTATAGAGCATGAGACAGAAATGGAAGCAGAGAGCGCTCTTGCCTATGTTAAGGCTCATGGGTCCAGGAGAAAGAGGGGCAAGTCGTCATACTCAAAGGATTTCTGCTTCATGCTCTCAGCCCTTGGTAGTCCTCAATACTCTTAGATGGTGGCCTGATATTTCCCCTCTGACTTCATAATTCCAACACCTTCTGTGTTGTGGGTTGCTGCTGACTTGGCAGGCCCGTCAACTTCCCCCTCGTTCCTGTGGTTTTAGATGAAAATGTAGAAACTGCCTCTCAGTTCACACTTCACTTCCAAGATCAGTAGATACCGTAGGGACTTGAGTATTTTGGGAAAGTCAGCTCCTCTCCCATTCATTAAGTATTCAGTAAGTATCTCTCTCTCTTTTTTTTTTTAAGATTTTATTTATTTGACAGAGAGAGAGATCACAAGTAGAGAGAGAGAGGAGGAAGCAGGCTCCCTGCCTAGCAGAGAGCCTGATGTGGGACTTGATCCCAGGACCCTGAGATCATGACCTGAGCTGAAGGCAGAGGCTTAACCCACTGAGCCACCCAGGCAGCCCCTCAGTAAGTATCTCTTGTTCAGATACTTTCTGAACAAATTCTCATTCAGTAAGTATTTATTAAGCTCCTACTATGTGTCACAGTCCTTCTAGGTTTGGGGATTAAACATTGAACAAAACAAACACCTGACCTCCGTTTGGCAGAGACCATGATTAAATGAGTGTGTTACATGGTGATAAAGCCAACGAGCAGAAGTTGAGAGGATAACATGAGCAATATCCTGACTAAGAGGAGAGCAAAAGCCGAGGCCCTGGATTTGCCAGTCAGGAGTTCCTCAAGTCCACACCGCTCCTTTTATCTACCCTCAATCTGGAGCTATTCAAGTTTCCCCACAGCTGGCTTTTTTTCCTATGAAAAATAAGATCTTGCAATTTATGTTTTTGCTAAACAGACATACATATACATATAAACTCAGCAGAAAATTGCCTTCAGCAAAGAATTGCTATCATTTAGGCTGATGTTGATTGGAAAGTAAGATTCACTGTACATTTTCCAAAACAGTGTCTGAAATGCTTGAGTTTTCCCAAGGATTGTCATCTTGGAGCTTTCATGTATTTAACATGATGCATCCATTGTAGGTCGTCTGGTTTTCTGGGGCTTTCTTTTTGTTAACAGCGACTACTGAAAACGTTATTATAAAATCAGTCTCCCTAGTGCAAGTGAGGATAAGCATGTTTGGGACTCAAAACCTGAAGATGACTTCCATGTCCTAAAAACCCCAGGTTAAGATGGATGGTGTCTGTGTAGAAACTGTACCTTGGAAGTTGTAACTATTTACCAGTCTTGCCCAGCTGCCTAAGACTAATACAAAAGAATTCCTAATAACTGTGATTGGCTGACCTCTCCAGTGGAAAGTGGCTGGAAATCAACCCCATGGCTGTCTAGTCAAACCAGCTCACAGCCGTAGCTCTGTTTACTTGACATTTTCCATACGGTGAACTCTCTTGTGTTCCTTCTAATCATAGGCACCTGGGGGTTCTCCATTGCTTCCTGGAATTTCAAATATTTTTACTTCAGTTCCTTATTCTTTTATAAAATTAGACTTTGATTAAGCAATATGATAAAGAACCGAGTGAACATTTTTTTTAAAAAAATGTCCAATTTCCGTGACCCTCTGTACAATAAATGCATTAGGACCAGATGAAATGTAAAATCCCATTGACATTGTGCCCTTATTTAATAACTGGAGAAACTTGCCCAATCAAGACTTCCCTTTAACCCAGTGTGTGACCCAATTATAGGAGAGATGTTTCATTGAAACTTTGAAGAACTAAACATCCCTGCCTCTAGGCATCTTCCCATCCCACCCCCAATGCCACACATCCATGTGCCAGAGTCCACCTGTTAAGGGACTTTACTTACTGTGGTTCACACTCTCTTGAGATCAACTCCCATTGGCTCTAGTATTCCTTGACTTCTCCATTCTTAAACCTAAAGTTATAGTCTACAGCAATAATTTGACATATTCTAATTATCATATCATTAGCTACTGACTTTGCAAGCTTATTCTTTTTTTCCCCTCTAACTTAATTTAAATTCAGTTAGTCTACATTTAGTGTATCATTAGTTTCAGATGTGGAGTTCAGTGATTCATCAGTCGCATATAACACCCAGTGCTCATTATGTCATGTGCCCTCTTAATGCCCATCACCCAGTTACCCCATCCCTACACTCCCTCCCCTCCAGCAACCCTCAGTTTGTATCCTATAGATAAGAGCTTCTTATGGTTTGTCCCCCTCTGATTTTGTCTTATTTTATTTTTTCCTCCCTTCCTCTATGATCCTTTGCTTTGTTTCTTAAATTCCACCTATAGTTGAAACAATATGATAGTTGTCTTTCTCTAAGTGACTTACTTTGCTTGGCATAATACCCTCCAGTTCCATCCATGTCATTGCAAATGGTAGGATTTCACCCTTTTTGGTGGCTGAGTAATATTCCATTATGTGTATATATACACCATCTTCTTTATCCATTCATCTGTCAGTGGACCTCTGGGCTCTTTCTATAGTTTGGCTGTTGTGGACGGTGCTGCTATAAATATTGCAGTATAGGTGCCCCTTCTGATCACAACGTTTGTATCCTTTAGGTAAATACATAGCAGGGCAATTCCTGGGTTGTAGGGTAGCTCTATTTTTAACTTCTTGAGGAATCTCCATACTGTTTTCCAGAGTGGTTGAGCCAGCTTCCCTTCCCACCAATGGTGTAAGAGGGTTCCCTTTTCTCCACATCCTCACCAACATTTCTTGTTTCCTGACTTACTAATTTTAGCCATTCTGACTGGTGTGAGGCAGTATCTCTTTGTGGTTTTGATCTGTATTTCCCTGATTTGCAAGTTTATCCTAAGTTCTTGGATGACAGTCTCCTATTGAGTTTTGAGATGGGACTACTAGATGACCTAATGAGGTGGTATTTCACCAAAACAAAGGAGTTTTATCAGTAATAAGCAAATGTGTTGTAAAGGAAGTTTTATCAGTAATAAGCAAATGTGTTGTAAAGGAAGTTACTAGCTTCTCCCATAGAGTCCTTACATGCCCTCTGTGAAAACAGTGCAAAAAACTCTGAGGACAATGGTCTTCTTTCCTTTGTGGAATAATAACTAAAAGTAACCAGGGGAACAGAGGTTAAAAACTACAGTTGTTTTGTTTTGTTCTAATAACAAAAGGATGGAATGCCTATGCTGGGAAAAACTGTACTTGAAGCAGAAAAATATTAACAGTCAATACATAGTAGGAGGTGGTAATTTTAGTGATAGCTTTTTTGTGACAAGGTAAACCACAAGCAAGAGGACACATGAAACTCCTGTTATATTCATTTCATTGCTAATAGATTGGGTATGCTTTTTACGAAGGAGAAATTAAGGTTAGTAGATGACACATTCTTCGAAGCAGAAGTACCAAAATTACTAGCAACAATGTATATGTTGATTGTGAATGGTGTACTGTGAGCCTGTCTTATCCTCATAGTGGTTTTGCACACATGTCCCTGCAATGCAGATCACAAGGGTTTAAAGCTTCTCATTGGTGTGTTAGTACAGCTTTCCAGGCCATTCTTCCTGAGAGTGCTCACAGCTGCCTGCCTGTCTTTGGTAAAGGTATTCCAAGGACAGGTTATACATTTCCGCAAGACATTTCATTTATTAGCAGTGACACTAGTGTCAAGATAAGGTAAATTTATATTTGAGAATTGAGAGTCTTACTCACGTTTTCGATTCATTCAACAAATATTTATCGGATACCCAGCATATATTATTATATTCCCATGTAATTCAATGCAAGTTACTTATATCAGTAAGGTTCTTATTTGCAACCAAGAGGGTTCAGACTTCTGAAGAAAAAGAAATGATAGAACTTGAAAAGAGAGGTCACAGACTCATTGGGCCAACCTGGCTCAGAACAAAGGGAAGCCGTATAAGCCAGTACCACAGCCAAACATGCTGCTGACCCAGTGTCATGAGAACACCACAAATGGCCACCATTCTCTGTAATTTGTGCCACCAACACCAGTGACAAGATGTTGCACACCATTGCTCAGTCCACCTGGATAATGCCATCCCAGACACTAGGCACCAGTACCTTCACCAACGCCAACCCTAACATTTTGTGCTATCCATTACTGTTGCTGTCCTTAGTTTTGGCAGTCAAATGAAGGGTGCTGTATCTGAGTAGCTGAGTCCTATTAAAATGAGTATTGGGTATTTTTAAGCCTCTGTTTTTAGAAATAGTCAGTGTGCTCAAACCATCAGTCATTGTGACGATCTCTCATTTCTATCCTATGATAATCCTGATGGTGCTAATAGGAAAGGAGCATTTTGAAGCATAATTATATGAGCTCTGCAAAACCTTTTTGGACTTAATCTTCAGAGTAAGGCTGTAACAGGAGGCATTTTGGTGATCAGTGGTTACAGAAATTTCTCCCTACTTTTCTTTCTTCATTGAGGTAAAACAACCCACATACATTTACAGAATGATTCTCTAAGTATAGATTAAACATTCAGTACTTCACTATCTTAGTCGATAAACATCTGAGGCTTTATTTTTTAGCTTGATGCTCGTAAAACCTGAGGAACAAATAGCACAAAACTGACTAGTCATTAAAATGGTTCTCTTAAATCATGCCTGTTGAAAATAATATCCCATTTCTGTTTCCTCCTGATGGAACTTTTCTCCAGACTACTTTTTTTTTTTCCAAAACATGATGATAATCAGCTTTTGAAAGCTGTGGTTTATTAAAAAAAAAAAAATTTTTTTCCCCTCTGGGCAATTGAACAGACCCTCCTTTTTTATTTCTTTGCTAAGCAATTCTTGCTATTTCTTTAACTAGCTCATTAACAAAAATCAAGTCTTTTCTCTTGAAGCTGATGCCATTTCTAGCAGTTTCTTCCCTGCTCACTGAGTTTCTTTCATTTCCAGTCAGCCAGACATCTTTTCTCTCATGCCTACTGTTATCAAGTTCATTTAATATCAACTCTATTAATGGAAATTCCCACTAATGGGAAGGTTCTTTTCTCATACTTCAACTATTTTTTATTAATTTAATGTAAATGTTAATTTAATATCATTTCACAAACTTTTTCTGTTTAATGTCAATTAAGAAGTCGCTGGTTTGCTACTCAAAACAGCACTTAATGTCAATTATTGCAATCAGCCTTTCATTTGAAAACTGAATTTTTAAAGTGAAACTGATTTTAATATGTCTTTAAATTTTCTCTGTTGAGCAGATTACAGAAGACAATTCTTTAAACTTTTTATTATTTTAAGGAACTAGAAATGCCTACTGGAGTTTTCTAAATGAGGAACATCATACATAAAAAAATTACTGTAAAACTGCTAGTGTTAATTCAGGTTGCTCTTCAATGGACAATTCATTTACCATATTTCTACTAAATACAGTTTTGCTGTTTTCTTAGTTCTGTTTTCGTCAAGGGTTTTTGTTTTTTGGTTTTTTTTTCCAAATCTTTATGCTATACAAGACTGTAGCCATCATTTATAACATGGTTTGATGAGAAAGTTTAAGAAGCATCTTCTACCTTTAGTCATGGAAGCTAGTAAGAAATACGTTGATTTGCCTCAGGCTTAATAACAAATTAAAATTCTGTCACATGGAAGATGAAATATTAGGGGGCATACCAAATGCATATCATGGCAAATACCTGAAAATTAGAGTAGAAAAAATAAGAAGGGACATATTTATACCAAGAATGGAATACGTCCTCTCTTTTACCTAATCTGACCACTCATTAACATCAAAATAAATATTAATGATTAATAGCTTATTAGTATAATCAGTTTTGCTTTTTGATTTTTCAAAGAAACAAGTAATTTCAGATTATAGAGAGGTTATCTTTCTCATACATGAAATTCTTAGCCTTTAATCCAATGATATATACCAAATTTTATATTCTTTAGTATTACTTGGCCTGTTTTTATTTGGTTATCATGTATAGCTTCAAAATTAACTCAAGTTAAAAATGGCTTTTGGGTATTGCATTTAGTCATTGCTATTAAATAGCTAGGAGGTGGTCAAGTAGTCTCCAAAATTACATGTGATAGTTACTTTGCTTGCATTCAAGATTAAGTCTATAATATTCTTAAATTCATCAAGTATTTTTTGTTACTCAAATCACACATGAATCTCATATATCTTAGTATTCAAAAGCAGTGAAAGAATCCTGTAATTTTAGTGAGTCTTGACAAATGTCACAGTATTGTCAAAACCATTGATGTCAAGGCACCCATGAGATGAGTGTTACCCTTTAATGTCCTCCAAGTTAGCCTTCCTGATCAAGAAGAAGTTGCCCTATGTCATAGCAGCCGAGAATATTTTTAATTTAACAATAAATGGTCTTTAAAAAAAAAAAAAACAAACAATTGCAAAGGGAGACAACCATGAAACTTAAGTGTTGACCAAACCAGCATGGAGCCCCTGCCTCAAGACTGGTGCTCTTCTTCAGTCATCTGAAAGTGAAAAGACAGGAAAAACGATGGCCTGAAAACAGACCTTGGCTTGCCAAAGTGATTGTTTTAAATTTTTATGCCCCTTTATGGGACTGATAAACCTGATTATCAAAGCTAAAAGGAAAAGTGTGAAGATACAGATCCTGGTTCCGATTGCTTAACCTTTATGGGACTCAATTCTGTCCTTTACGAAATGGAAAAAGTACATTCCTGTGGTTAATGTAAAATTTTAAAGCTGAGAAGTTCTGATAAAGTAGTAGAAGAGATTGTGATTGTAATATTAAGAACCACACATACAGAATAATAGACGGTGTCAAATTCCAAAGCGAGATAGGAAATTATCAACCTGTATAAATTTCTAATATAAATACCCAAGGACACCTACAATATTTTCTACATTTAGATATGGACATTATATTGATACAGCATCAATTATTGTACCCATTCAGTACAGCATACTTCCTTATTCCACACGTATACTTGCCCAAGTTCAAATTTCCCATTCCGTGTCATCAAACTCTTTCTTGGTGATTAATTATGCAGTTCAGGAATAGAATTAGATTAGGAGTCAGGTAACTAAATCGAGTTTCAGTTTTCTTCGCATTACACATTTTGGGCTTGCATGCTTTTCTTCATGTTCTGGAATGCTGCTTCCTCATTTGGAAAATCAGGGATTTGAATTACATAATCTCCAAAATCCTTTTTAATGCCACCATTTGAAGATTCTTTAGGACTTTCTGTTCAGTTAGAGCAATTCAAACTACTTCATAGATATGTACGTGCTTCATTCCAGAATGTGGTTTTCTTTAAAGTTCTGTCACTTACCTAACCTGGAAGATGGGGATGAAAAGGGTAAAATGAGTTTGGAGGCTTCATATCAGTTATTTTCCTTCAAAATGTTTCTCTAGTTTTTCTGTCATGAAAAACACACACAGTTCCAGTGCTCAGATGATGAGAGTTTGTTTTTTGTTTTTTTTTTTAAGATTTTATTTATTTATTTGAGAGAGAGTGAGAGCGCATGAGATGGGGGTAGGGTCAGGGAGAGACTCAGGCTCCCTGCTGAGCAAGAAGCCCGATGTGGGACTAGATCCTGGGACTCCAGGATCATGACTTGAGCTGAAGGCAGTCGTTTAACCAACTGAGCCACACAGGTGCCCCAGATGGTGAGAAATTTTTTAGCCGGAAGTGTCAGACAGCTTTTTACTGATAGATGTGTCACAGCCAGAGACTAATTTGGAAAGAGGGAACATGAAACAGTTTGGCCAAACATAGTTCGATCCCCTTTTCTTTGGGTTGAAGGAGGCTATACGCCAAAGAGATTAGTCTCTCAAGGTCAGTGTAACAGCTTTGAATGAGAGAATTCCAAGACATGGCCTCTCTCTGGTCGATTGAGGCTGGGGTCAATGAGAAGCTTTATGGACTTGGGTAGGGAGAAGCATAATAAAAATTTGAGTTGTCAGATTGAGGCAGGTACGGTTGGCATTCATTATCTTGAGGAAATAATCAGTCCCATATATATTCTAAAACTTTAATTCTGAGGGGAAGTATTCTAAAACCCAGACAGTATTACCCATTAATGATGAACATTTAGAGTTGTTGGCATTTATCTGTTGTCCTTTCTTTGTACACACTAATAGAAGGGCCTTTGTTCCTATTTAAGTTTCTGAGACTAAAACATAAAAATATTGGTTATTACACTCTAGTAACTAAGGAAAACTAGTAAAGCCTTTATGTAAATTACCAGAAGCTACTCCTCAATAGATATAAAATAGAGTAGGATGCTTTCATTTATGTTATCCATACAGTTTATAGCACTATTAGTATTCTTGGTATGATTTTATGAGGTTATTTAGACAGACAACAAAGTTATAAACTCTTGTCATGTCTTCCTTAAAATCCCAGCTCAATATTAAATTGCTAAGTATATACAGGAAGAATTATTTTGGTTTGATGGCCCAAGTTAATCAAGCAGCTAAAATTAGAAAAACTTCATAAAATTCTCTTGGAATATTACCTGGACTAGCTAATTTTCCCTTTGGTAATATTAAAATAACCTTTAAGATCATCTAGAATGGGATCTATTATTAAAATATCAAATGCTCTTTGTTCATACATTCTAAGTTTAGTCCACGTAAAGACATTTAATTTCTGCCAGGGCCAGATAATATAAGGAGAATAACTCTTTTTGAAAAATGAATACCTCAAAGTCAAAGAACATCTAGGTGTAGGAATCTGGTAAAGAAGAATAAACAAGGGGCGCCTGGGTGGCTCAGTGGGTTAAAGCCTCTGCCTTCAGCTCAGGTCATGATCCCAGGGTCCTAGGATCGAGCCCCACGTCAGGCTCTCTGCTCAGCAGGGAGCCTGCTTCCTCCTCTCTCTCTGCCTGCCTCTCTGCCTACTTGCGATCTCTGTCAAATAAATATATAAAATCTTTAAAAAAAAAAAAAGAAAGAAGAAGAAACAAGTATGGAAAAAGCAGGAGAAGAAAAAAAGATTGTAAAAACTTAGAGAAGTACAAGGTTAATTTGGAAATCCTATCCATGCTACGCAATCCTTTTGTCTCACTTCCAAACACATAGCTTTCTGTGGTTGTTACAATATAAATGAAACCTATATAATGACCATTGGCTTGTCTTAAGAACTGCAACAATATGGTGGTTACAGAGGACTTGGGTCTTGATCTTGGCTCTGCCATTTGCCAGTAGCGTGATACTGGGTTAAGTAAAGATTGTGGAATCAGTTTCCTCATCTCTAACAGGTAGATTATACTATTTTATCCCAGAATGGCATGAACATCACTAAGTAGAATGCATGACACAGCGACAGACCTATTAACTCAGTAAATGATGGTTTCCTTTGCTTCTCTCATCCCAATTCTCTCCTCACATCACCTATCAAAACAGTGTTAAGGATTATCCATTAAACAGTCAGGTGTCCTTTTAGCTTTTAGTTTATTTATTACATAATAACACAAATACATTGTGAAAATAACAGTACAAAATGACAAAGTATAATATGTCTTCCTATCCCATTCCTCAGGCTCCAAAGCCATCACCACTCCAGCAGTAACCATTTTTAGCATGATTAAATGTATTCTTTTACCTTTTCCTGGCCCCATATATACATATATAACACATACATTCAGTGTTTGACGTACCTGGAATTTTAATATGTAATTTTTTCCTGCAGCTTGCTTTTTCATTTTAACAGTATTTTAACAATCTCTTGAAGATCTTTCCAACTTCCAAATATAGACCTATGCCAACATAATCCTTAGTCTGAATTCTGGATAGTCCTATAATTTATTTGGTCCTTACCCTGTTATGCCCAATGGTCCACTGTTAGAAATGAACAGTGGTGCATGAACACCTGTATACACCTCTGTGTTCATAGTTGAACATTGCCTTAGAAGAGCTGTTTAGAAATAAAAATAATGCTAGGATGAAATGTCCACTATGCATTTTGATAGATAAGAGCTAAAAAAATATTTACTCTCCATGCTGCCATGCCATTTCTCCTCAAATTCCATTGGTCTATGCAAACCATATGGCCAACTCTGCTAAGAGCTTAGAAAAAAAACATATTCTTCTTATGAATTTCTATGTCCTTGGGAATAATAATATAACTAGACAAAAATAACAAGAGTCTGAATGATATTATTGAAGTTCAGAAATATAGCTCTTTACTCTCTAGGTTTTTAAAAAAATAAAAATATAGGAGGATGGGAAGAAATTAACTAGTCAGTACAAGAGGCCAGTGAAGTCATCAGTGATGTCCTCTTCAGGTTTTTGTCCTTCCCAGTTTCCTAAATGTCTCCTTCCTTGTCTTGATAAGTTTTTTCTAAATAAATAAAAAACAAAAAATTTAAGAATAGAGAAATGAACAATACAAGTAGACAAATATGCCATCTAGACTGTAAAAACTAAGGAAATATGATTACAGAATACAATGTAAATGTTACAATACTTAACAACTACTGAAAAACAGGAAATAAAGAGGAAAGAATGAGAGGGGAATTTTTGGTTGCCCTCATGTTTAGATGTCAACATCTTTCATAGCAGGTCCTGGATCAATACTAACTAAAGTTTAAGAATTTGATTTGTTTCCCCCCCTCTTTTTTTTAAGAGGATGCATGTGTGAGTGCCTTCAGGGTTGGAGGGTGGGCGGGATGGTAGAGATAGAGAGGGCAAGCGAGGATACCAAACAGACTCCATGCCTAGTGCGGAGTCCGACACTGGACTCCATCTCAGGACCCTAAGATCATGACCACTGAGCCAAGATCTGGGGTCAGACTCAAACTGACTGAACCACCCAGGATCCCCAAGAATAGGGCTTCTAAGGAGAACTCCAGTCTCTTTAGGTTTTTCATACTCTTTTTCTTTGAAGTAAAACATGTACTTGTGATGCAGTAATTCACATTCCTTTCTCCTTTCATTCAGTTAGAAAAATTAATCTTGTGCTTTTCAAAAGATAACATAGTTTTCATAAAATTCTATCTCTTTGTGTATCCTTTTGTTGGTATATATTCATGTTCCTCCAATTACTCCATTTGTAATTGGGTAATTGTACTGGGTTTACTTAAAAATTTTAATTTATTTAATTCTCTCTACTATTTAATAATGTCATTAATAAAGTCCTCACTTTGATATAGAAACAAAAAATAGTAATTAGTTGTAGCCCTTTGTTTTGCCCCTGCCAGGTATATTATATATTGCTTTGGATAGGTCAACAATCCTTTTTTTTTTTTTTTTTTGTTAAGTAATAGTAACATTAATCACTTCTAAAAAATTGATAAAATTAGTTGCTTTTGGATTTAAACTATTTTTTTTTATTTTTGATGTAATGCAAAGGATATTTGGCTTAGGGACTCCACGCAGATTATAGGGGAAAAATGACCAGGAAAAATGAAAGTTAAATCAATAATAGAGCATACCAATGCAGAAGAAAGGCTTATTTCTAATTATCAGCTATGAATTAGTTATGACTAATAACTTATTAAATAATTTTTATTCCAATTAATCTACAAGTGTTGATAGAGTTCAAGACAAAACTAATAAAATTTTTAAATGATTATCTTGATTAAAAAAATAGTGTAGAGCCCAGTAGTCTGGGATCAGATTATTTGCAGCTCTAAGAAATGGAAAAGGTCATTAAATCTTAAACAATTGACATACTTTCTCTGGTATAATATCTTTAAATGAAAAAAAGAAAACACTTGTTTGTCTCAACAACTCCAAATTTTGAGAATCAAAGCATACCCAAACAATTTTCTACTTTGTGTGTTTTTTCCGTAACATCTATCCTGGTATATCTTGTCAATGAATATTTATGGAGTATAGTGAGTCATTGACACACATTAATCTCCCAGGGGTTACTGGGAGTTACAATGATGAATATATATTATACTCTTAGCAGCTGACTCAGTCCTATACAGAAAGGCTGGACATTAATAAGCTGTAAATAGAGATGATATAAAGTATTAAAATTTAGCCTGCGTGCCTCCTACTCCCTGAACTTACTTCCAGGGAAAATGGTTGGGGGAGTTTCTTTTGTTTTGTTCAATATCACACTACTCGTCAGATTGCTGCTGATACATCAGACATGGGGTCCTGCCCGTGACACCGTTTAGCACAGGAACTCTGTTCCCTGGGAAAAATCGAAATTAGAGGTGGTTTCATCTGATACTTCATTAATTTTTGAAATCCTACAAAGTGCCAAATGGTCTGTAGGGAACTGGTGACACAGTACTTAATCCAAACAGACACAGGTTCTCTCCCGCGTCTTACAGTTTAGCAAAAGAAATAAATAGTCAAGTGTACTACGTATGTGTCAAAACGGGTCCTTGTCACAACAGATTTTAAGGAGGATAGAGTCATAGTGAAAGGCAGGATGGGGCAAATGTGACCTCTTCTAGAAAGGGACACTTGAGCTGATAGGTGAGGGAGAGAAGCAGCTGAGCAGTTGAAATTACATGGGCGTGGATATTGGTCAAAGCCAAGAACATGGCTGAATGACATCATCTGGAGGACAATAGAGCAGGAAATGAGACAAGAGACCAGGACTCATGTTCATGAAAGCACAACATGTAGTGGTGGGAAAGATTTTAAATCTGGAAATGAGTCAACAAAGAAGCAGCAGCCAATGGTGTTGCTGGAAAACCCAGAAAAATCTTAGCCTTTCTCTTGAGGAGTGTGCAACATTGCTGGAACAGGTAGAGGTCAAAATACATGGATTTAGAAATAAGCAATCTCCCAGGCTGGAAACCCATGCATAAGCAAGCACAAGCTTCAGAGTGGAGGGGAGCAGAGAGAGGCTTTTGCGGATAATGACTTAAACAAAGGGATAATGTCGTCCAAAGATCAGGGCAAATGAGTTATACATTCACTGGAGGGTTCCTGGGTGGCTCAGTGGGTTAAACCTCTGCCTTCAACTCGGGTCATGATCTCAGGGGTCCTGGGATCGAGTCCCGCATTGGGTTCTCTGCTCGGCAGGGAGCCTGCTTCCTCCTCTCTCTCTCTCTGCCTATCTCTCTGCCTACTTGTGATCTCTCTCTCTCTGTCAAATAAAAAAGTAAAATCTTTAAAAAAATTTTTTTTACATTCACTGGAGATACAAGGCATTTTAAATAATGTCCTATTTCTTGAATAGCATTGCCATCTCACAATACCTGGATATGTAACCGTTGAAATTATTTTTTGTCTTCCTTATTCTCCTTGCAGTAAATAGCTTTCCATTGAGGTCACCCAAAATATCTATTTTCTAGCAACATGAAAGAACCCGACTAGCACACGTATAAAGCATATGCTTCGTGGAATGAAGCGCTATCTCCCATCATGGTGCAGAATGATAGGAAGTTGTTCTTGCTCTGGTCTTTAGGCTGGCAGAACTTACAAAAACTATGGAAGAACTTTCTAAGAGGATATCATCTTAATGTAGATCAGACAACTAGGACCATTGGATTATATCAAATGCTCTCAAAAGATGGCCACAAAAATGGGACATACCTTCCCACATGGGCTAGATACTCAGAGGTGGAAGCGGGAGGCACGGCATTCGTGATAGGACATACAACATCGATCCCTAAAATTGTGTTCATTCACGTACTCTGTCTCCAGCCTGAGGCGGTGTCATTCTCCCAGAGATACAGTGAAACAAATTTTAAGCTCCAGTAGTGCTATGGTAGAGTTGTTTTCTTCGTGTTTCTGGGTTCTGAATTCAGTCTGAACCAACACCACACAAGACAAATGTATCTTTACCTTTTTACCTATGTTTCTTTTGTAAGACTGACCCCACCATCTACTTTTTACCTGGACATGACCTTTATCAACAGACTATAAGAGAACTGAACTTTGGATGCTTTGGATATATTCATTGTTCTGCTTTACAAAAGTGACCATGACCCCTGTTTTGAATATATGTTTAGATTTGTGAAAATACACAATCTTAGTGTCAGCTAGTTAGGGAGCTTTGATGTCATCTAATCTGACCCAACCCCTGGCCCATTTCTCTTTATGTAAAATGATATGAACTTGTAAGATCACACAGGATTTGTAGTCTGTAAAGTGTAATTTATTAATAGAATTTGGTGCTTACCCAACACACGTATGTGCTGTTATTTTCTCTCCTGTGTCCTGAAGGTTTTCCTTTCTCCGAGATCACTTTTATCATCATCCAAATGAATTGTATTATCTCCCCTCCCTTAAAAATAACCCCACCCAGACTCCTCTCTGGGCACTGCCCCGTTTTTCTACTCCTCTTAACAGTAAAACTCCTACAGTATACATGCTAGCTCCTTTCTTTCCTGAAGTCTTGTCCTCATCACTCCACTGATGGAGCTCTAGCCAAGAGCCCCAATGACCTTCACTGTCTACCTGATGGTCAAGTCTCTGTCCCACTCTCACTGTCAGTATCAGCAGAATTGACACAACACATTACACTTTCCTTGAAGCATTTCCATTTGACTTCTGGAACACTTCTCTTGCTTGATGACTGTCCCTAGCTCCCCAGCTACCTTCCCTGGTTTTCTTTGCGCATTCTCCCCCATTTTCAGCTCTCTAAACTTCCGAGTTCACCAGGCTCAAGAATCTGAATTCTTCTCTGTCTGCTACTGCTTCTTCAGTAAGCTCATCCAACCTCATGGATTTAAGTGCTATATTGATATATGTTTGGATGACTTTAAATTTGTGTCTCCAGCCTGGACCTCTTCCGTCCATTCCAGGCTCATGTATCAGATTCTCTCACTGACCTCTCCAACTGGATGTCTCATAGATGTCTCAAAGTTGAGTCCACCTTTCAAGCTCTTATACCATCTGCTTCCATCCCTACATCTTGCTCTCCTGAAGTCACCCCCATCTCTGGAAATGGCAGTTGCATTTTTCCGGTTTTACCAGCCAGAAATCTTGTAGTCATCCTTATCCCTACACTGTGTCCCATCCAATAGTACAATCTTTGGGTTCTTTCACAGTGTATGTAAAAGTTGATGGTCCAAACCACAATAATCTCTACTTCAGATAGTTGCAATAGTGCCCTAACTGTTCCTACTTCCACCTCTATTCCCTTAGTTTGTCCTGCACACAGCAGACATGGTTATGCTCTGAAAACCTTTGTCAGACTACCACGCTCCCTTTCATAGTGCTCAGAGTTCTCACAGTGGCCTTCAAGGTGCTCCTGTGTATCTCAAGCTTACAGATCATCTCGGAGCCCACCACCACTCTTACTTTGTGATCTGGGCTTTGTTTAGCTCCTAAACATAGTGGCTTGTTAATTCTCTCTTACTGGATGTGATAAGTTCATACATATTTTACAGTCTGTATGTACAAAGAGCACTTGAGTAGGTTTAGTTTAAGTGGGGGGAAAAGAATGTGTGTGTGTGTATGCACGCGCACGTGCGCGCGTGTGATTGAGTGAGTGTGACATGTTTAATATTTTTATCAGAAAGTTTAGTTACCTTTGACATGGACTAATCCTGATGCTGGAGACAATTCTTCTGTTTAGTAAAACTAATTTATACTACATATGTTTTTCTGTTTTTTATTTGTCAAGCAAGAAATTGTAAAACAAGGGGTCTTGTCAGATGCTGTGCTTAACCCACACGAGCAGAAGAGATATTACTGAACTGTTAAAGAAAGATGGTATGATGTAGTATAACTTATGGAATATTATTTTGAAAAATAGGAAGACTGAATCTAATTAGACCTGTGTTTGTTTGGCTTTTGTTTCTGTTTTTTTTTAAGTGAGAGTATAGGCCATCCCATAACCCATGTTAATTTTGGCATTCCAGAATTTGATTGATTGAGTTCAACCTATTGACAATTTATAATGAAATGTAATTGTGGCTTTTATTTTAATTTTCAACTAGCACGTAGTAATCTTACCACTGACATAGGTGGAGGAAAAAAGTGTCTCTGCTTGGCAGGAAGCATTTATGGCTGTATATAATGCAGATAAGTTTGTTTGAGAATGTAGACAGCTTTCTAGACAATCGCTAGAGATAGGACCTTAATTTAACCCCGAGCCTGAAGCATTTCCTCTGGGATGTGGATGACTGATAACATGGCGGAGGGCAGAAAAAGTATAGATTTACTGAAAAATAGATGTTGCAAGCAGGGGTGTTAAATTTCTTCCTCTAAATCATTGTTTAAAAGGACAAGCTTAGATTTCTGCTTCAGAATGAAAACCCTATGTGTTGAAAGAGAAATTTTTTAAAGCACTGGTAGCCGGCATTTTCAACATCTCATTTCTAAACCTTAGTGATGTACCTACCTCTAGCTCATCTTGCAATAAGATAGCATGACTACACTCTCTTTTAATATCCTCTACACAGGATACCTCGGTGATTTCTAATTTAAAGAAAATGAGTCCTTTACCGACAGCTTGATAATCTTCCCCATGGGAACAACAGAAAAAAGTCTCTTGTTCACGGCACTCATGAGCATCCTGTAATAACCAGCTCCTTTAAATGGTGGAGTAAATAGATCTTTATTAACAAAGATTACATATAATGTGCTTCTATATCCCAGTCTTCAAGAATAACCTTTTAACAACGTGAATAAATAAGCCGTAATAGGTTTCTTGTCCTTTACTAAGCAAAATATCAAGAACTTCTTTCTGCGAGGGCATAGGTTAAGTAACTCCTTTATTTACTAATGATAAAGTTAATTGTGTGAAACCTAATTCTACCAGGTTAGAAAAAGAATTTGTCTTTTAACTAACTCTTGGCTTTCACAGTGATTTTTTTTTTAATATTACAATTCTTCAAATGAAGTTTACCATCATCTCCTATACTTTTTACTAAATCATGATGGCAAAAAAAACAAAAACCAAAAAAAAACACAATAACAAAAAAGACAAAAACCGTTGGATATATTCTATGTAAAATGACTAAGAATAGTCAATAACCATTCTTTACCGGGGGTGCTCAGAGTAGCAGTTTCAGGATCCATTAATAGCAAACATTCTGTCTTATCCCTTTCATCGGGTTGAACTAACCAAGTGACACAGTTCGGCAGCTAATTATAAAATAGCCCACATTATAGAAGAATTAAAAACAGCAAATGAATCATCTGGAGAGCTGCCATGGTGGTTCAAAAATTCTACGTGCACTACATGTGAATTTTAATATATCATTTTAATTACGCAATTCTTCCCAGTGAACCCTTCTCATTACTTAGGCAGTGTGTGTGTGTTTCCTTTACCTTGATTACAAAGTCAAACCATTTTAGCTGAAATTAAAAATAGCTGTGTATTTATAGAGAAAACAGAGGGCTGTGTTTTGATAAGGCCTCTGGAGGAGGAAGGCAAAACGTAACCCTGGAAGAAGGAAAGGCTGCCTGGTCTTCATATCAGACACCAGCTAACGAAATCCTAAGAGGGTTTGTTTCATGAGCCAGTGGGTTGAGGCAACCTTTAACATGCAGGAAACTGGAGTTAATTAAACTGTTACCGGGATCCTATCTGTCATCCTAGCCGTGTGTTCTACCCCAAGTCCATTTACATTTTAGAATTGAAAAAAGGTTCTCAGGACTGTTGATAAACTGTGTTTACTGTCTCTATTGATTTGCTACTTTTGCATAACCTTTATGTTTTAATTATCTTATAGTATTTCTTGAAGGCTCTTCTGTAGCACTTGCTATCTGATTAGACTTTACTGGCAATTACGAAACACTAGGAGTACACCTTTTAATGGATTAATCTGCCTCAAAGTTATGAGATAAGTACAGGAGGGAAACAGCTAAGAAAAAAATGATGTTACGTTCTTGAAAGGCTATTTTCAAACCACAGTTGTGCTTACTGTAGAGGAGACAGAGTCCGATTATTTGCCTGCTTTATTCACCGGAATGCCTCTCGGGGATTATTTTACATATAGCATGTCAGAAAGAGCATGCACCGGGAGGCCATCAGTTGGATAATTAAGATACACATTTAACACCTGGTGAGCGCCCATTCTGTGAAAGATCTAGAGCCCAGACCTTTTTTCTAATATAAATATTTTTATTGAATGAAGTCTTTATCTATTGTAACATAGATAAAAATTGCACATGTGTTTATTCACTCCTACCTAACGTTTATTAAGTATTTACAAGGTATTAGGCATGCTGCTAAGAACTAATTACCCAGACCATCTCAGGATCATGGGGTAGCCTTAGAGCATTTTACACAAGAAGAGACAGAAGCCCAGAGAAGCCAAATAATTAGCCTTGGGTCACACAGCCTGACAATGGATTTCTAGCTTAGGGCGTATGATTCCAGAGCTCTAGCTCCTGAGTAACACCCTATGGGATATATTTCGGTAATGGATACTAGATACCATTAAAAGAAGGATGATCAGGCCCTATTACGCTTTTAGCATTTTCATATCTAAATACTGGCCCAGAGCTTTAATTTGAAGATGGTATCGTGACAAGGGTTTCTAAAATTCAAAGTAACTCCAACCCAATTATCATATTAAAGGAAGTTTATGTGTACATACTCTGTTTCAAGGAACTTGACCATTCTGAATGGATTTTCATCAGGAGATATAATAAGGAAAACAGATGACGAATCAAGTACCTTAAATCCTGTCTGCTCTTCAAAAGCAAACAACACATGATCCTGAATTCTCTGATTTACCATTAATGCCTTAAAGACAAATACTAATGTTAGGGTACATACAGTATTTCTTCACCCAGGGTTTGCTTTTTGACCTGGTAACGTTTTCCCCAAACACTCCGTGGGCA
Source organism: Lontra canadensis (assembly GCF_010015895.1). NCBI lineage: Eukaryota > Metazoa > Chordata > Mammalia > Carnivora > Mustelidae > Lontra > Lontra canadensis. Next base: position 1,776,534 of record NW_022630998.1, on the reverse strand, counting down.
ATCCTTAAACTGCCTTCCATTCATTTATTTAGTTGTATATTTAAGGGGTAGGGAATATCATAATCTTTCTCTTAAAGGCAGAGGAGACAGAGCCATTAAGGTTCTGGTCCCATATAGGACCAGACACATGAGTGTCACTAAGTCACATAAACTGCTGTACTCTCTCTGCTACCCATCCATCCATCCATCCATCCCATATCTAGTAAACAAAGCAGAATAGCATAGTAGCTGTGAGCACAGACTCTGAAACCTGGCTGCTGGGATTCTCAAAGCTCTGCTTCACTCTACAATGATGTAGGCCAGGTAACTATTCTGGGCTTAGTTTCTCCATCTGTAAAATGGCAGTCGTTTATATATTAAAGATCATTTATAGTGAGGATTGAAAGAAAGAAAGAAAGAAAGAAAGAAAGAAAGAAAGAAAGAAAGAAAGAAATTAGAAAGAAATAAATTAGAAATAAATTAGAAATAAATTAGAAAGAAAATAAATTAGTGGGGCGCCTGGGTGGCTCAGTGGGTTAAAGCCTCTACCTTCGGCTCAGGTCATAATCCCAGAGTCTGGGATCGAGCCCCACGTCAGGCTCTCTGCTCGGCAGGGGGCCTGCTTCCCTTCCTCTCTCTCTCTGCCCGCCTCTCTGCCTACTTGTGATCTCTATCAAATAAATAAATAAAATCTTAAAAAAAAAAAAAAGAAAAGAAAATAGTGGAAGCAATGAACTCAGAAGAGTGGCCCTTACAGGGTAAGCACAGGATACTTACCACTATCATCATAACTATTAGTGATAGAACAGTGTCCTGGGGCACTATGGTAGCCCTTAGATAATAGTGCAGGCAAACCGTCATATTACTTGATCTACTTGGTGACTTGCTGAATAACTAACAAGAACAGTAGCAAGACCTATTCCTTGACCCTACAGTCTCATGTATTTTCTTTAATTTTCCCAAACAATTCTTGAACCCCCAAAGGGAGCATGGCTGAAAATAAAGACGGTCCTGAGCAAGATGTTGGCCTAGAGCAGCCCATTTCCCAGACCCTTCAAGGATCAGTCTGGACTTGATGTGCACGTGCTCTCCCTAATCAGTGCCATGGCAGCATGCGTCTTGTGGGCCACCCTTGGGTCAGTTCCCTGGGGCCCTTTCACAAGAACATTATGCTTCAGCTGAAAACTTTGGCAGAATCCGCATACTCTCTGAGGAAAATATCTGTCTCTCTTGCAATGCTCATGGATCACAGGCACATAAGTAGCAATCATTTAGCTAGCCCCCAGTACAGTACAGGTTTGCCCCCAAAGAAAAAACAGACATTGATTTTTTTAATCAACAGACGTTGTTCCGTTGCAACTATTATGGCGAGAAGAAAATCATTAGAGGTACTCATAAATGTGGAAGAAACTAAGGTAGCATAGGAAAGGAAAGAAATCTTTTCCTCTACCCATCTCAGGTTCTCTTAAATCAGAGTGGCAAAAGACAAATTAACTGCAGAAAAACAAACAAGTGTATTAGCATGTGTATCACATATACACATGGGAGTACCTAGTGAGAGTAATGACTCAAAGGGGTGGTTAGAACTTCACCTTATAGAGCAATTTAACAAATCAATAAGGAAACAATAAATGTGTAGAGAAGATAATGCACAGGAAAAGGGCTTTGAACTTCTAGGGGTGGCAAATTGTGGGAAGGCAAATGTACAGAGGGAACATGGTAGATGAGGGTTTTAGCAAGGTTTGTTATGTAGGTATCTCTGGGCTGATAGAGGTCTAGAGTTGTCTCCAATGACTAACTTCTGTCATTACCGGTAGAGAGGGGAGTACAAGAGACTCTCTTACAAATTTATGTGGTGGTTTTGCACAAATAAGGGGAGAACAGAAACTTCTTCTTTCAGCCACTTCTTTTCAGTTGCCTGCAGCTCAAAATAATCTTGTGTCAAAAGTGGCATATTTGGGGAAAATATCCCCACATCCTTATGATAAAAGTGGCATATTCTGCTCCTCTTTAACAGGCACTGTTTCTTCATCCTTAAAAAAAACGTGATTGATTCTCTCTCCCCATTCCTGCAGTGTTAGTGATCCAGGACAAATAAGGGGCATGCTGGACCACCATGCTGCCGTGTCAGCTCTGCGTACAGACGGATTCATTAAAGCCCTTTCTGTAGCCCTCGGCCTCCTGCTGGAATTCCAAAAGAAGGCCCAATTCCCTCTCCTCCTGGGCTGCCCTTGACCCAGATTCCTCCTTCTTGGAACTCTTGGAAATCTATGCCCAGCTTCGTCCTCGGGAGTTACCAGCACCTACAGAATATGAGCCATCCCTCCCTCCTCCTCCCTCTGTGTATAATCCCTTACTGGCCATGGTAGGACACACTGTGATCTGGTGTTAGCTGTCTTACGACTGTTACTCAGCTTCCCATGATGATTTTGATGGCAGATAAAAATGTTTTTCTGTCTTATATTTTAGCAGTTTGTGTGCTTACCTATTTTAATATACTTAGAAACACATCTAAGTGTGCTTCTATCATATCAAAATGATAATTTCTTAGATATTTCTGCTAGGAAAAAGTCCAAGAAAACAAAAAATAAGTTGAAATTACACAATGAAAAATAGATGTAGGTGTATATCAAGGTAGTATACAGATGTATGAGGTTCGAGGCTGTTGTCCTACCCTGACTCTATAGTCAACACAAGATTACGTCTAAGACCAAGGGTGGCATTTTGCCCATTTTGTAACTGAAGAAATTAATTAAGGAAAAGAAGAAATGATTTCTAATAATGCCACATGTAGACATGAAATAGTAGCTGTTTCTTGAAAAAATTTTTAATGAACATTAATGAAATGGTACAGGTAGATGGCTGATATTTCTCCTAATTTGTTTTGTTTGGTTAGGTTTTATTTTCATTTTTAAAGGGGAATGATTTATGGCAATGTTGGAAAAGTTCTATCAGTTCCCCCAAACAGGGGTCAGTCATGCAGGTCCAGGTGTCCCCATGCTAAGGGAGCACATGGTAAAACCCAGCAGGAAGATGACCTTTAAAAGACATGGAAAAACTAGACCGTTTTCCTCAATACTTAACTTGTAAGGCTTGCCCTGTGCCTCTGCTTACACTTAATTAAAATCTCTTACTTCCACAAGGGTGAGAAGAGAAAGATAATTTGGGTAGATTGGATAAATTTGCATTTGCCATCAATTTGGATTTCTTACCAACAATTTGTTTCTAACTATATTTTACATAGTAGAAGCAGGTGGGGGCGGGGTGGAATCATCCCAACGGAGAAGCTGAATCACTAGCAGTTGAGGTACGGACAAAGATGGAAGTCACCAAGTTATGCTTTCCATTAATTCTTCAGAGGCAGCGTAGAAGAGCTGGAAGGAGGGGGACACTCCCCTTAGATTACTTTGCCCGTTTTGAGTTAGGACTGAAAAAAGAAGACATTAGTCAGGAGTGGGCTTGGAGTAACTCGCTTTGCAATGATTTTGTCAAGAGCCGGCCCCAGGTCCGTGTTCCTCAAGTTGAACACAGCCCAGGGGTAGGGAGGCAGGCATCATCCTATCAGAAGCATGGCACCTCTTTTTCAAGCTCAGATTAGCATGTTAGTCATCTGAAACCATTTTTACATCAAAGTAAACATGAGCAAATCCTGGGATTGAAAATAAATTACTCGAGATTTTTTTAAACTCAATCAACACATCTGAAAGAAATAGCTTTTAACAGGTCTCTCTAGGCTAACCTTCTCCCCCCACCACCCCAGGTTCCCTGCATGGGGGGCACATGCCCTCTCTATCCTCTGCTCACAAGGATGTGGGTGGAAACATGAGGAGTCCTTTGGCTGTCTCTGGTGCTTCTGACCGTCCTCATCCACGCACTTCCTTCTCCTGGTGCTTTCAGCTCCTTGCAGCCTGGTGCCCCTGGCCTATCATCCAGGGTTTGCAAATCCTTTGGTGGGGGGGTCCACAAAGATGCCCTCAGCATCTGCAAGGACGTATATTTAAGAAACACTTCCTTGGAGCTTTCTCTTTACCCGGTAACGAAGCTCAGATATCATTCCTTTCTATCTACTTCAACAGGAGTTTAATTCTTTGCTCTCCAGGCTCACACACATTGTCCACCTTATCCACGATCAAGGAAGTGATGACTTTGCCCCCCAATTAAAAGGATTTTTGCCTCCACAGGCAAGAGAGAAAACCCCACTGTTGTGCATACCCGCTTGCCCAAATATCCCCTTTGCTGGCATCCCTTCCCCCAGACTCCAGAACATTACTCTAAAGGAAAGTTCATTGTTAAGTGGCAATCTTGAATTTGGAATTCTGACCTCCTTTACCAAGATCAAGGCAAACTTCTTGACCCTCAGACTCTCCTCTCTGCCCATCTCTCACTCCTTGGGTTGAAAGGCTATGCTGAATGGACTTGAGTAGTTCTAGTTCCCAGCATAACTCATGAGACACAGTGTCCATTAAATATTCATATTCTGCTCCTGGGGTGATCATTACTATTCCAGATCAGAACTGTTCTCATGCATTAAAAACATCAGTATGGCTCAACTTAATTCATTGTGCGCCCAGTCAAGTAGGAGATCGTGGAGCCATTCTGTATATACGCCAAGGTCTCCCCTCCCCTGCCAGGAGGGGCAATTCCTTAACAATGAGGAAATTGAGACCTGTTCTTTTTTTTTATTCCCAACTGTAAACTTGAATTAGATGCTTGGCACACATTAATGGTTTTTAAAACGTCTCTTCGTAATGGAATCTGTCATCGTGTCTCCATCACCATGCCAACTAGAAGGACTTCACTGCTCTCTCTGATAGGAAAGTTGAAAACAATGACTAAAAAGAAAGCATATTTACTGACATTTTGTTACCATAGTGGAGGGGAGCAGGAAATGGTTTGGATTTATTAACTTGCAAGTTGTGAAGGTGGAGATGTCAGACCTAGTTACATATTTGCTCTGGTATAAGAACGATTACACAGAACGCTGGTGACTTGGCTGTCTTGAGCTCAGACTCGGAGGCAGTGCCCCACACATCTGTGCCGAGAGTCAGAGCTGCTAGGAAATGCTGCTGTGGCTTGGTTACAGATCAGCCCTCCTCTGGCAAACTTGCAGGGAACAAGATCTAACCAGCTCTTCTTCCAGGGTCTTTGTCCTTTTTGTTTACCCTATCCTTACTGGTGCCTTTCCTCGTGATTTTTTTTTTTTTTCCTAGTTCTGTCTTTCCCAAAGGATGTCTGTCAGCAGACCCTCTCTAGGTCGGCCTTGTTACATGGACCTGACTGACACAAGCAAAAGTCACCTCTCCTTGCTCAGCCCTCCCCCTGCCCTGCTGGAGGTCTCCCTGCCGCCCCTGTTGTCAGCAACCCAGCTTATGCAGTGGCCACCTCTGTGCTCAGGACTGAGAGCTAGAGGTGTGAATCTGACCACAAGGACTAGGAATGTGGGAAAGCCTGCCCTGCGGAAGACAGTGGTCTCCATCTGCTTCTGCTCTCCGGGCTCACTCTCTGCCTCCGGATCCACCCATTCCCAAGAGCACGCCATAACACTGCCTGTGACTAAGAAAATGGGCCTTCAGGATTAAAATGCGTTCACCATTGTTAGGGAAAATACAGGATGCAGAGAAGGATGAGACCCTCCTCACCTGTGTTCCTCACCTTCCATTTCCCCAGCTTGAAAAGACACAGCATTTTCTAACAAAGATCATTTCTGAATACTGAGCTCAGATGCCTTTTTACATACCAACCATAGAACACAACAGATAAAATTTACATGGAGCATTTGTGGCTCTGAGTCCTGAGAAATTTGGGAAATTAAGAAGGCTTTCCCCCCCTCCCTTTCTTTCAGAGAGCATGTGAAAGCATTCTTTTCCTAGTAAATGGATTTAGTCTAACTGCCTAATTCATTATGCTAAAACCATGAAGCAATTTCCTGTTCAAAGCCCAGCTCACAGGCTCTCTGTTGTCAAGTATTTGAATTTCAGATTAGAAATGTGTTCATTTGGATAGCTTGAAAGGAAAGCTTTGTTGTCAGCTTGGCTTTATGTTCTGCCAGAAGCCAAATCCCTCCTCTTCAGCGGTCCCCAGCAAAATACCAGACCTCGACTCTGGGCTCCGTGTCTTGAAACAAACACAAACATCTCTGGCCTCTGTGGTCAAAGCAGTGGTTAGTTTTATGTTTTACTTGCCCTAATAATACAATCCTCTCAGAGGAAATACCGGAGTCTGCACCCTGCTCCACCCCCACTTTCCTATCATCATCACCTACCAGAAAGTTAAAAAAAAAAAAAAGCAAAAGAAAGAGAAAGAAAAAGGAGGAGTGTTTCTGCCAGATTGTCCTTGAGAGTAGCTTAGCTCTATTAGTAACTGAGCCTTGGTGACAGAGCAGTGACCTGAATGGGGGAGGCTGCATTTTTTGTCAACCTGTGACTTGTCACTAGCTGTCATCTAGGCTGGCCCCACCATCTCAGTCACTTGCCATCCCTCATGACGGCTTCCCCTCGTTGATCTTAGGAGAGCCTAGTCAGCTGCTCAGAAAGTCAGAAGTCACCCTCGTGAGCTGCAAAACACTAGGATGAGGAGGAAAACAATGGCCTGATATACCTCGAAGGAACAAGGAAATAGATGCTTGACAGGCTAGTAATCATGGAGCTTCGGACCCTGGGTAGAAATTGAGGCCTCCATTTCTTCTACAAATGGTTGCATTTTTGAACCAGCAAGATTCTACAACATTGTCCTCCTTTGCTACTATGATTCCACTGTGACTATCTAAATATTATTAATAGGTATTTACTGAGACTGCTTGTTTCCAGTTACCAATGTAGTGCTTACATCTGACACCACCATGCAACATTTTGGGTTGTCACTCATGTTAATGACTAATTGGTGTTGAGTGTTTTACCGTTTACAAAGTGCTTTTCATTAACATTCTCTCACTCGGATTCGCTCAGATGCAGCCTTTTTTGTTTGGTTTTGTTTTTACATTTTTTAAAATGAAATCTGACTGACATGTCACATTATACCAGTTTTGGGTTTACAGCATCATGGTTCAATATTTGTATATATTGCAAAATGGTCACCACAATAAATCTTCCCATCCATCACCTCACATAGTTAGAAATTTTGTGTGTGATGATGAGAACTCTTAAGATGTACTCTCTGAGCAACTTTCACATACATAGTACGGTGTCATTACTAACACCCTTCTATACATTACATCCCCATTCCTTCCTTATCTACTTTTTTATTGAAGTACTGTAGACCCACCATGTTAGTTTAGTTTGAGGTGTCTGACATAGTGAGTTGACAACTCCATGTTATGCTGGGCTCACCACAACTGTAGTTACCATCTGTCACCATAAAACACTATGCAATACCATCAACTGTGTTCCCTATGCTGTGTGTTTCCTCCTCATGACTTACTCAATCCATAACCAGAAGCCTTTACCCCCCACTGCTCTTCATCCATTTTTTCCATTTCCCTCACTCCCCTCCCTTATCAAAACCATCAGTTTGTTCTCTGTATTTATAGTGTTTGTGTATAAAACATGTTTGTTCATTTGTTTTTTACATTCTGCATATATGTGAAGTCATACTGTTCTTTTTTACTCTGACTTATTTCACTTAGCATAATACTCTCTGGGTCCATCCGTATTGCTGCAAAGGGCAAGATTTCATTCTTTTTTATGCCTGAGTAATAATCCATTGCATATATACACACCACTCTTTTATTCACTCATCTATCAATGGACACTTTGGTCACTTCCATAATTTGGCTGTTATAAATAATGCTGTAGTAAATATAGACATATAGATATAGATATAGATATAGATATAGATATGTAATCTCTGTGTGTGTGTGTGTGTGTGTGTGTGTGTGTGTGTGTGTGTATTTTTTTCCCAAGTAGGCTCCATGCCCAACTTGGGGCTTGAACTCACAACACTGAGATCAAGACTTGAGCTAAGGTCAAGAGTTGGACACTTAACCAACTGATCCACTGAGGTGTACCATATTTTTTTCAATTAGGATACTCATTATCTTTGGATAAGTACTCAGTACTGGAATTATTGGATCATATGGTGTTTCTATTAATAATTTTTTGAGGAACCTCCATATTGTTTTCCAAAGTAGATGCATCAATTTACATTTCCACTGGGAAGAGGACTCCTTTGTCTCCACATCCTTGTCAACACTTAATTATGTTTTGATTTTTTTCATACTGGTTATTCTGATAGGTATGATGTAAGAGCTCATTGTGGTTTTGATTTGCATTTCCCTGATGATTAGTGATGTTGAACATCTTTTCCTGGGTCTGTTGGCCATTTGTCTGGTTTTTTGTGGGGGGGGAAATGTGCATTCAGGTCCTCTGATCATTTTTAGTTGGATTACTTGTTTTTGGATGTTGGGTTGTATGAGTTGCCTGTATATTTTGGGTATCAGCCTCTTACTGAATATATTATTTGCCAATCTGCTCCCATTCAGTAAGTTGTCTTTGATTTTGTTTCTGGTTTCTTTGCTGTGCAAAAGTTTTTTATTTTAGTCTGGTCCCAGTAGTTTATTTTTGCTCTTGTTTACCTTGCCTGAGGATACCTATCTAGAAAAATGTTGCTACAGCCCATATCCAAGAAATTACTACTCAGGTTTTCTTCTAGGAGTTTTATGTTTTCAGGTCTCTCATTTAGGTCTGTAGTCCATTTTGAGTTTATTTTTGTGTCTGATGAAATAAAGAGGTTTGATATTTTTGGTATGTAGCTGTCCAGTTTTCTGCAACACCATTTATTGTCTTTCCCCCCAACTGTATATTCTTGGATCCTTTGTCATAAATTAATTGACCATATAGTAATAGGTTTATTTGGGGGCTCTCCATTCTATTCCGTTGATCTGTGTGTCTATTTGGGGGCTCTCCATTCTATTCCGTTGATCTGTGTGTACCATCCTGTTTTGATTATTATAGCTTTGAAGGATATCTAAAATCTGAGATTGTGATACTGCCAGCTTTATTCTTCATTCTCAAAATTGCTTTGGCTATTTGGGGTCATTTGTGATTCTGTACAAATTATAATATTATTTGTTCTAGTTCTTTGAAAAATATTGTTGGTATTTTGTATTTTGATAGTGATTGCACTGAATCTGTACATTGCTTGGGGTAATATGCACATTTTAACAATATTCTTCCAATTCATGAGCATGATATATCTGTCCATTTGTGTCATCTTTTATTTCTTTCATAAGTGTTAGTTTTCAGAGGACTGTTCTTTCATCTCCTTGGTTAAGCTTGTTTGTGGGTATTTTATTCTTTTTGGTGCAGCTATAAATGGAATTGTTTGCTTAATTTCTCTTTCTGGTACTTTGTTATTAGTGTATAGACATGCAACAGATTTCTGTATAAGATTTTCATATCCTACACTCTTAATTAATTCATTTATTACTTGTAATAGCTTTTTGGTAGAATCATTGGGATTTTCTATGTCATCTACAAACAGCGATATTTTGACTTCTTCTTTACCAATTTGGATGCTTTTTATTTTTTTTTTCCCTGACGGCTGAGACAAGAACTTCCAGTACTATGTTTTCATTTTGTTTTTAAAGATTTTATGTATGTATTTGAGAGAGAGAGAACACAGAGGGAGAATTTCAGGGAGAATCAGAGCAGAGCAGAGAACGTGATGTGGGGCTTGATCCCAGGACACTCAGATCAAGACCTGAGCCAAAGGCAGATGCCTAAGGACTGGGCCACCCAGGCGCCCCCCAGTACTATTTTGAGTCAAAGTGGTGAGAGTAGACTTCCTTTCCTTGCTCCTGAACTTAGAGGAAAAGCTCTCGGTTTTTCACCACTGAGTATGATGTTTGCTGTGGTTTTGTCATATGTCGTCTGTATTATATTGAGGTATGTTCTCTTTAAACCCACTTTTAGACTGAATAATACTCCACTGTGTATCTCTAACACGTTTTTTTAAATCCATTCATCCATCAGCAGGCATCCAATACATTCTTCCATATCTTGGCTATTTTACATATGCTGCATTGAATGGGGGGGTGATATATCTTTTCAAGTTAATATTTTTCTGTTTTTTGGATAAATACACAAAAGCAGAATTATTGTATCTTATGGTGTTCCTAATCTGAATTTTTTAGGGAACTGCCATACTGTTTTTCTTGAGGCCACAACAATTTATCCTCCAGAGAGCACTACACAAGGTTCCCTTTTTTCCATATCCTTCTCCATATTTCTTGTCCTTTTTATAACAGTCATTCTAACGGGTGTGAGGCAGGTTTGATTTGCATTTTCCAGATTATTAGTGATGCTGACCATCTTCTGCTATACTTGTTTCCCATGTCTGTGTCTTCTTTGGGAAAATGTCTGTTCAGATGCTCTGACCATTATTTTTAACTGGACTGACTTTTTGGCTTCTGAGTTGGAGGAGTTCTTCATACATTTTGGATATTAATAGCTTTTCAGATAGATGATTTCCACATATCGGTAGGGTGTGTTTTCATTTTGTTGATGGTTTCTTTATTGTTACTAAGTTTTTTACTTTGATGTAGTCTGACTTATTTTGCTTTTGGTGTCAACTCCAAAAATCATCACTGAGGGCAATGTCAAAGAGGTTTTTCCCTGTTTTCTTCTACTCATTTTATAGGAGTTTTTTGTTTAAGATTATACATTTTAATCTTTATGAATTTCAAGTTCATATTTGTGAGAAGTGTCAGATAGGTATCCTGTTCTCCCAGCACAATTTCTTGAAGAGGCTTCTTTTCCCCTTTGAGTATCCGGACTCCTTTGTTGAATATTAGTTGACCATATATGTGAGAGTTCATATCTTGGCTCTCAGTACTGTTCCATTGGTTTATGTGTTTGTTCTTATACCATAATATTAATACAGCTTTGTAATACAGTTTGAAATCAAGAAGTATGATGCCTTCAGCAACGTTTTACTTTCACAGGGTTGCTTTGGCTATTTGAGGGTTTTACACTTACACACTAGCTTAGTAGTATTTTTTCTGCTTCTCTAAGAGATGCCATGGGACTTTCATGAGGATTGAGTTAAAGCTATAGGTGGCTTTGTATAGAATAGACATTTTAACAGTATTAATTTTTTCTAATCCATGAACATGGGCTGTCTTACCATTTGTTTCTGTTTCCTTTAGTTTCTTTAATCAGTGTTTTACAGTTTTGAGTGTACAGGGTCTTATACCTCTTTGGTTAGATTTATTCCCAGGTATTTTACAGGTTTTAATGACAGTGTAAATGGGATTATTTTATTTCTGTTTTTGAAAGTTCATTGTTAGTGTATGGAAATACAACTGATTTTTGTTTGTTAGTTTTGTATCCTGCAACTTTACTGATTCATTCATTAGTTGTAACAGTTTCTTATTGGAGTCCTTAAGGTTTTCTTATATAGTATCACACCATCATTTCCCTTCTTTTTCTCTGATTTGGATACCTTTTTTTTTTTTTTTTCTTTTTCTTGCCTTATAGTTCTGGCTTCTAGTACTTTGTTGGGTATGAGTGGTTAGAGTGGGTGTCCTTGTCTTATTTCTAATCCTAGAAGTAATGTTTTCATCTTTTCACCATTGAGTATGATATTAGCTGTGGGTCTGCCATGTATGACCTTTATTATGTTGAAGTACCTCCTTTCTATATCCAACTTGTTGAGAATTTTTATCAGGAATGGAGGTCGAATTTTGTCAAATGTTTTTCCAGCATACATTGTGATGATCATATAATTTTCACCCTTCATTTTGTTAATTTGATGTATCACTTTGATTGATTTGCAGATGTTTATCATCCTTGTATCCCTGGATTAAATCCCACTTAACTGTGGTGCATGATCCTTCTAATACTATTGAATTCTGTATGCTAAGATTTTACTGAGGACTTTTGCACATACGTTCATTAGGGATATTGGCCTATTTTCTTTCTTGTGGTATTCTTCTCTTGTTTTGGTCAGGGTAATGCTGGCCTCATAAAATGAGTTTGGCATTGCTCCTTCATTCTCTATTTTTTTGAAGAGTTTGAGAAAACCTTCTCTGACGGTTTTGTAGAACTTATCATCTGGTTCTGTACATTGCTTAATTGGGAAGTTTTCAGTTACTGATTCAGTCTCCTAAAAAGTAATTGGTCTGTTAGATTTCCTATTTCTTTTTTTTTTTTAAAGATTTTATTTATTTATTTGACAGAGATCACAAGTAGGCAGAAAGGCAGGCAGAGAGAGTGGAAGGGAAACAGGCTCCCTGCTGAGCAGAGAGCCCGATGTGGGGCTTGATCCCAGGACCCTGGAATCATGACCTGAGCCGAAGGCAGAGGCTTTAACCCACTGAGCCACCCAGGCACCCCTGGATTTCCTATTTCTTCATAATTCCATCTTGGTAAGTTTTATGTTTCTAAAATATTCTATTTCTTTTAAGTTGTCCAATTTGCTGCTTGTTCTTAGTAGTCTTTTATGCTCTTTTGATACTTAATATTTCTGTGGTTTCAGTTTTAACAACCCTTCTGTTATTTCTGATTTTGAGACATCTTTTTTTTCTTGGTGAGGTTAGCTAATAAGGTTTGTCAGTTTTAGCTGCTCAAAAAAATATTCTTAGTTTCATTGATCTTCCCTATTGTCTTCTTGGTTTCTATTTCATTTATATCTGCTGTGATCTTTGTTATTTCCTTCCTCCCACTAATTTGGAGTTTTGTTTGTTCTTCCTTTTCTAATTTTTTGAGGTGTAAATTTAGGTTGTTTGAAATTATTTTTCTATCTTAATGTAGGCATTTATTGCTATGAACTTCCCTCTTTGACCTGGTTTTGCTGTATCCCATTAGTTCTGGTATATATGTATTCATTTTTATTTGTGTCAAGTTATTTTTTTATTTCTTTTTTTTATTTATGCTTTTGATCCATTGTTCAGGAGCATGTTGTTTTTCTCAATCTATTTGAGAAATACCACTTTTCTTCTTGCAGTTTTTTTTTTGTTTTGTTTTGTTTTTGTTTTTTTTTTTAGTTTCATACCATTGTGTTTTGAAAAGACACTTGGTGTGGTTTCAGAATTCCTAAATTTACTGACACTTGTTTTGGACCTAACATACAGCCTTTCCTGGAGAATGTTCTCAGTACACTTGAGAAAAATCTGCATTCTGTTGCTTTTGGGTGGGATGTTTTGTGTATGTCTATTAAGTTCACCTAGTCTGATTTTCATTTAAGGCCAGTGTTTCCTTACTTTCTTCTGTCTAGATGATCTCTTCATTGGTGAAGCTGGGGTATTAAAATTCCCTACAGTGTTAATATTCCTGTCTATTTCTCCTTTTAGGTTAGCTAATATCTAGGTGTTCCTTGTGCTGCATGTGTAAATATTAGCAAATGTTATATCTTCTTTTCTGATTGACCCTTTTGTCATATGTATGTTGTCTATTTTAAATTTTGTCAGAGTCTATTTTATCTATATATAGCTAGATTTCTATTGTTTTCCATTGGTATATAGTATCTTTTTCCAACCTTTTACTTTTAGTCTTTCCTTACATACAAAATGAATTCCTTGTAGGCAGCATACATATAGATGGCTTTTAAAAATCTCTTCAGCTACTCTTTTGATAGAGAAATTAGTCCATTTACATTTAAGTATGATAAGTATGTACTTATTGCCATGTTATTGTTTTCTGGGTGATTTGTAGTTACTCTGTTCCTTTCTTCTTGCCCTACTTGTGATTCAGTGGTTTTCCTGAATGGTATGCCTAGATACCTCTCTATCTTTTGTGTATCTACCATAGGTTTGTTTTTTTTTTTCCCTCTGTGGTTACCAAGAGGCTTACATAAAACAACTTATTTTATTTATATAGTCTATTTTATGTTAACAACTAAATTTGAACTCATTCTAAGGTTCTGCATTTTTACCCTCACTAATTTTATGTTTTTGATTTCACAGTTTAAATTTTCTTGGGTATCCCTTGTCCCCAGTAAAAAGTAGCTATTTTTACTACTTTAGTCTTTTAACCTTTGTACTAGTTTTAGAAGTGATTAACCCACCACTTTTACATTATATTGTTCTCAATTTTAATACATATTTACCTGTACGCATGTGATTTACACTTTCATATGTTTTCCTCTTATTAATTAAAATGCTTCCATTTCTGCTTAAAGAAGTCCCTTTAACATTTCTTATAGGTAAATTCCTTTACTTTTGCTTGTCTGGTGAATTCAGTATCTTTTCTTTAATTCTGAATGACCACTTTGCCAGGTAAAATATCCTTGTTGAAAGCTTTGTTTTGTTTTGTTTGTTCCTTAGCACTTAAAATATATCATGTTACCTTCTCTCCTGCAAAGTTTCTGCTGGAAGTCTGCTTATGGGGGTTCCCCTATACACACCAAGTTGATTTTCCCTTGCTGCTTTTAAAAGTCACTCCTTGTCTTTACATTTTTATGCTTTATTTATACTGTGTCTTGGTGTGGGTCTCTTTGTGTTCAAAGTCTTTGGACTCCTTAGCTCTGGAGGTCTTTTCCTGCTCCAGGTTAAGAAAGTTGCCAGCCAGTATATCTTCAAATAAGTTTTCTGTTCCTTTCTCTTTCTCTTCTCCATCTGCGACCTTTATTATGTGAATGTTGGTCTGCTTGATTTTGTCCCCTAAGTCCCTTAAGCTGTCCTCATCTTTTTTGTTTTCTTTCTGCTGCCCTAATTGGATGACTTTCACTGCCCTTTCTTCAAGTTCACTGATCTGTTCTGCTTCATCTAGTCTACTGTTAAACCCCTCTAGTGTATTTTTCAGTTCACTTATTTTATTCTTCAGCTCATTGACTTGCATCTGGTGCTCTCTTATATTTTCTTTCTCATTATTGAAGTTCTCTTTGTGTTTACCTATTATTCACCCAAGTACAGCAAGCTAGTTTAGAACATTATTTTTAGGAACATTATTTTTGAACTCTTCAACACATAAATGACTTATCTTTATTTCATTAAGGTTTTTTTCCTGAGGTTTTGTCTTGTTCTTTCATTTGAAACTTATTTCTATTTCTTCATTTTGCTTGACTCTGTTTGTTTCTATACACTAGATAAAACAACTACTACTCCTAGTCTTGAGGGAGTGGCCTCATGTAGGAGATGAACCTAATTGTTTAACTGTGCCGTAGCTCTTGGTTGTCTCTCAAACTTTTGGGATTGTCCCAGGAACTGATTTTGTATTTCATGGTCCTCAGTAGGTGATGGTATGCCACGACCTGTCAGTGTCCTAATGGGAAGGATCTCGGTCAACACCTGATTGAAAACTAGACCTTCAAAGGCATCTTTTAAAGAATGCAAAGATGGGGATGTCTGACTGGCTCAGTGAGTTAAGGGTCTGCCTTTGACTTAGGTCATGATCTCAGGGTCCTAGGATCAAGTCCTACATCGTCAGGCTCCCTACTCAGCAGGGAGCCCGCTTTTTCCTCTGCCTGCTCTTCCCCCTGCTTGTGCTCTCTCCTTCTTTCTCTTTCTCTGACAAAATTTTTTTAAAAATGCAAAGATACATAGTCCTTTGGAACTGCAGGCATAACCCCCATTAGTCACCAGAGTCTGACAATCTAAAGGTATCCCCCAAATGGCAAATGCAAATATTAGGGTGTCAGACAAGTGTACAAGCTCTGTTCTGGGAGATGCCAGTGACCTAGAGCAAGGCAGAGGGTGACAAAGATGCCGTTCACTAGCCTCCATCCCCAGAGAGTATCTCACTGTTCTAGATAAATGCCAAATCAGAATCCTCCTTTAGACCAAAGTTCTAAGATAAGCAAATAGGCCTCTTTGACAGAAGGACTGGGGTATGTTTCAGTTCACTTTCTGGACTCTGTTCTGGGGGTGGTAGGCAACCAGTAACTCTGTTATGTTCTCATGAGATCCATAACTGGAAGCCATGTGGGCTACCAGAACCACATGATTAAGACCATTTCCCTGAGCAGCAATGACAACACCTGGAGTCCCAGACAGAAAAGCCAGGGTATCAGACCTGTGTGAGCCCTGCACTGGGAGACACTGAAACATGGTGGTCAGAGAACAGGAAGAGTATAGACCCTCTAGGGTCTCTGGAGAAGAGTATAGTCTACCCTGAGATGAGTGTTTATTTAAAACCCTGCCTCTAAAACCACAGCTAGGAAGACCAGCTAATAGGCCCCTTTCTTGGAAAGAGAGGGCCTGTTAGCTACCTCTCACTGTGGGTAGGAATAAGAGCCACTTAACTCTTTCTCCATTTGTTACAGTCCTATGGAGTCCATGGACATAAGACCCTTTGGCCAGCAGTGCAGGGAATACCTATAAGTGTTCCCTAGGCTGCAGCTGCCAAAATCAGGGTGCCAGACGAGAAGCTCCTTTCTGGGGGATAGTGCTGATCTGGAGCAAGACAGAGGGAGAGTGGAAATATGGTGCCTGCAAGTCTCTGTCCCCAGAAAGTATTCCTGGAAGCCTCTAGATACGAGGTAAGCAGATCAATGTGCTAAGATATACAAGACTTTGTCACAAGACCAGGTGGCCTCTGGTCTGCGACCTCTGCACTATGCTCTGGGGCAGCAGAGTCTACGCACAAGCCCTTCAGGAACTGTTTCAGTTTGCTGTACTCTTGTGGGTCTAGAAGACAAAAGTGCTCTTGACTCTCAAAGTGAGACGTTTTGAGGGCTCACTTCTCAGGTGCACATCTTAAAAGTGATAGTGCCTATGGTGGGATCCAAATCCTTGACTCCTCAAGGAGAAGCTCAGCATTTTGACCTCCCTCCCAATCATGAGCGGCATGCCACAAGTGGGGTTTAAGATGTGATTTTGTCAATGTCTTCTACCTGCTTCGACATGAGTTTTTTTTGTTGTTCGCCCATTGTATGGGACTTGTTTGGCTGGTTTTGTTTTGTCCCCCAAAGGAAATAATTCCATATGTCTTTTTGGTGTGTCCATGGGAGGAGAGTTCAGGATCTTCCCACACTGACATCTTGAATTGGAACCCTAGCAGATGATTCTTACTCAGATTTGACAAGTGAGGAAACTAGTGTTAATTGTTGTATGGCAGAATTAGAATTAACTTGCAGAGGAAGAAGTTTCAAACACAAAACTTGGGTTCTCAATGTGCTAAATGTTTTATTATACCACCCTGATGCTGATAGTGATCTCAGCTCCTAGATGGAGTAAAGCTATCAGATCCTCTCTGGTAGTGTTTATATTTTGAGAACAAAAATGATAGACCCTTTAGCCTTGCATCCATTTGGTTTATCTCGGAGGACAGAATGTAGTGGTTCTAACTAACTGTAGTATATCCATTGTTTCCAGTTCGAAAGTAGGAGTTGTGTTAATTTTCTTGGCCTGCCCTAACAGGTGGCTTAAACCACAAAGTTTATCTTCTCACTTCTCTGAAGGCTAGAATTCAAAGATCAAGGTGTCAGAAAAATTGGTTTCTTCTGAGACCTCGCTCCTTGCCTTATAGATGGCTGCCATGTGTGTGTGTCCTGATCTCTTCTTCTAAGGACACTAGTCATACTGGATTAGAGCATACTCTAATGACCTTATTTTAATTTAATTGCTTTTCTAAGACCCTATCTCCAATACTGTCAAGCCAAATACAGTCAGTCATGTTCTGAGGTATTGGGGGTTAGGACTTAAACATGTGAATTTGTGGAGGGCAGTGGGGGACACAGTTGAGCTCATAACGGTAGGCAGGATTTAAACTACAAACCAAATTGAGTAATGCCAGAAAGAAGATCATTTATCATGTCTGATTTTTGAAGGAGATAGGAATCAAAGGGCTAATCTATTGTGGTAATGATCCAGGCCTTCTCACAAGAAGAAAAGTAAAATGAGAGGAGAAATTAAAGACACAGAAAAGGAAATGCTATTGAAAGAGAGGAACTCTCAAAGGATGATCCACTTCATGGCCTTGGATCTTGTTATTACTCATGCTTTATTCTCCTGGGTCATTTTTGGAGCTTATTTATTATTCTGAATTGGCAATTAAAGTACTGGTTTCTTAAAAATTATAAATGTGACCTGAATTGAGCGCCAAAAAAAAAAACAAAAAAACAAAACCTGATTAGAGTCACATGCTGGGGGTTAACTCACCACCTGACACATTAACCATTTAAAGACAAAAAGTCTGAAACACAGGGGAAACATGGTGCCTACCACAACACACTGCCACTTTCACGTATATGTGTGGTGGCTGTTAACCGATTTCTGTAAAGACTCAAAATACACGGTTTTTTCTATCGCCTTCCTTTTCTCATCTAATGTTTTTTGAACTACTTTTCCTTCCAGAGTTAGGAGTTACTCTGATCTTCACCCATAGGTTTGTTTTCCTTTTTTTCTTTCTTTTTCTTTTTTTTATTTATTTATTTGTCAGAGAGAGAGAGAGAGAGCACAAGCAGGCAGAGGCAGAGAGAGAAGCAGGCTCCCTGCTGAGCAAGGAGCCCGACGTGGGACTTGATCCCAGGACCCTGGGATCATGACCTGAGCTGAAGGCAGTGGCTTAACCGACTGAGCCACCCAGGCGTCCCGGTTTGTTTGTTTTCATAAGGACTTTTTCCTTTGTGCAGAATTAAATGATTTGGTTACTTGAACCTCTACAGTCCCCTATGCTCCCTTGATTTCCAAGGCTGACTGACACTGAAGGCAGTGGCGAGCTTATTTTGTCCCTATTGGAAGGTTTTCTCATTTCCCACCTCCTCCAAGAACACTTTGCTCCCAGAGCTGCTCCATGGGAGGGTTTTCCTCCTATAAACATGTCATGTGTGACAATCTCATTTTTATTTTCTATCAGGGTTAATATTTAACCTTCTTTGACTTTGTCATCCTTTTCCTATTTGATTGCTGCTCCCTTATAAGCAAGTACTTTATGTCTATCTCCGAAATCCTCTTCCCTGTATGGTCCCGGGCTAAGAACTGGAATGAGTTGGGGAGACAGAAGTGAAGCAGCCATTATTCTCTGCTGCCTGTGGTGAATGGAAACCAGTTCAGAGGGGCAGTGGAAACCAGCTGTCCTTGCTAGGGCCAGCTCTTCCATGAATGTCAGCATTGTGGACCTGTCGTGGCCCAGGCTCACCACCACACATGCTTAGAAAAGCAGTTGCTTCTTCAGGAGGTAGATTTCCAGAGGCTCTTTGCCAGTGTCCTGTCATGGCGTCAGGCAAACCTATGCTGATAACTGGCCATGCCCAGTCCTCAACTTCCCCTGTAAGCTCTGACCTACCCAACAGCCCCAGAGCTTCTGGAAAGTGGTTGGTGACTTTCTCTGGTCCTTCATTTCTCACTTCTTCATCCTTCCTTCCCTAGCTTCTCTGATAATTATATAAGGTCTCATTCCTGTAAGGAGTCTTTTTTCTATAATACACAGGTACACCTTCCCCAACTGAATGCCAGTGGATTCAGGAACACATCTAATAAATGTGCCCTCTCTTGAGCTGTGGCAGACAACATTGTGCTGTCTTAGCAAGTGACAGAGGCAGGGGAAATAGATCATTTTGATTCAGCTCTGTTCCCTCACCCCTTTGTTCCTTATGACCAGATGTACAGATCTAGGATAAAATCAACTGATGGAAATCATGAGTGTTTTTGTGGCCACTAAAAAGGCTTTTCATTCATACAATTCCTGCAAAGATCAAAGCAGTGAGTACTTTTCAGCTTCCTCAGCCAACTAAAATGAGGTCTGTATTGAAGATTAATGACCAAATGTCAGCCACTGAAACACCTGGAAATGATAAAAAGTGTTACTTCATATCATTAGCAATATAGGTGCTTAACCCATGCATTAAAAACACACTTTAATATATCTCACCCGATGACCCTGTCCGTTTCTAGAATTTTGAGATACTGCCCTGCCCCTAAGGATGGTTTTCTCATTGGTAAAATGAACTTTTAGCCAATTTTCCCTCACTGTGTTTCTGTATGGCCCTGATTTAAATAGAGGGGAGGATCAATGATGGGGTGAAGGTAAGTTGTACTGAAGCCAAAAGCAGTAAATACTCTGAAAGTAGAGCTGAGTCAGGAGCAAGAGAGTTGAAGCTTTTGGGACCACAAGGCCAAGGTGATAAGCTCCTGGCCCCATACTGAAGCCACACACTGTAGGCTGGGCACTGGGCATCACCCGTAGCTTGCTTTGATCTCTGAAAGCGTGTGCAAAGAATACATGGTAATAGTTGGGTGTGTGACCTGAGTCTGCACCCCAGACGAAAAAGACTGGGGGTTCAGTCTCCCTCGCATGTTACCTAGCCCATACTGAGTGCAGAAGCTCACACATGAAAGTAAGTATTCTTCCCTTGAAGAGATCTGTCCTTGGCAGAGACACAAGTAAGGAATGGAAGTGAGGTGAGGCTCAGCCTCATTTAAGAGATGTTCACATACTTGCCAGCCTACTCACAGCGTTGTGTACCATCTACTTGTTGACCCCCAGCGACCTTCTCCCATGATAGAGTGTCACCAAATGAGCAAATCCTTTTTTTTTTTTTTTTTTTTTTGGCTCTTCAGTGTTTTCCTGAGCTTCAGGTATTAAATACCTGTAAAACTTGGCACAAGGGGATGAATACGGCTACAAGTCCAGTATTTCGTTTCTGCAGGTGGAGTTGCCAGGCAACCATCACACTACAATACACAGCACTGTCATTATGGATCAACCCACTTCTCCCTGTAACTCCTCTCCTGCCAGACTGAAAAGGCAAGGCCGGCAGTGATGCCACTTAAAAGCGTTCGTCCTCCAGGCGCTCTGAGTGGCTAAACTCTTCTCTTGTAGCAATTGCAGAATACTCTGGAGCTGGCCAGAATAATTCCATGTTATTAGAATACTCTTATGTCGTACAGAAAAGGCACTGCCATTAAGAGAAGACTGTGATGGAAAATATAATGCAGACTATTAAACTTTGAAATTAGCAATGTAAATTATTTATCGTAAATTACAGGAAGCTGCCAGGGGTTCCACGTGCAGCAGACAAGGTGCCGTCTTCCTCAGACTCTGGCTGCTCCTTGGCTTCCCTCCGTGGTAATTTCAACCATACCACTCACTGGATGACAATTTTATATCATAAGAGGTCCCCTGGTAGTGGATATTAATTTATAATGGAAGGGAACAGGAGGGAGAATTTTTTTGTGTGCTCTTTCCCAGTAAAACACACAAACTGCTCCCTTGAGGCACATTCAGTTACATATTAAAACATTAGTGATGTCACTAGAGTTAATAAGAGATATAATATACAATACAACCATATACAGTATATATTAAAAATCCACAAAAAGACATTATAGGTCCTAAAAGAAAGCTCCCAGGATAAATGGCGTTGCACACTTTCTTGGGGTCAAAAAACATATCGTCGCTAAAAATACGTAGCGCAACCTCCGTGGGATTCATAATTATCTGAGGTCAAATATCTACAGCCTATTTTTTCTTCCAATGAAGCATAAACCATAAAATCTTCCATTGTTGCCTTTAAATTGTAATAGAGCTACCAGTAACCAAGGGATGTAATAAATGTTTCCAAAGTAATAGAAAGCATTAAGCTAGATGAGTGGTTTTCATATTTCCTTAAATGATTCCTCTTCCACATGCAAAATATCTTCAATTTGGTTCCTCAAAATGAAAAGTATATAATACAACTATTTCAGGCTGTTCAGAAACGCTAATGTAGGATCCGCGTAATGCAAAATATCGTCAGTTTGGTTCCTCAAAATGAAAAATACATAATACAGCTACTTCGAGCTATTAAGAAACACTAATGCAGGGATCTCTTTAATGTAAGAGACCTTGGATTTTGATCAAGATGTAGTAGCTATAATCTTAGCCATACAAAACTAACAGTTAAAAAATCCCTCTTGGGGTTCAAAGCCTGAAATATTTTGCTGAAATGATTTTCCAGTAAGAAAGCAGCGTTCTCTGTTCAGGATCTCCAGAAGTACTAATTCCCAGGCAGAGCTTAAATGGTATATGAAAGTTTACACTACAAAATAGTGGTGGAATCTGGGACAAACCAGCGTACTTCATTCAAGGCAAGGTACAACTTCATTCATGAGCTGGGGCTGTTGTCATGTGCAACACGATTCAGTATCAGAGTATGTTGAGAAATGATCCCCCTAATAAGTCTAGTTACCATTCCCCACCACGCGTAGCTAGAAAACTTTTTTGGGTTTTCTAGCTACTCTTAGCAACTCTCAAATATACAAGACAGTATTATTAACTACAGTCACCATGCTGTACATTACATTCCCGTGACTTATTTATTTTACTACTGGAAGTTCGAACCTTTGACCCTTCCCCTGTTTTGCCTACCCACCATCCGCTCCTGATCTCTATATTTATGAGCTTGGTGGTTGCTGGAGGTTTTGTAGATTTCACACAGAAGCGAGATTCTACCGTTATCTGTCTTTCTCTTACATCCCTTAGCCTAATGCCATCAGTGGTCCATCTATGTTGCAAAGAGCAACATCACTTTCTTTTTATGGCTGAATAATACTCCAGTGTGTTGGTGTGTGTGTACACATTTTCTTGATCCATTCATCCATCATGGACATTTGGCTGTTTCCATATCTTGGCTATTGTAAATCATGCTGCAGTAAACATAGGGGTGCATATATCTTTTCAAATTAGTGTTTTCATTTCTTTTGGATAAATACACAGAAGTGGAATTGTTGGATCATATGGTAGTTCTGATTTTAATTTTCTGAGAAACTGCCATACTGTTTTCCTTGAGGCTACGACAATTTACACGCCAAACAACAGCACACTAGGTTCCCTTTTCTCAGTATCTTGCCAAGGCTTGTTATTTCTTGTCTTTTTGGTAATAGTCTCCATAATAGGTATGAGGAGATAGCTCATTGTGGTTTTGATTTTTGCATGTTCCTGCTCATGACTGATGTTGAGCATCTTTTCATGTACCTGTTGGACATCTGTGTTTTTTTTTTAATGCCCATTCGGATCCTTTGTACTGCGGCTCGTGTGTTTTTCTTTGCGTTGCCTTTGCTTTTGGTGTCAAATCCAAAAAATAATCACTAAGACCAGTGTCAGATAGTTTACTCCCTATGTTTTCTTCTAGGAATTTGATGGTTTCAGGTCTTACATTCAAGTCCATTTTGAGTTAATTTTTGTATATGGTATATAAGACTGAGTTTGCCTGATACCATTTATTGAAGAGACCGTCGTTTCTCCATTGTGTATTCTTGATTTCTTGATCATAAATTAATGGACCATGAAAGTATGAATTTATTCCTGGGATCTCTTTTCCACTGATCTGTGTGTCTGTTTTTATGCCAATACCATAGTGTGTTGATGAATACAGCTTTGTGATCTAGTTTGAAATCAGAAATGTGATGCCTCAAGCTCTGTTCTTCTCCAGATTGCTTTGGTTTGGGGGATCTTGGGTAGTTCCATATAAAGTTGAGACTGGTTTTCTCTATTCCTGTGAACTATGCTATTAGAATTTTGATGGTAATTGGGGCGCCTGGGTGGCTCAGTGTGTTAAGCCTCTGCCTTCGCCTCAGGTCATGATCTCAGGGTCCTGGGATTGAGCCCCACATGGGGCACTCTGCTTGGCAGGGAGCCTGCTTCCCCCTCTCTCTGCCTGACTTTCTGCCTACTTGTGATCTCTCTCTTTTTCTCAAATAAATAAACAAAATCTTTAAAAAAAAAAAAAAAGAATTTTGATGGTAATTGCATTGAATCTGTAGATTGCTCTGGGTAGTATGGACATTTTAACAAAATTGGTAGAATCCAGGAACACTACATATCTTTCCATGTATTTGTTTCTGTGTCAGGTTCTTATGGTTTTCGGAGTACAAATGTTCCACCTCCTTGGTTAATTTTTCCTAGGCATTTCATGGTTTTGGGCTGTAATTGCAAATGGAACTGGTTTATTAATTCCTATTTCTGAATTTCATTATTTGTGTGTAGAAAACATACTCTGGTATGTAAAGTTTGTATCTTTCAACTTAACCAAATTTGTTAATTCTAACAGGTTTTTTGGTGTAATGTTTAGAGTTTTCTATTAGATGTCATGTGCAAATAGTGACAGTTTTAATCCTTTCCAGCTTAGAGGTCTTTAATTTGTTGCCTAATTGCTCTGGTTAGGATGGCATTTACTATGTCGAATACAAGTGGCAAGAATGCACTTGTCTTATTCCTGATCTTAGAGGAAGAGCTTTCAGCTTTTCACCATTGGTGTAATGTGTGCTGTGGTCTTGTCACATTTGGCCTTTATTACTTGGAGGTACATTTCTTCTATAGGGATTTTGTTGAGAGTTTTTATCATAAATGGTTCTTAAGTTTTATCAGGTGCTTTTTTGGGGTTTTTTTTTTTTTTTTTTTTTTTTTGCAACTATTGACATGATCATGACTTTTACCCTTCCTTTTGTTAATATGATGTGTCCTGTCGGTATATGGATATGGAAACCTCCTTGCATCACTGGAATAAATCCCACTCAATCATGGTGCGTGATCTTTGCAATGCATTGTTGAATTCTGTTAGCTAGTATTTTATTGAGTATTTTTATATCTCTGTTCATGAGACATACTGGCCTGTGTTTTCTTTTCTTCTGGTGGGCTTATCTGGTTTTAGTACCAGGATTAATCTGGCTTCGTAAAATAAACTCAGAAATGTCTGAATACTGATTTTTGGAAGAGGTTGAGAAGGATCGATGCTAATAATCTTGGAATCTTTGTTAGGATTCACCAGTGAAGATATGTCCTTGACTTTGGTGTGTTGGGAGGTTTTGGATTACTGAATAAATTCTATTTCTAGTAATTGGTCTGCTCAGATTTTTTTCATGACTTGAAAGTCATGACTTTTCATGACTTTCTTTCAGTCTTGAAAAAAAGTAG
The DNA here is from genome assembly GCF_010015895.1 of Lontra canadensis. Taxonomy (NCBI): domain Eukaryota; kingdom Metazoa; phylum Chordata; class Mammalia; order Carnivora; family Mustelidae; genus Lontra; species Lontra canadensis. The sequence goes on along the minus strand of NW_022630998.1, from coordinate 1,751,788 downwards.
TTTTCATGGGTCTAGAAATTGGTTTCCTCTAGGTTGTCCAGTTTGTTGGTGTTTATTTTTCCTAGCAGCCTCTTCTGCTCTTTTGTATTTCTGTGGTATAAGTCGTAAGGTCTCCTTTTTTTTTTTTTTAATTTTTGATTTATGTGTGACTTCTCCTTTTTCTTAATGTGTCTAGCTAAGGGTTTGTTGGTTTTATTTCTTTTCAAAGAACCGCTCTTAGTTTTGTTGATCTTTTTGTAGTTTCTTGATATAAGCATTTATTGTTTGGAACTTCCCTCGTTGAACTGTTTTTCTGTATCTCCTAAGTGTTGGTATGTTGTATTTTCGAGTAAGGCATTTCTTAATTTCTCATTTGATTTCTTCATTGGCCCATTGGTTGTTCAGTAGCATCTTGTTTTACATCCCCCTTTTAGTGAATTTCCCAGTTTTCTTCCTATAGTTGTTTTTTGTCTTCTACTATACTGGAGGACTAAGATATGATCTCAGCCTTTGTAAGCTTATTAAAATATGTTCTGTGGTCTAAGATTTCAGAGTTCCTTCCTATGTACTGTATTGTATTGCTTTTGGATGGAAAGTGACATAGGCGTCCTTTAAGTTCACTTTGTCTAATGTGTAATTTAAGGTCCCTATTGCTTATTGATTTTCTATGTAGATGATCTATCCATCAGTGAGGGAGGGGTATTCCAGTTTCATATTATTATATTGTTATTACTCCTTGGTTTGTTAATATTTGCTTTACATATTTAACTGCTTCTGTGTTGGGTCCAATATATTTTTCCTCTTGTTGGATTGAACCCTTTCACATTATGTAATGTCCTTTTTTTTTAACTTGGCAAATATTTGCTCATTTCTTTTTCTTTCTTTTTTTTTTTTTTTGTTTGTTTGTTTAAAGTAGCTATAGAAAAATCTGAAATCTTGAATGTCCCTTATTCACTGGCTGCATAAAACTTGTGCTTTCATCCCATCATCTGTAAAATGGGTATAGAGAATTGGATACATATCTTAAGATCTGTTTGGTCTGTTATAAATACAGCTACTCCAGGTTTCCTTTCCTTTCCATAGAGCATCTTTTTAATCTGTTCACTTACAGTCTGTGTGTATCTTTATAACTGGAGTGTACTATAGTTAGAATAGAGATGGGTCTTGTTCTTCCTGTCTAGTCACTGTGTCCTTTGAAGAATTTAAGTGGAGACATACTCAAGTAATTAAGAAATGTATGTACTTATACCATTTTATTTATTTTCTCTTTTGTTGTTCTTCTGTTCCTTTTTCTTGTGTTTTCTTCCTTTGTGATTTCATGACTTTCAGGGGTGGTTTTCATAGATTCCTTTATGTTCATCATTTGTTGGTCTACAGTTGACCCTTGAACACTGACCCCTGCTCTCATGCAGTTCCAAGTCTGGATATAACTTTTGACTCCCCCAAACCTTAACTACTCACAGCCTACTGCTGACTGGAAGTGTTACCAATACTATGCATAGTTGATTAACACATATATTATACTACATATGTATTACATACTGTATTTACTAAAATTAAAGGACAATCATAAGGAAAATACGGTTAGTATAGTATACCACTTTACAAAAAAAAAATCCATGTTGTTCAAGGGACAACATGCTTACTGCTATGAATATAACTTGTACATAAGCCTCATTGTAAGTGCAGTCTATTTCAAGTTGGTAAGGACTTAAATACATTTTCAAACTCTTAGAATTTCTCTCTCCCCCTCACATTTTATATATCCCTTTATTAAGGTATTTTTACTAATTTTGTCTTAACATTTATACTGGCTTTTGTGATTTTAGAAGTTAAGTACGGGATCCACCACCTTTGCTATATATTTACTTTTAATAGTGAGATTTATGCTTTCATAGATCTTGTCATTAGTGCCATTTCTTTTAAGCTTATACAAGTCCCTTGAACATTTCTTAAAGGCTTGTAAATGGTGATGAAGAACTCCTTCAGCTTTTGCTTGTCTGGGCACTATGCATCTGTCCTTCAATTCTGATGACAACTTTGTCAGAAATGTTCTGGGTTTGAAGATTCTTAAGATATCCTGCCACTCATCTGTGGCTTGCAGAGATCTGATAATCTTTTGGAGATTTTTTTTTTTTTAAGATTTTATTAATTGACAGGGCCAAACAGAGGGAGAAGCAGGGAGCACAATGCAGGGCTCCATCCCAGGACCCTGGGATCATGACCTGAACTAAAGGCAGCTGCTTAACCAACTGAGCCACCCAGGCGCCCCTGGGTTCCTAGTGCTTCGAACAATTTTTCTCTTTTCGCTTTGGGTTCAAGTTATTTGAAACTCTCTGATCTTCATGGATCTGAATGTCTTGTTCCTCCCCAAGCTCTGGGTGTTTTCAGACATAATACTTTCGAGTCCGTTTTCTGCCTCTTTCTCTCTTCTCCTTCTGACAGTGCTACAATGTGAATGTTGAATGCTGGTCTACCTGTATTGTCCCCTAAGTTCCTGAAGATATTTTTACTTTTTTGTTTCTTCTCTTCTTTTTGGTTATATTCTGATGGGCTGGGTTCACTGCCTTGTCTTTTAGTTCACTGCCTTTTTCTTCTGCTTCATTCAGTCTGCATGGCATCCCTTTAGGGTGATTTTCATATCACTTTTGTATTCTTTGGCTCGGTGACTCCTATTTGGTACACTCTTATATTTCCAGTCTCCTCAAGGAGACCAAACTCAATACTGAGCTTGGTATTTACCGGATTTACTGTATGATCACTATTTTGAACTCCTTATCAGGCACATCACTCATCTCCATTTCATTAAAGACTTTTTTCCCTGAGGTTTTGCCATCTGTTTTTCTTTTCATGTGCTATATAAAAAAGCCACCTCTCCACTCTGGAAGAAGTGGCCATGGGTAGGAGATGAGCCTCATCTTTTAACCTTTTTTTTTTTTTTTCCCTAGCTCTTGGTTCTCCTTCAAACCTTTGAGATTTTCTAAGAACTGATTTTATTTTTAGTGGTTCTCAGTCATTGAGGGTGTGCCATTACCTGTCATTATGCAGGCATGGAGGATCCCAGTTAGCAGTTGTGTCCAGGGCCTCCTGGGTGGCTCAGTTGGTGAAGCATCTGCCTTTGGCTCAGGTCATGATCTTGGGGTCCTGGGGTCAAGCCCCACATTGGGGCTGTAGGGAGTCTGCTTCTCCCTCTGCCCCATCCCCCTGCTTGTGCACTCTCTCTCTCAAATACATAAAATCTTTAAAAAGAAGAAGTTGGTGCCTGGGTGGCTCAGTTTCTTGAGTGTTCAACTCTTGGTTTGGGATCAGGTCATGAGAACCAGCCCTGCCTCAGACTCCATGCTGGGTGTGGCTCCTGCTGAAGACTTTCTCTCTCCCTCCACCTCCCCACTTCCACTCATGCTAAGCATTGCTGGCCACCATAGCCAGGCTACCTGGAGGTGTCCCCTTAGTGGCATTCGCAAAAAAACTAAGGCACCAGCCTCATGTACAAGCTCCTTGGACTAGCTAGAGCACGGCCGAGGGTGAGTGCCCAGCTGGCAACGACCAGCCTATGTTCCCTGAGAACACCTCTGGAGACCCCTCGATGTGTGTGCGCTAAACCTCAGGCCAAAACTGCATGGAAAACAGGCCTCTTTCCCATAAAAAGGGTGTATTTTTGTCTCTCGGTACAGTACCCTGGGGGTTGTCACCTGCCAAGAACTACCTTGGATTCTTACAGTCCTATGGGACTCTGGAATTCAACCTCCCTGGGCTAGCAGAGGCTGGGGTGCCAGGTGCATGTAAAAGCTCCCCCGCCCTGCAGGGGGGGCCATCCTGGTGCCACAGGATCACAGCAACCAGGGAGGCTGAAGGTGGTGCTTTCCAATAAGCAAATGAGACTCTTCCTCCACTTGAAGATTGGTCTGCTTCCGTCCTGGGCCCTGACCGTAGGTGAATACAGGCATGGAAGCGCCTTTTGTACTATTTCTATAGCCTTGTGGACCTCCTAGAAGCAAGCCACATTGGTTTTTAAATTTGGGGTGCCCAATGTGGGATGCAAAATCCTAGCTGTGTGCATTGAATTCCCTTCTGATTGTGGGTCACATGGCTAGACGGTGTCGCTGCCTGTCTTACCTCCTTCAATGCTGGTCTTTTCTTCTTCTTCACCTCACAGGTAGGAGGTGCTCAGCTAGTTTCTAGGTCTTTTTCAGAGGAAATTATTCCTTATGCAGTTGTAGGGTCTGTGGGTCCAGGGCAGTTCCGGATCTTTCAGTGTTGCCATGTTGAACCAGAACTCCTATTTTCAAAGTATTAAACTGTGTGTCCTTTACAAATCAGGCCCTACTGGAAAGCCACAATTACCATGAGACTAAACTGGGCTAGGCCAATTATAACAACACCAAAAATGGCCACATAGGGTATTTTTCTTTCCATTTAACATCTGGCATATTTTGGACCATTCCTTACCATATGGTAGTGTTTGTTCCTGTTCAGTGTTTATCCTAGTCACCTGCTAGACAGTATGACTGCAGCTCTTACGTCAACAAGGTGACACCTCCCAAGAACCAGCCCAAATCGGTCTCCAAAGCCTTACTGGTAAAGGGTCATTCTGTGGTCCACTGGCAACATCATAATCTCTGCCTAGACTCCTGGTGTTATCATCCACTCAAACAGTTTTATGTCTTATAATTACCACTCTGATAATAGCACCCACCTCATGGAGCTGCTCTGAAGATTGATGGGATCTCTCAGCTACTGTCAAAGAGTAGGGACCCACGGTCTGGCAGCTGCCATTACCATTAATACTAATTATTATTAATTAAACCTCAAGCATCTTGGACCCTCTCCTCTAATTTTTAAATGTCCCAACTGTCTCTTCTCTTTACCTTTTTCATGTCTGTCCTGAGCTGTTTCAGTAAACCCCTGACTTCAATTTCTATTGCCTTTCTGTTCCCTTGCCCCCAAAAGCTATTTTCTCAAACATGAATCCAATCATCTCATGCTCATGCTTCCAAATGTTTGTCAGCAGCATTAATTTCAAAGTCCTTCATTTAACATGCAATACTTAATGGGCACAGTCTAGTTTCTTAGCCTCAGTGACTGTAATCCACCATGTTCTTTAATACTTTTGTCCTTTGATACCTCATTGCCTTTGCATGTTCTACTTCCTGTGCTTGGAAAGCTCACCTTGTTTTCTTTACTGGCCGTGATTTCCTGTTTCCCCCGCCCCGTCCCACCATGATTGTACTGTTGTACTGTTCTCCCAGCTCCAAAAGGAGGACTAACTCACCTGTATTGCTTTGCTTGTCCATTTCTTGTTAAGTTCAGCCAATTGTCGTACCTGTAAGAGATCCAAGGGCAGGAAGATCCCTTCAGTCTTTGTAGTGGTGCTGTTTTTCTGCTGTTTACTAGTACCTTCGTTAAAAACTATTTGGCTAACCTTCCCAAGTATATAACCTGAAGGCAGACCTCAAGAAACATGACATAAAACCAAGTTGAGGGGTATATGCCTATATGTAACTAGCCTGTTCTCTCTCAAGGGGAAAAAAAAAAAAAAAAGATCTTTTTACTCCCCCATACCCTCTATTTCCAAATAAAAGCCCGAGAAAACTTTCTAGGTTTCAGGAGAAAAGAATATACTTGGATGTCATATATGATCCTCACTGAATCCGAGAATGAGAAGGAAGGAAAACCCACATTGTGTAACTGGCAAAATGTAAACATGGACTGTGGGCTAGAAAAGAACATTGTGTTTTAAATCCATGAACTTATCATTACATCCTCATTATGTAAGAAAATGTTCTCGGGAAATAAATACTGGCATGTTCGGCATAAATGAGCTTGGTGTCTATTCAGGAGAAGTGTGTGTGTACATAGAAGCGGGGGGGCAGGCAAACTTTCAGAATTGGTGGACCTTGACTCCTAGGCCTATGAAGCAGCCCTCATCGATAATCATGGAATCAACCTGTACCCTCCTTTTTAATAATGATAACTATCAATCAACAGAGTATACTTTGTTACACACACTTTGTGTCCCATTGTCATTTTATCCTACCACTGCAGGATAACGTCTGGTCATTTTGAGAGCCCAGAGGGTTGAGGTGGACCCTGGAGTCTGGGTCTGTTCACCTCCAGCATGTAGGTAGATAAGCCTGATGCTGTACCCTTTCCTGAGCAATTCAGGGCAGCCTGGAGTAGGGGGGAAAGGACATGTCCTCATCTGTAGCGCTCCGTCAATATGGTGGCCACTTGCCACATACGGCCACTGTGCACTGGACATGCGGCTCATACAAGCTGAGATGCTGCTCCAAGTGTAATAGACACACAGATTTGTCATGAAAAACAATGCAGAATATCTCAGTACTTCTTCACCTTTGATTTTGGATATATTTGGTTAAACTGAATGTCTTATCAATTTTGTCCCTTTTGCTTTTTTAGCGAGCAGTGTATCCATTTAAAACTATACACGTAGCTCTCATTATTTCTTTTGGCTAGTGCTGGTCCACACAGATGAGCACATTACTGATTAAGCGATTCTGTGGATTCTCCTTATTCTTCTGTGACAAGGGCACCCAATAATTCTTGCCTTCTTCATCTCTCTTTAAAACAGTGGGTAAGGTCTACTGGGACAGTATTCATGAGCGTTAGTGGACATTCAAATCACCAGCAGCCCTCTTGTTAAAATCTGGATTCTGATGATTAGGTCTGGGGTGAGCCCGTGACTCAGCATTTCTAACAAGCTCCCAGGTGCTCTGCTGCAGGTCCTGGACCACACTGCATAGACAGAGACGAAGGCATGCCAGACTTTAATTTGAGGCAGGTGTTAGCATATAAATGTTTCATTAACTGCAGGAAAGTCAGTATTTTAGGAAACCTAATTGCTGCTAACCACTTCTAGTTATATCAAATAGTCCTAAGAATGATGTTCCCAAATCGACACTAGGAGTTACCACAATATTAATGGATTGCTTAAAAAAGTGAGCCTTGCTATTGAGAATCTAAGAAGACATAGTGTATTTTCAGAAAAGCAGTAGTGGAATTCTGTATGTTAACAACAGCAGCTGTGCTTCAGAGAATGTTAGAGGAAGTCAACCGGACTTAAGGCCCCTGAATTTGGGAATTATGGATATGCTTTAGAAATTCCAACTGGAGGGCACCTGGTGGCTCAGTCTGTTAAGCATCTGCTTTCAGCTGAGGTCATGATCCCAGAGTCCTGGGATTTAAGCCCTACATGGGGTTTCCCGCCCAGCATGGAGTCTGCTTCTGCCCCTCCCCGTGCTTGTGTTAACTGTCTCTCTCAAAAACAAATAAAATTTTTAGAAATCAATTCCAGCTGGATCAAAAAAAGACCAACTTTCTATTTACCTAGGATTTTATCAAAATATTTCTACATTACAGTTCTCATCTAATGAAACTGTTGCCTTCTTACCGATTTCTAGCTAATGTCACACCCAAGATAATGAGGACCAGGAACTATGTTCTAAACCATGCCAAGCAGCAACCATTGCTGGAGTAGCAACAAACAAGTTCTCCAAGCTGTCAGACACCAAACCAGGTCCATCAAAACCCCAAGAAGGGGGTGCTAGAACAGGAAATGCTCAGCAGTGTTGTGCTGAGAATATAATCCTTTCCGAGTGAAAAGGTAATAAAAGGTAGTGTTTTGTGGATTTACTAGTAGGATTAGCTTGCATCACATTGGGAGGTAATGATGATGATTCTCATTTGGTCGATGGCGAAACAACAGATGAGATGGAAACCCACACCTGAATCCAGGACTTGAGAATTTTGAGTCCAGGCCCAGCACCGCCACGCCAACCTAGAGCAAGAAGCAAAGGAACGGAGTTGGAGCCGGAGGCCCTGTTGGTAAAGGTCTAATGCCTGCTCTAGGAACAAGTTTGACCTCCTGTCTACCCCTTCCTCAGGAAAGACCTCATCAACACATTCATCCTAAAGGAAGAATGGGATTTCCCAACCTCCAGCATCGTATCAAGATGGAGGCAGAGAAGAGTAACCACCCAGCAGAGGAGGAAGCCCACCCAGCACCCTGAAACCATGTCCCCTCAGGCCCTGTAAGGCAAACCCTGTCTCCTTCATTCAGACACCCGTGCAATTCTGATTTAGCAACAGTAAGAGAAATCTTTTTTTGCTTTTGTAGGTCATCATGACAGAAACCTCACAGACCTCCCAAAAACGTATTCAAGAACAATCTACACTGTACTTTTTGCTTCTTGGGGCTATTTTTATTTCCTAGAAGTGCTCCTTGCTGAGCAGAGCTTTACAGGTATTTGCAAACGGTTGATACCGATTTTCTCCCAGCTTGTGATAGACAAAACGATTTTTCCTGAGACTATCAAAACAATATGCTTACCCCAGAGAGGTACAATCTATAAGTGATAATTCTTACCTGCCTGCTTTTCTTTTTCTAGATTTTGCTGTCCCCTTCCATGTTACTATATGGGTCAAAAGGCAAAATCTCTATTAGTGGAAAAGTACCATGTAGCAATAAGGAAGTTGCAGGTCACCGACCACATGAGTCCGTGTGACAGAATGGCTCAGCACAGGTGAGATTTTGAATCCTGGCACACAAAGCACTTTGAGCAGCCTTAGTGTGGCTCTTTGGCGTGCCTTTATAGGGAACAAGATTCTAGCTCTGTCCTACAATGAAGCTCTGCTCACGGGAGCTCTGGAATGCCTAGCAGAGAAGCCACAGGGAAAGGGTTGTTTGCCTCCATTGTAAAAAGATGGAGACACATACTTAGATTTTATGAACCTCGTTCATAAATCAACCTCCAGAGAACAAATTTCATTCTGCCAGTACAATGTCACATTTTTTTAAATATTTCTTCCACAAACTCCTAACTACCCCCAGATGGGGTTCTTGCCTTCCAGTGTCCTCAAGGTTTCAAAATTGTGCCCACTCCCCCACCCCCCGCCACGTTGCTGACTAACGACCTAGCAGAATGCTGAACTCTCTTTTCCTGACCCCTCCTCAGAAATCGGCCTTGCTTCTGGGATGGAAACAGCTTGCAAGCCAACTGTGTCAGCAGTAGCACAAAAGGCAGAGAGCCCAGAAGACAGTCATGCATATTTATTATCCAAACTAAAAGCCCACGGCATGGACATAAAAACAAAAAAACCAGAGTTGACCATAAATGAACATAAATGGGCAATTTGGCTGCATCATCAAGTTCTCTGACTCCACATCAAACCTTTTCCTGGAGAACATGCCGGGGCTATCTCACCTCCAATGAGGTGGAAAGATGCTAATGCAACCTTGAAGTTCTTACTTGGCGCCCATCCGTCTGCTCGTGCTTTTATAGCCAAGCCCTAACGTGTCTCTGAGAACTGAATGACTAGGTTCTAGACACATCTGTCCCCCCGCTTTATGCCATAGGACTATTTTCTCTGTAAAGCAGATAGTCTCAGAATTCTTTCGTCACTTACCTGGACTCTACTTCCTCGTACACAGTAGCTCAGCTCCTCCCTGAGGAAGGATGCCGGGGAACCTTCTGGTGGCAAAGCTCAACAAACACGTAAAACGTCAGGGAAACATTGAAAAATTAAGAGGGTGAATCTGTAATATGGTAAGGCAGGTATTTCTTTAAGGAAAATAGAACAAGAGAGAGAGGAAAAAAAAGGAGGGAAGCACAACAGGGGGTTAGAAACCGTGATTATTCGGAGCTCAGTGCCCTCTTCGTAAATTACACACGCATCACGGACACCAGCCAGCTGCATTCCGCGTACCTGGCGTAGAGCAGCCGTAGGTGCAGCAAATAGCAGAAACATCAAAAGCTTGACAGTAGCCGCTGAAAACAAGACTATATAAGAGAAGACATTAGTCACACAGCATGACCTCAGAAAGGACAGTGTAATTTTCTAACACGTGGGAATTCCTTTCTAATGTCAATAATGATGGTGAACAGCAATACAGAGACCACGTGAGCGCATGAGAATGGCAACATTTTGAACAGAAGGCAACACTAAGTGCCGGTGGAGATGTGGAGAGGTGCGGACTTAGGGAGACAGCTCCGGGGAGTTAAAGTGGGTTCAGCAGTCCTAGTCATGAAATACCTTCGTGTGATCCCTGTCAGCAGTACCTCACTCATGGGTAAATACCTCAATGGAATTCTCAGCTTGTAAGGATCACACAGAATGTACACAGTCCTAGAGCTGCCCCCCGGCTGCCCCCCCACCCCCCCGGGGGAACTGGGTGAGTAAAAGAGGATGGAGGTGTTCCACCGACACTGTGCAGGAATTAGAAGCCATCAGCTCCAATCCAAGAGCAATATTACCAGATCTTAAGAACATTAAGTGGGAAAAGCCCCGGGGGAAAAAAAAAATGTATAACTTTGGGTACATTTTTCAGAATATGCAGACACAACCATAATAAACACTTTGTAAGAGTGCCAAGTGATCTGTTCCTATGATAAGGACCTCAGAGGGGCAGCCTCTGAGGAGAACACAAGCAGCCACCGGAAAGAAAGAAAAATCTTTTTTAACTAACGAAATTACGGGGACACCTGGGTGGTTCAGTCAGCTCAGCATCTGCCTTCGGCTCCGGTCATGATCCTGCTTTTCCCTCTCCTTGTGTTCGCTCTCTGACAAAGGAATAGTTAACATATTAAATTACTATGTCTTTACTTTCCATTCAAAATGAACAGTTGTCAATGCTCAAAGTAAGGGGCCTGGTCCTTCGTGAAGACGGAGCTGAGGACTCCGGGGGCTTATCCCTCAGTTACTCATAGTAAACTACAAAATCATAAAGGTAACATAGAGATCCACCCCGAACACTTGGGAAGAAAGAGCTGAGTACAAAGAGAAGCCCAGACACCCATCAGCCCAACCCTTTGACATAAAATCCATTTTCTCCTCCCACCTTCCCTACTGTATCTTCTTAATACCCTGGAAGGCGAGGTGTGTGTGGAGAATTCTGGTACTTTTCAGAGTTTGGTCTCAAACATGGAGCCCTCAAGCCAGCTCTCCTCTCTCCCTTCTCTCTGTCCTCGATTTCACCTTGTATTTGTGCCCGTGACCTTCAGCCAGCACCTGGAGAGTTGCAGCCACTTCTTCCCCTCAATCCAAATAGCCAACCATCCCCCCCCCCATCATCTCTGGACTGGAGGATTCCATAATGGTGGCACAGTTCACAGAGGCAGGCTGTGCGGGCAGGAAATCCTGGGGCCGGAGCGCTCCTGAGTACCTGCAAGGGAGGGATTGGGCTCTGAGACCTTCAGAACACTCACCCTATTACTAGGAAGGCCGTAGCAGTCCCCCAGAATGAGCTGGGGTCCCTCCTGTCTAGGCCAGCGGAAAGTTCCTGGTAATAAAGAAAACACTGAAGAGTAAGCACTGTGACCATTATAACTGATTTAGCTTTTTATTTATTGCGAATTAAAGCTACCAACATCTGGAGTGCCTGGCTTGCGGGTGATTTATTGCAAATCACAGCCTGATACCTTCCGGCGTGTTCTGTATTTATACATAAAACATGAAAATTAGCACCATCAACTGATTTTTCCATGGAAAATTGAGAATATCCAAACATTTAGTGAAGACAGGTTTGGTCCACTGTATGTCATAATCCATAAACTAAATCTGTATTTTATTACGGTTTCAATCTCTAAATAAAAAGTGTTTTAGTACTTAAAGATTTATGACCAAATCATGATTTTTTCCTTATATTTTTGGTACTCACAGAGTGTGCAGTGTGTATTAAAACTTAATTATACATTATAAATACAGTCTAAGAGTATGAAAATCACACTCTATGATGGCCATTACTAGACTCACTTAATAAAATAGTTAAGAATGTTTCTATTGATTATGCCAAAAGGAAGAAAAAATGATTACAATAATCCTTAACTGGCTCACAAATATTTAATCTGGTAAAAGGAAGAGTCAGATCCAAGACATAAAGATACTGTAAAATGCTGGCACAGCAAAAAGAGTAGTTTTGGAGAGTAACTTACTCTCAAAAAGCTTTAGTGTTTTTAGCCTTTATGAAGAACTATAGTTTCAATGGCGGACTTTTGACAGAATCCACTGAAGGAGGTAACTCACCGATCAGCCAGGTTCTTCTTGGCTCTCACTACTTCCCTGGAATCCAGGTTCCTCACCTCCCACCTCTCCGATCTGCATAGCCCTCAGTAAATCTCATCTGTTCACACTGGGAGTATCTCTTACTCGTGCCTCTCTACTGTATTCACGTAGCACTCACACCAGGGAAGGATTCTGGGGAAGAGCTATCGGTAAGCGGAAATGGTATTTAGCAAAATCGCCATGGTTTTAAGCGAAGCCTAGCAAATTTCGCGAAGTCATTTTCTTTTCATCTGGGGACAGATGCAAAAAAAGAACAAGGTTCAAAGGATTTCTTCTTGCTGCCTGGCATCATCCTTCAACGACCACATGGAACTGGTTACTTAAGGTGCTTTTAGATTAAGACCGTGGTCTCTAGATAGAGTATGTTCATTCATGCTGCCGTTTGTGGAAGAAAGTTCTCTGTCACTGCCCCTCCCCCCACCCCCAGCACATCTCTGTCATTAAATGAGATAGGTCATTTTATCCTATCATTAGCATCTTTCAGAGGACTTAAGGGGTAAATTTAGTGTTCTTAGAGGAGCATTTGTTTGACACAAGCTGGTTGAAAATAAAGAGAGAAAACGGATTTTGCATCCTCCTAAATACGCAACCAATAGGTATCAATTTAATCCCACATGTACTTAGCAGAGACTCTGTGACAGGGACTGCGGGCGGGGGGCGGGGGGAGGGAGTGCCCACAGGAATAAGACGCAATGGCACAGGCTGGACATGTGTTATCCATCTCCTCCTGCAAATAACTGAGAGCGAATGGCGTTTTCATGACCTGGATTCAGATGTCAAAGCTGAGGATCCAGGATGCAAATGTAACCCAAGTTCAGAAATTCCTACCTCACCGCTGTTGCCGCAGCTCAAGGTGCGCTGGTGAGCCTCCCATCTTCCCCTGGTCTCCCGCGCCCACTCCGACCGCAGGACTGACTGGGGAGGGACCACGACTCAGGAGAAGTCCTGCTGTGGAGATCTGCAAAACACCCACCAGGAAATAAAGATGAAAAAAAATCTGCCTTTTTCATGACTGCTTTTATAATAAATATTTAATTTTTCATTACACTCTAAGGAAGAAAACAGATTCTATGGTCATCTATTCGATTTGCCTGCAAATGCATTTCATTCTCTGCTCCCTATCTCCCCAAAAAAACAAGACTAGAATTTTTATAGTGACCCTATTGTATTCCTGCAAGGGTGGATGGGAACCTTACCACGAGCTCTGCAAAGAGCCTATTTCCCTGCACATACACATCGGAACTCTGTACAAGTCTGCCTGGACCCTTCAAGGACCTATTATCCCCATTTACCCTTGGTTAGATTTTCCTATTTTCTTCCTCATAAGCTCTTCATTTCCAACCCTATCATCTTTCCCCACAGCCTGCGACTCTTTGTTCTGATAGGCACATGGGACAACCAGGGATGCTACACTTTCCTGGCTGCCAGCCATGGAATTTGCAACACTTTTTGGAAAAGGCTTTTGCAATTTTTACTCTTGTCATTTTCTGCACATCTGTGGCTCATGTAGGAAGAACAAAGCTCCAGCAATTTGCTTCCACTATCTGGCTTGTAGCAATGCCTTCCAAATTCCTGCTCACCCTATCCACCCTCCCAGAATGCGCTAAGTTACTTCTCTTGACTGGGCAACACCGCTGCACTAATCAGAGGGCTGATTTCTCAGGCTTTCGAGGCTTTTTGATCCAGCCAATTTCCCTGGATTCCAAACAGGTATTTAGAACATTTTCTAAGCGGCATATCCCATGCCTCTTACACAACATAGTGGCTTGGAGGCGTGGGGTGTTACAGAGACAGGAGTTGGGGTCCTCACTCTGCTAAGTACGTGCTGTGAGATTACATTTTCATGTGCTGAGCTTCCGCCACCTGTACAAAGGGAATCCTAACACCTGTCTCCTCATGTTACTGTGAGCATTCACTGAGGTGGTCCTTAAGTCTGGCATATCCTAATTGTTCCATAAATGTTACGTAGTATCAGAGACAATAATTTATACGTATCACTGAATAACTACGTACAGCCTCGATGCTTGGTGCAATAGGGAAAAAGGGGCAGTAGTAGCTACAATTATATATCACATGCCCACCCTCTCCTACGTGTATTTTTACATCATCAGATAAAGTGAAAAGCCGCGGTCATCGCAGAGCATCTAACGGTGCGCGTGCAACTAATGCTAGCGTGCAATGTCTGTGAGAAGTGCCATACCCAAACGCCATCATGAGGAACTCCAGTGAGGGGACAGAAGGAGGGGTGAGTAAGCGTAAGCCTCGTGGACCATGTCTTATGGATGCTCCCATCTCAACTCCCCAAGTGCAGAATCGCATTTGAAATAAGCATTCAGGAACTGTCCCATCGATGATGAAGACTGACTCTACAGTTACCTAATGATAGAAATCTAACTCGATTTGTCTTTTGGCCACAAAGGGAATTGCTTGGTTCAGAAAACCAAGAGGTGGTGGGTGGAGTGAGGATGAATCTTCAGGCATGGCGGAAGCCACAGGCTCCCGTGATGCCCTGAGAAAGTGGACACCTGGCTCTGCTTTCTTCTCGGTTGGCTTCACGCTCAGGTGGCCTTTCACTCTGTGTTGGCCACCTTAGTCCTGGGCTACCAGCTTCATAGCTCAGCAGGCACTACTAAAAGGTTGCTCTGAGAAAAGTCCAGGATTCCATCTCACTGCACCCGCTCGGGGCACGTGCTCACAACTACTCATATGACTAGGAAGATGGAAAACCACAGCCAGGTAAGTGTGTGGGCGCCTCCTCCACCTCAGACTGGAAGCCCAAGTCCACCATACTTAAAGCCTCTGAATAGGGAGTAACGAAGAGGTGGTTTCCCCCAAAGAAACCTAGGCTGCTAATTTTCCAGTGCACTTGGATAGGGCCCAGCCAATACAATGGATAGGCAATTGCGTGGCCTGAACTACGGACCTTGAAGAACGGCTACAGTTTATATGAGCATGAATGGAACAAAACAACACTACAAGGCTCTTTATGAGATGAATGTAGGAACACATTGAGTGAAGCTGCTCATGAGTGATGGGGTATAACCACACTGGAAAGCCAGGTTAAGGCAGAGGTGTCATGTGGTTTGGTACAAGCATGGAAGTTAGGGCAGTTTTCTCTTGCTAGGTATGGGTAACCACACCAAAGCCTGAGCTGCCTGAAGTAATAGCAGGTCGTTTCAGCTCCATTTGGTTTCAGTCGAGACTCATCAGACACTGGGGACTGAACAAAACTCAAGGCTCGCTTGCTGGCATGTCTGCTAGTTGATGCCAGGTGTTGGCTGGGAGAGGTGGCCTCCTTGTGCTTGTCTGGCTTCCCCGTGTCATGATGTCTGAGTTCTACGACTCAGTGTCTCAAGGTGTCATGTGGAGCCTCTGTCACCATGCAGGACTTAGGCTCGTGGTATTTGTTCTTGCTACTGTACTACAGTACTGATTTGTTGTGATTACTCAGGTCCCTCTAAACTCTGTAATTGACACAAACTCTCTGCAAGTCCAATGACAAGATACAGTGCTACCCGAGAAGTCAAGGACTGCAGTAAAATACCAATGAAGGGAGGATTTACAATGCTTTAGGAAAGAATAGTGAAGGGTACTTGTAGGCAAGATGTTACAACAATAGAGAAAAATCCAAGAAAATGCTAAGCGACACCTGATCTCTTATTTTAAATGCAACGCATGGGAAATGAAAAGATGATTGTAAATGTTGAGATCATTATTATTTATGGTACACTAGTGACTGCCTCTTTTTTGTGCCTCCTTCTCATTTTTAAGCACCCATGTGATCACAGTGAGAGCACCCAGATAATTTCCCCTTATCGTGATTCATAATTCAGTCATATCTGCCCATCTCTTTTGCCATGAAAGGTAACATATTCACAGTGCCTGGAAATGAAGACTTTTTATCTTTGAAAGAAATGTTCTGCCTACTACACTTAGTTCAAGCATTAGGAGAAATGCAAAATTCTTGGTAATTGCTAGGCACTGAATTGCGCCATTAAACAATTATTTATTAAAGCCTTAACCCCCAATGTGATAATATTTGGAGGTGGGACCCAATTTCCACTGTGTAAGCCACAAACTACCACTTTTTGTTATGGCAGCCGTAGCTGACCAAAATAGTAATTAAAACTACTCTTAAATAGTGATTGACACATACTTAAATATCTCTGTCCTAGTTGTTTTATAATTCGTATCTATTTTTCTTAAACATTTTCTATCCAAATAAGAGAGGCAATGTAACAATACTAGATTACTCTCACCTTAAACAGCTTTTGTTAAATTCTCACACTAGCACCCATTTATTAAATAATTTGCATTCTGATTTTTAGAAAAGTTGGCCACCAAGTTGGTTAAAATATAAATTTCCCCCAGAACATACAAATGGGAAAAGGCAGTCTCTTCCATAAATGGAAGTTGGGAAAACTGGACAGCCACAGTAGAAAAGAATGAGACTATACCACTATCTTATACCATGCACAAAAACTACCTTGAAATAACTAAAAGACTTGAACTTAAGACCAGAAAACATAGAACTAATAGAAGAAAACATAACTGGTAAGCTCCTGGGGAGTAATTTTTTTTTGATCCAACCCCAAAAACAAAAGCAACAAAAAACAAATATAAATGAGACAACATTAAACTAAGAAGTTTCTGCACAGCAAAGGAAATCATCAGCAAGATGAAAAGGCAACCTTCCCAATGGGAGAAAACACCTTCAAATCATCTATCTGATAGGGTGTTAATATGCAAAATACAGGAACCATTTATACAACTCCATAGCAAAAACAAAAAACAAAAATAAAACAAAAAGCAAACAGAAAAACCAAACCACATTGAAAAATGGGTAAATCAGAATGAGCTATCACCTCACACTATTACAAAGAAAAAAAATAAGGGCTGTTATCAAAAAGACAAGACATAGTAAGTGTTTGGGATAATGTAGAAAAACAGAGCCATCATTCACATTACATTCCCCCAGTGGGAATGGTAACTGTTATGGCAACCATGAAAACAGCACAGAGGGTCGTCCAAAAAATTACTAATAGAACCACCTTATGATCTAGCCATTGCACTTTGGGATATTTATCTGAAGGAAATGAAAACACAAACTCAAACATCTATCTGCACCGCCATGTTCATTACTACGTTATTTACAATAGCTTAGGCAAGGAGACAGCGTGGGTGTCCATCTATGGATGACTGCATAAAGAAGATGTGTCATACATACATACACAATGCAGTGTTACTGGGCCATAAAAAAAGAATGAAATCTTGCCACATGGCAACACGGATGGATCTTGAGAGCATTATGCTACGTCAAGTAAGTCAGAGAATGATAAATACTGTATGATCTCATGACAAACAAATGTAAATAGAGAGAATGGGTTGGTGGTTGTCAGATGCAGGGATTGGGGGGTGGGCAAAATGAAGGGGATCAAAAGGTACAAACTTCCAGTTATTAAAACAAGTCCAGTGGATGTAATGTATAGATAGTATGGTAACTATAGATAATAATACTGAAACATTTGAATTTTTGCTAATTTGAAGTATTTTTATGTTGGTTAGAGAATAAATTTTAAAAGTTCCCATCACAAGAAAGAAAAATTTTAACATGCGTGGTGATTGATGTTACCTAGACTCACTGTGGTCATCATTTTACTATCTATCCTTAAATCCAATCATTTTGTTGTACACCTGAAATAAACATAAGGTTATAGGCTCAATTATATCTCAATAAAAATAATAAAAAATACATTCCCTGGCCAGTTGCTCAAAATTTGACTCCAAATGTGGTTCTGGTTCCATAATGAAGTCATCCAGGGAATGTCTAAAAATATGGATCCCTATGTCCTGCCCCAAAACCTTTAAATCACGACTTTCTCCTTAGTCCCTCTTCCTCGACTGGAGGTAATTTTGTTCCCTAAGGAAGACATTTGGCAATATCTGAACATATTTCTGATTGTTACAGTTGAAGAGGAGGGATATGCTACTGGCATCTAGCAGGCAGAAGCCAGGGATGTGACTAAACAGCTTCCAGAACTACTACCACCCATAATAAACATATCCAACCTCCGGGGCACCTGGGTGGCTCAGTGGGTTAAAGCCTCTGCCTTCGGCTCAGGTCATGATCCCAGGGTCCTGGTATTGAGCCCCACATGGGGCTCTCTGCTCAGCGCAGAGCCTGCTTCTTCCTCTCTCTCTCTCTGCCTACTTGTGATCTGTCTGTCAAATAAATAAATAAAATCTTTAAAAAAAATATCCACCTCCAATCTTGGTGGTGCCACATTGAACAATTCCATCTTTCGTGATTCCAATGTGCAGCTAGAATTGACAGACACTACCCTGGCTTTCCTTCTATCCATATTTCTTCTTAAAAAATTTTTTCTTTAAGATTTTATTTATTTATTTATTTGACAGAGAGAGATCACAAGTAGGCAGAGCAGCAGGCAGAGAGATGGGGGGAAATGGGCTCCCTGCTGAGCAGAGAGCCCGATGCGGGGCTCAATCCCAGGACCCTGAGATCATGACCTGAGCTGAAGGCAGAGGCTTAACCCACTGAGACACCCAGGCGCCCCCATATTTCTTTATTTCTTTAATGAAACACAACTTTAAATACAGCTCTGTGACCAAAAGCAAGACCAAGAAAAGTGGGATGATTGGATAGGTGGTGTGAACATTTAGAGTTTTCATTCTATTAAAATATTAAAATTGAACTTCACACTTAACACTGGGGTGAAAGGTTGACAGTAATAGGCATGATCTGTGCACCTACTCACCAAGTCATTATATACACAATCTCATTGAACCCTTACATCTTGTGAAATACCAATTATTACCCCCATTTTGTGGTTGATGGTAATAGAAGCTAACTTCTCAAGGTCACCTTTTATTCAAGTTTTTATTTAAATTCCAGTTACTTAACATACTGTATCATACTGGGTTCAAGCGTACAATATAATGATTAAACAGATGAATACATCAACTGGGGCTCATCACAACAAGTGTCCTCCTTAATTCCCCTCACCTATTTCACCCATTCCACGGACCACCTCCCCTCTGGTAACCAACAGCGTGTTCTCTAGAGTTAAGAGTCTATTTCTTGCTTTGTCTCTCTCTCTCTTTTTCCCTATGCTCATTTGTTTTGTTTTTAATTTTCACGTATGAGTGAACTCGTATGGTATGTCTTTCTGATTGACCTATTTCGCTTAGCATAATACTTTCTAGCTCTATCCACATCATTGCAGATGGCAAGACTGCATTGTTTTGATGACTGAGTAATATTCCATCGTGTACACAGA
Organism: Lontra canadensis; assembly: GCF_010015895.1. Lineage (NCBI taxonomy): Eukaryota > Metazoa > Chordata > Mammalia > Carnivora > Mustelidae > Lontra > Lontra canadensis. The sequence goes on along the minus strand of NW_022630998.1, from coordinate 1,732,430 downwards.
TAGATAGATACAGCTAGATATATACCACATCTTCTTTATCTATTCATCCATCAACAGACATGTGGGCTCTATCCATTGTGTAGCTAGTGTAGACAATGCTACTATAAACATTGGGGGTGCATGTACCCTTTTGAATCAGTATTTTTGTATCCTTTGGGTAAATACCTACTAGTAAAATTGCTGGGCCATAGGGTAGTTCTATTTTTAACTTTTTGAGGAACCTCCATTCTGTTTTCCAGAGTGCCTGCACCAGTTTGCTTTCCCACCAACAGTGCAGGAGGGTTCTTTTTCCTCCACATCCTCACCAACACTTGTTGTTTCTTGTGTTGTTGATTTTAGCCATTCTGACAGGTTTGAAATGATATCTTACTGTAGTTTTGATTCACAAACACTGAGAAAGTCTTTCCATCTCGTCCCTTTAACCCGTCCTCATAAAAGGAAGGTCACACTGCTTAAGGCTTTGCCTTATATGGTGGGTATTAAAAAATCGCAGTTGAAGTTTATGCTGGAGATGCATGTTTAGTTGATAATCCCCTCAAATTTGGGGAAAATACATGGGATAGGAATAAGATGACTGACAACCATATTAAAAGTCAATATTAGGCTTGGTTTGTGCTGTCTAGGCTTTTTTCTTTCATTTCAACAGGTCTTTCTTTGTTCTTACTTCTTTTATCTTAAACCTATCAACTTTTTTTTTTCCAATCTCAAGGGAAAGAGTTCCACGTAATCTTTTTTCTTTTTCTTTTATCGTCATCTTCAATATGTGTAATTTTCCAATGCAGCAATACTCCTAAACTAGACTTGCTTTCATACTAGATTTAATTGTCCAATTGCCCATTTCTTTCCTTATATTTTGCAGTTAAATTTTTGCAGCCATACTGAAATGACAGATTCTATCATTTGCCCTAAAAAATACATATTCTGCTGTTGAAACGTAACCACTTACTTAAAATAGACTGGTATATACGTAGGTTTCTATATGTGAACCTCATAATGAGCACAAACCAAAAACCTATAATAGATACATACAAAACAAAGAGAAAAGAAAACAAAGAGAATCATCAAATCACAAGGGAAGACAGAGAAGAAGAAAGCAACAGAGTAATTAGAACACACTTACCCACAGGTAACAAAGGAGTAAACACATACCTAGCAATAATTACTTTAAATGTAAATGGACTAAATGCCCTAAAATGGGTAGCTGAAAGGATAAATTAACAAATATGTACATGATCTACCTATCTGTGTGCTGCCTTTAAGAGACTCACTTGACATCTAAAGACAGAGCCAGAGGCTGCGCTAGAAGATGGCAACAGAGGCAGACCCTGAATTCACCCACTCCACAAACAGACCACATCCACACTTATTTTTTATAGAGCAGCTCCCCCTGAAGACCTGAGGGTGGCTGAGTACTTTCTGTACAAGTAAAGATCGACTATGTAGAGAAGACCAAGAGAGATGGAGACACAGGAAGGAAGGGAACCACCACCCTTGACTTTGAGAACCATCACGGGGAGGGATAGAGCTGAGGGTCAGTGGGCAGATTCGTTGAGGCTGGGGCACAGAAAAAGGTGCCCCAGATTAAGGGGCAACTAGGACAGAAAGGAACCAGCCCTCCAATCCTGCCAAATGTTGGGGGGAGGGGTACTGCTGCAATGCCTCTGAATCAGAGCGGCTGCTGAGCACCACTGTTTACATTCCCTTTCTACCTTAATAGTGCAGGCAAGAGCATGGTGCAGGTACCACAGCTGGCTGGCTGTCTCACCAAGCCCAGGACACTGGCCTACACCAGCCATGGATGCCTGAGGCACAGGGAAAAAAACAAAAACCCTGCAGTATTAAAGATTTTATTTATTTATTCATTCATTCATTCATTCATTCATTCATTATTTATTTGACAGAGAGATCACCAGTAGGCAGAGAGCTGGGCGGGGAGACAGGAGGAAGTAGGCTCCCCACTGAGGAGAGAGCCTGATGTGGGGCTCGATCCCAGGACTCTGAGATCATGACCTGAGCCGACGGCAGAGGCTTAACCCACTGAGCCACCCAGGTGCCGGTACCCTGCAGTTTTAAAGAACAACTGGGATGTATGGTATCCAGCCCTAGCCCTCTGTCAGTAGCAGACAAGATGCTGAACCTCTCCATGTTGGGAGGGTCTGGTGAATGGCACAGTTTACATTCTGGCAGGTGGAAACGGGATCCAGGCACCCAGAAGACCTACCAGTTCAGAGAGTCCCAGGCCCAGAGCTCTACCCATCGAGCAGACCCACCAAGAGGGCCCTCGCACAGCACATACCAGGACACTCTTGGTCAGAGCTCACTGTAGCCCCATCTGTCTCACCAAGGTGACACAGAGGCAAAGCACTCCAGGCTGTCTCCCCTTCAGCTCGTGCCAACTGGCCATCGCACCCCTGGCACAGAGCGCCCTGGACCATCCCAGCCTGCACGTGCCTCAGCACTTAGCTGCCCTGCCAAGCACCCGCCATGTGCAGAGCCCAAGGGTCCCCTGGCTTGAACCAACGTCAGCTTCAGCTCTGTAGCCATAGTACCCTCTGCGCATGGAGCCCCAGGATGGCCCCAGCCCACATCCACTTCACGTCCAGAGGACTTGAGCTCTCCCGCCTTCTGCCACGAGTTCTCCCCCTTCCTTCTCAGCATCTCTGAGGCAGTTCAGCGCACAGTGGGGCTGTCTTCTCCCAAATTCTACCCCTTATTCTAGTCCCAGGCTTGGCTACAGAGAACCTGCTTTCCACTTCCCCAGATGAGCCTTTCACATTCGTAGGGACTGATCCCCATCATACACAGCCTCTTCAGCCTTTGACCAAAACAGTATCCTGCTCACCAGCCATGTTCTCCGCACACCGCATGCCAGCTCCCTGACCAACACGCTCTCTCTCAGACCTCTGCTGTCTTCTGGACCTGCTCCGAGAGGTATGAAGCTCTCAAGAAGAAGCATCCACCTAGTCTCTAATTACTCCCTAAGACTGCTATATTAAGTAACCACAAAGTGAACAGCTCTAACAACAAGGATTTAGTATCTGACTATTCTGGGGGCAGAAGTCTGAGAGGAAGACGTCGGCAGGGCCATGCTCCCTCGGAAGGGTCTGCTCCAGGCCTCTCTCCTGGCTCCTGGTGTTTGTTAGGCTTGTTGCAAGGCAACTCCAGTCTTCAAATGGCCTTTTCCATTGTGTGTGTCTCCATCCAACCACCCTTTTCCCCTAAGGACAGCAATGTTATTGGATTGGGGCCCACCCTACTCCAGTATGGCCTCACCTTAACGAACTACCCTCACAACAACCTCGTTGTCACATAAGGTCCCATTCTGAGACACTGGAGGTTACGTATTCAATGTACGAATTTGGAAGACGTAACCCACTCCGCAGCAGAATCCCAGAACAAACAAGTCCCAGTGAGGTCCGACTCATTCAGCATCAATGGGAGAACCTGTCCCTCTGCCTTCATGTGTCCAGCAACCCCTCCTCAGTCCACAGGCCGGAGTCATATACTGCTCATCCCCCACACCTCTTCCCACTCCCTGTGCCCGTCTTTCTGTCAACTGGAGTGGCCAGGAGGAGATGTGTGCTCTCTTTAACTCAGCCTTCACGTGTCATTTTATACAGTGCCTTCTCCACATCAGCCGGTTTATGGATTCTTTTCAAGAATAACTTTGTGCCATGTGGGCTTTTCCCAGTTCAATCCAGTTTGCTTTCAACTGACAATTCAACAATCTGTCTCTTAATTGGCCTTTCAAGTTCCTTTTCAAACCTTGTGAGGATAAGAGGTTTCTCACTCAGATCATGAGTCACATTTCCCCTTTCCAGCTTTCTGGTGAGGGGTTTCTGTTCTCTGCACAGGTTAGGCATGGCCCCTCTCCTGACATATTCCTTCTGACTTTTTATTGTTTCCCTCCATTGTTCGAATGCTAAAGTTCTTGGACACATTATAAGCCAAAATCACTCCAACCTCTATGGGCTGACAGGATTACACACTCCAAGAACTCAATTTATTTCTTCTAAGGCTCTTGTCACCAAGTAAATCTAATGGACACCATGACTCATTCACTCCATTCTCCTTCTCTTTAATCACATTCTGAAGAAAGTCTCAAATTTCATCTTCCTGTGCCTTTGGATTTCTTGTGTGAAGTCAGTGATCTCAGATGGTGTGCTTGATGATTTCTTTGTGTTGGACTCTCATATCCCAAGGGCAACCCAAACATTGTTGACCAGCATTTTTGGTTTTTAGAGGGTATTTCATAAGCTGCTGTTCTAGTGAATGCCTCAAACCCTGAAATGCACAATATACATTGTATTATGTGGAAGAGCAATTCACAGATGGTTTCCTAACATTTTTTTTCTTCTCTTTCACAGAATTCAGACTCAAATTAGGTCCTGTGCTGAGTTCTTCTTCCAGTAGTCCATGTGCTCGTGGCATAGCCTGTGTATTAAAAAATCCATGTTTCCCTCAAGGTTATGCCTTTGTGATCCAGAGGTCGATTAAAGAAGACCATTAGCAGCATTTGAAATCAGAAATTTCTCCTGAGAATCTATTTTAGTGTTCAATCAACTTGTTGATGCTTTTAGTGAAAATCAACAGCTCAGAAGTACGTAACTAACAGAGTAGTGAAAACTGTCAAACGTATCTAATCAAAGTAAATAGAACCTGAGTCAACGATAGATACATATAATGTGCATTTCAGAATATTTTTTAAATGTCATAAAATTGTATTGCACAAATCAGGGACAAGAGGTTAAGGAAGGGGAAAAGTGATGTATGTAGTACCAATCAAATTTAAGATGTTGCAATATAAATCTCAGATTTATAACATCCCACAGTTGTGGCACTCTGGACAGACCCTGGATAAGGTGGTTATTAGTTGTTTGTTTAATCAGCAGTGAGTTTCAAAACACAAGCCAGAGTTCACTTGACCTAGGACTGAATGGGAGCTGTGTAAGGTCATTATAGACTCATCTTTGAGGACGTGGGCTGGAAGGCAGGGGAAGTGGTAGCTCAAAATAAACAAAGTTAAGTGGGGTTTAAAAGAGTTGTATTGTTAAAGACACTGACATCACTTTTCTACCTGGCCACTCTTATTAGAGGGACCAAAATCCTTTAAGATCCAGGTCTAAACAGGTCTTCAAATTACTGAAGACCTAGTGCCCCTAGACTATGTACTCTCAACAAGGCTGGGCAGTACAATCATTTGAAGAATTTCTAAAAAAAAAAAAAAAAAAAAAAAAATACCAGTGCTCTCTCACCCCTGAGATTCTAATGTAATTGTTCTGGTTTGGAGCTCAAAAATCAGTGGCCGTAAGTATTTCCTAGGCAACTCCAATTGAGAATCACACTTGTAGGGTAATACTGCCCAAAGAAACCAAGCACAGTGTTGGTCCTGTAGGATCCTCTGCAAAGAAAAGTCCTGTGCAGAGTATATTTAAGGAGTTTCTGCTGGCGCGTGTGCTCATGGCATCTCACACACCCAACAGCCTTCTAAATGCTCAGAGAAGCTGTGCAGAAAAAAAAAAAAAAATTGTCTTTCTTTTGTTGGTCTGTGATAATCACATTGAGTAACCTCACCTTGAAATAACCCACCTAAAGTAGAGGTTTTCCAACTGTTAGCTTTTACTTACCAGTTTCTCCTACCCACTACCTTCCCCAAAGGTCACCCCGAGCAAGTTTGAAAATACTCAATTCTCATGGGGGAATCTCAACTCTCCCATGGAAGTATGGGTTTGTAATAATGGTTACCTAATGAAAATGCTTAAGACGTACTCTACTGTTTCTCTGGGGTAGTCAAAAGCCCAGACTTTGCCTGATGTGCCTTTTTAGAGGCACAGTGAGCCCAGTGCTGGGACTAGAGAAGACCCAGAGTAAGCAGGGTCTCATGGCCCCAGCCATGCTGCTTTTGTGGTCATTCCCCTCAGTGACCAGATGCGAGGGAAACAGGATCAGAAAGTTTACTTCTCAAGAAATGGGCACTGGATGGAGCTTGGGAAGATGGCAGAGTAGGAGGACCCTAAGCTCACTCTGTCCCCTGTTTACCATGAGGTATCATTCATTCAACAAACCAGAAAGCAATCTGAAGACTGGCAAAACAGTCTACAGAGACTCATTTCAGATGTAAAGACACATACATGTTGAAAGTCAATGGTGGGGTTAAAAGACCTCAATGTGAGGCAAGAATCTATCAGAATCCTAGAGAAGACATAGGCAATAACTTCTTCAACATCGGCCACAACAACTTCTTTCAAGACATGTCTCCAAAGGCAAAGGAAACAAAAGCACAAATGAACTTTTAGAACTTCATCAAGATCAAAAGCTTCTGCACAGCAAAGGAAACAGTCCACAAAACAAAGAGGCAACCCATGGAATGGGAGAAGATACTCACAAATGACACTACAGACAAAGGGCTAATATCCAAGATCTATAAAGAACTCCTCAAACTCAACACACACAAAACAGATAATTGCTCAAAAAATGGGCAGAAGACATGAACAGACACTTTTCCAAAGAAGACTTGCAAATGGCTAACAGACACATGGAAAAATGCTCATCATCATTAGCCATCAGGGAGATTGATAAACCACATTGATACCACCTTACACCAGTTAGAATGGCCAAAATCAACAGGACAGTAAATGTGTGTTGGAGAGGATGTGGAGAAAGGGGAACCCTCTCACACTGTGGGTGGGAATGCAAGGTGGTGCAGCCACTTTGGAAAACAGCGTGGAGAGTCCTTAAGAAATTAAAAATAGAGCTTCCCTATGACCCTACAATTGCACTACTAGGTATTTGCCCCAAAGACACTGATATAGTCAAAAGAAGGGCCATCTGTACCCCAATGTTCATAGCAGCAATGGCCACAGTCGCCAAACAGTGGGAAGAACCAAGATGACCTTCAACAAACAAATGGATAAAGAAGATCTGGTCCATATATACAGTGGAGTCTTATGCCTCCATCAGAAAGGATGAATACCCAACTTTTGTATCAAGATGGACAGGACTGGAGGAGATTATGCTGAGTGAAATAAGTCAAGCAAAGAGAGTCAATTATCATATGGTTTCTCTTATTTGTAGAGCATAAGGAATAACACGGAGGACATTGGGAGAAGGAGAGGAGAAGTGAGTTGGGGGAAATTGGAGGGGGAGACAAACCATAAGAGGCTGTGAACACTGAGAAACAAACTGAGGGTTTTGGAGGGGAGGTGGGTGGGGGATGGGTGACCCTGGTGGGTATTAAGGAGGGCACGTATTGCATGGAGCACTGGGTGTGGTGCATAAACAATGAATCTTGGAACACTGAAAAAATAATTACTAACTAATAAAAAAAATAAAAATAAAAAAGTTTTTAAAAAGAAAGTCAATGGTGGGGAAATATTTATCATGTAAACAAGTATGAGGAAAAAAAGCCAGAGTAGCAATATTTATATCAGGAAAAATAGACTTTAATGCAAAGTTTGTAAAAAGAGACAAAGAAGAACACTATATAACAGTAAAGGGGACAATCCAACAGGAAAATCCAAGTTAGAAATATTTATGCACCCAACATGTGACTACTCAAATACATAAAATAGTTAATAACTTACATAAAGGAACTAATCAGTAGTAATACAATAACAGTAGGGGACTTTAACACCCCAAGTACATTGATGGGCAGATACCCAAACAGAAGATCCACAAGGAAAGATGGCTTTGAATGATATAGTGGACTAGATCGATCTAAGAGATATACTCAGAACATTCCATCTAGAAATAGCAGAATGCATGTTCTTTGCAAGGGCACAGGGAACGTTCTCCAGAAGAGGTCACATTTTAGGCCAAAACACAAGCCTCAGTAATTTTAAAAGATCAAAGTTGTACCAAGAATCTTTTCTGACCACATCACTACAAAACTAGAAACCAACCACAAGAAAAAAATCTGGAAAGACCACAAATATATGGAGGTTAAATAACATGCTACTGAACAATGACTGGGTCAACCAAGTAATCAAAGAACAAATCAAAGGATATGTGGAAACAAATGAAAATAAAAACACAAGAGTCCAAAACCTCAAATAAATAAAATCTTTAAAAAAAAAAAAAAAAACAACTCTGAGATCCAGCAAAAGCAGTTGCAAGAGGGAAGTTTATAGTGATACCGGCCAATCTCAAGAAGCAGGAACAGTCTCAAACAACCAAACCTTACACCTTACGGAGATAAAACAACAACAACAACAACAAACAAAACTCAAAATCAGCAGAAAGAAGTAAATAATAAAGATTAGAGTAGAAATAAATAATATAAAAATTAGAAAAGAAAACAAAACAATACAACAATGAAACTAGAACCTGGGTTCTTTGAAAAGATCAACAAAATTGATAAACCTCCAGACAGACCCATAAAAAAAAAAGAGAGAGAGAGAGAGGGAGAGGAAGGGAGAGCAAGAGAAAGGAGTCAAATAAAATCACAAAGGAAAGAGAAGTAACAACCAATAGCACAGAAATACAAACAGTTGTAAGAGAATATTATAAAAACTGTATGCACAAATTGGACTATCTAGAAGACATGATCAAAGTCCTAGAAATATATAAACATATAAACAACCAAACTGAAGCAGGAAGAAATGGAAAATTTTAACAGAACAGTTACCACCAAGGAGATTGAGTCAGTAATCCAAAAACTCCCAACAAACAGAAGTTCAGGATCAGATAGCTTCACAGGTGAATTCTACCAAACACTTAGAGTTAATATTTATTCCTCTCAAACTATTCTAAAAAAATAAAAAAGAAAGTTAAATTTCCAAATTCATTCTAGGAGGCCAGCATTACCTTGAGTGTCCAGATAAGGACACTCCAAACAAGGAGAACTATAGGCCAGTATCTCTGATGAACACAGATGCAAAAATCCTCAACAAAATACTAGCCAACCAATTTCAGCAATACCCTAAAAAAATTCATTCACCATGATCAAATAGGGTTTATTCCCAGGATACAAGGGCTGGTTCCATATTCACAATAAATCACACAAAAACAAAACAAAAAATAAGAATAAAAAAACCACATGATCATTTCAATAGGCATAGAAAAAGCATTTGACAAAGTAGAACATCATTTATGACAAAAGCCTTCAACAAAGTACATCTAGAGGAAACATACCTGAACATAATAAAGGCCATCTATGAAAAATGAAAAACCCACACCTATTATCATCCTTAATGAGAAGAAACTGAGAGCTTTTCCCCTATACTCAGGAACCAGACAGGGATGTCCACTCTCACCACTGTTCATGAACATAGTACTAGAAGTCCTAGACACAGCAATTAGACAATGAAGACAAAACACATCTGAACTGCTAAGGAAGAAGTAAAACTTCCACCTTTGCAGATGGTATGATGTTATATACAGAAATCCCTAAAGAGTCCACCAAAAAAACCTACTGTAAGTCATAAATGAATTCAGTAAAGTCACAGGGATACAAAATCAATGTGTAAATATCTGTTGCATTTCTGTACACTAATAATGAAGCAACAGAAAGAGAAACCATGAAAACAATCCCATTTATAACTGCATAAAAAATGATAAGATATCTCAGAATAAACCTAAGAGGTGAAAGACTTGTACCCTGAAAACGATAAAATACAGATGTAAGGAACTAAAGATGATGCAACGAAGTGGAAAAACATTCCATGTTCATGGATTAGAAGAACAAATATTGTTAAAATATCTATACTACCCAAAGCAATCTACACACTAATGCAACCCCTGTCGTAATGCCAATAGCATTTTTCATAAAACTAGAACAAAAAATCCTAAAATTCATATGGAACCATGGAAGACCCTGAATTGTCAAAGTAATTTTGAAAAAAAAAAAAAAGCTGGAGGCATCACAATTCCAGACTCCAAGATATATTACAAAGCTGCTATAGTCAAAACAGTATAGTACTGGCACAAAGACACATAGATCAATGGAATAGGATAGAAAACCCAGAAATAAACTCACAGTTATATGATCAATTAATCAGCAAAGCAGGGAAGACTTCCAGTGGAAAGAAGACCATCTCTTCAACAGAGTTGGGAAAATCGGTCAGCTACATGCAAAAAATGAAACTGGAGCGCTTTCTTATACCACGCACAAAAATGAATTCAAAATGATTTAAAATCTAAGTGGGAAACCCAAAATCATAAAAGTCCTAGAAGAAAGCACAGGCAGTAATCTCTCTGACAGTAACAACATCTTTTTAGATATATCTCCTGAGGAAAGGGAAACAAAAACAAAACTGAACTACTGGGACTACATCAAAATAAAAAGCTTCTTCACAGTGAAGGAAACAATCAACAAAACTAAAAGACAACCTACTGAATAGGAGTGGATATTTGCAAATGACATATCCTATAAAGGGTTAGTATCCAAAATATATAAAGAACTTATACAACTCAACACTTGTAAAACCAAATAATCCAATCAAAGAAAGGGCAGAAGACATGAACAGACATTTCTCTAAGGAAGACATCCAGATGGCCAACAGACACTTGAAAAGAAGCTTAACATCACTCATCATGAGAGATATGCAAATTAAAACTACAATGAGTTATTGCAACACACCTGTCAGAATGGCTAAAATCAAAAACACAAGAAAAAAGTGCTGACAAAGATATGAAAAAAAAAGGAACCCTCTTACACTGCTGGTGGGAACACAAGCTGGTGTGGCCACTGTGGAAAACGGTATGAAGGTTCCTCAGGAAGTTAAAATAGAGCTACCTATGATCCAGGAATTGTACTACTGTGTATTTTACCCCCAAAATACAAAGACACTAATTCAAAGGGATACACGTACCCTTACATTTAGAGCAGCATTATTTACAATAGCCAAATGATGGAAGCAGCCCAAGTGTCTGTCCATAGATCAATGAATAAAGAAGACATGGTATATATATAAATTTATAAGTATACACACACACACACACACACACACAATGAAATAGTAATAAGCTATAAAAAGGGGTGAAAACTTCCCATTTGCAACGACACAATTGGATCTATAGGGTATTCTGCTAAACCAAGTAAATCAGAGAAAGACAAATACCTTATGATTCCACTCATATGGAGAATTTAAGAAACAAAAGAGCAAAGGGGAAAAAAAGAGAGAGAAACCAAGAAACAGACTCTTAACTCTAGAGTACACACTGATAGATACCAGAGGGGAGGTATGTGGAGAGAATGGGTCAAATCAGTGAGGGGGATTAAGGAGTGCAATTGTTGTGATGAGCCCCAGTTGATGTATGCGACTGTTGAATCACTATTTTGTACATCTGATACAAACATAACACGATATATTAACTATACTGGAATCTATTAAAACACACTAAAAAAGAAAAGAAAAGGGACACGGAGTAAAAAGACCTAAAATCAACCTAAGTTGCTCTTCTTAGCAGAGTGAATCTGAGCAATGGATCAAACTCGCATCTCAATTTGCTCTTCTATAAAATGGGAATAATAAAATGGACCTCAAAGGGCAATTAGTAAGGTAAAATTAAAAGCAATACTGCCTTTAAAGACATCCATCAGAGAAGCTAATGTTGAATTTACTAAGCCACTCTATCAAACTTTCGTCTGCATGATATAATTATTTATGGAGAATCATTTCAAGGATACTCCATCTACCCAATCTGTGCATCCATTCACTAAAACCTCAGGAATCTGCTCCCGCGTTAGGCTACAGTGTCAAAAAGCTCTGCGCCTGCTGGTATCACAGAGGCTTGGCCCCTGTGTGTTTGTCTTCCATTCCACTGCAGTGCAGGGCCGTGAGCTCACACGGACAAACACTGTGAGTGAGATCCCTATCCACACCTTTCAGCAATTTCCGTTGAAGATGCTGTTAAGGATTCTGCTTAGTATTCTAGAAAGTACCCTCTCTTTAAGAAGACCCAGAGGAGAAATCTTTCTTAGAGGCAAGAAGAGTTTTGTCCCCAACACCAACTGCCAAGCCCCACCCCTGGGTAACTGGTTAGTTTTCCTTTTAAAGACATTCTAAGACATGGAACCCATTGTGTTTGCATGAACTGTGACTTAGTAATACTCGCTCCCCTTTGGGGTCTTACTATATCATTATTCTTTCCCATTTTCAGTGCATTTAATCTCGTATTTTTTAACTTCCTTAAAACACATTCCTAAAGTAAGAAGATAAATGCCTGAATAGCTAAGTGAATCAGGTGTGCACAATAGAGCTTAGCTTCCATGTGCTTCTACCACATACTCCCTCACACCCTGCTGAGTTTGGGAGAACTGCACGTGGCTTAACAGCAGGCTGAAGTAGCAGAAGGTTGCCAACCTGGACACCCCCTCTGTCCAACGCTGGAGAATTCTTGGTGTAAGAAGTCTCACAAAAACCTTGATGACTCCCAGGGCACTTCAAGGACACACATGATGGTAAAGTCACAGACAAATCCCAGAGTTCCAGGAGCCTCCAGTAACAATGATTACATTTTTCGATGACTACATTTAAAAGCAAATTACCTAAAAGGATTCCTTACCAATCTGCTCTCAAATTTTGTGGGGTCCCTAAGTCAACTAGCCACCTTCTTCTTTCTCATTCTGAAATAGGACCTACACTTCTCCTGCATCCATTCAGCTCGACGCGGCCATATCGTCTAGCACCCGCTCACAGCCTCCTTCAGGTGTCATTCAGATAAACATATTTTTCAACAAGTGATTTCACCTTGCCATAAACAGGGGAAGCTATTTTCTTCTTCTATCAAACACATATAGTTCCCCATTGTGTGAAAATATGAGTTATTCTGGGTGCCACAGACGCACTCTAAGAAACTTAAATGTTTGTTTTTATTGTCCGTTTGGATCTTTCATTTAAAATAGCAGTCATCTTTTCCCCCATTACTTAAGCAACAGTATCAAAAGCCCAGTTAATGGCTCTGTGCATAATCACAGGCTGAGGTCCTGACGAGATCTGATGAGAGCCAAATCGCTTATCAAACCCATATGGAGTTGTGAGGGATTGCAGTTTCTAGAAATGACTTCTGATTTAGAAATGATCCCCTGAAAGGCTGGGATAAGGTGGCTGACTACCAACCACAGACTTCCTGGCATGCAGTGCAGGTCAGGAAGGGCAACACTATTGTTTTTCTCCAAACTTCCGCCCCCAGATATATACTCTGGCAGTTCTGAAGCAATAAAATGCCCAGGGCACTGAGTTCATGACGGGGTTATTTTGGAGTCGGAGCACATCCCCAGAGCAGAAACGCCTGATTGAGACTCAGAATCAAAATGGACCATGGTAGTCTAATGAGACAGACCTCCTTCCGTCACTCCAGCAGAAGGTCAAACCGGTCTCTGTGTCAACAAAGCAAGCTGACAGATGTGAAAGAGCTCCCTATAAAACATGACACAATTCAACATGCGAAGTTCTGACTTCTCTTACCAAACAGTCTAGGACCCACTGGTGCACTGGTAAATACTTAACATCGGGTTCTCTGAGGAGTATTCATTTAAAAAATCAACAAGCTCAGATTTTACATGGTTTGTCTATTTCTATGGCATAAATCCTGAATCCTGCTATGCTTCCAAGCTCCGTGTGATCTCACTGAATGTGGAGTTGGGAAGGGATGTGCCCCATGAGCTCGCAGCAGCCAGAGCTGCCTGGAGCTCTGTGCTGCGATCCCCTGAGCTCAGCAGGCAGGGAGAAGCATGGAAGAACAGAAGTTTTGCTCAGCCATCCTGCCTAGGAGAGCCCCTCCTTTTAGCTTTATTTATATCCAGACTCTCTTGTTTGTCTCCAGCTGCTGCTTCTTGCCTCAGATCATCAAATTCTTACCCTCTGCAAGGAAAGTTCTGCTGATAAAACTGTGAGATCATTCCCTTGCTTCTGAGGCTGTCTCCTAGTTTTGTGATGCTGTTAAGCACTTCTTCCTCCTGGACATAGTCCCTCAATCCCAGAGGCATAAACCCAGCGGCTTCTGGTGGAAAGGTTTCTGGGGAGGATGTTCATGATCATCCTACCTGGTGGGTAGAGGCATGTCAACACCATGACAAGTTGGGAAGACAGTGAGTCCCATCCTCTGGGTGTTTATCCATGATTCCTCTCTATCACTACCTACCAATTCTCCCCTCCTCAATGGGTAAGACTGCTGGAAGGGATAAGGACATTGTCTTCCGTGAACTACTCCCATTTTTAAAATCTATTTGTATTATTATTTTTTATTTTTATTGACTTTCTCGATATAGCTCTGTTTCTCAACCTCCATCGACAATAAATTCTAATATTTTGCTCCCCTAATGTAGTCACTGGGCGTTGTCCTGCTGCACATGGCATCTATTAATATACATAAGGATGTTTTAGAGGTTTTATCAAACATATTTAAGAGGACATACCTTTAATATATGTTCATTTATACATACATTTGAATATTGTATTTATCTTATATTTGTGCATTTGTGTTTTTATATTTTATGTTCTGTATTATGTTTGTATATATTGTATATATTGGTGTTTTGTATGTCTACTATACACATTTGTTTACATGTATATTTATATATACGTATATTGTATATATTCCATATGTACACAATATACATATTCTAAAAACTGTATCAGCACTGAAAACCCAAGTTTGAAAATGGAGTAGATGGTCCTACTCTCAGAAGCGAATTAATTAACAGAGACCATGGCTTCTTTCTCTCAAATTCCTGGGGTCCTCGTGCCTTCTGAAGTGGTGTTTGTATATGTACAGTTTGTGGGCTTGTCAAGGCCACAAAAGTCAGCAGAGATGTCTTGACTAGTTGGCCTACCAGCATCAGCAATTCTTTCTCATTGTCCCTCCCTTCTCATTACTCCTTAAACAGATTCCCAGTTTGGAGACTAGACTCCTTGGTAGTGTCTGAGGTTCCTCCTGGCTGTCCTCTTCCAGATTAAGCTCTCTATAATATGGGTGCATTCTCAGATTCAGAAATAAGCCCATCATGGACATGTGCCTCACTGATACTACAGGTCAAATTTTTTCTCCTAGTAACATCTCCACACCCCTCCACCCAAAGTAACCGTGGGGTTTCAGTCCCACAAAGTTGAAAATACAATGTGGTCCCACCGCTTCCTCTAAGCTACCAACCCAAAGATCCAGTGTGAACAAAAAGATGGTTTGGATCGTCCCTATACATCTTCTATAGGAAGTTTCCATCTCCAGAAGCTATCCAACTTTCTAATGGACTCTGGATTTTTAAGTAACCAAATAATACATCATCAAAATTGGGACCCTGTGAAAAATGAAATAAGGCACTGAAAATAAATAACTGGTCTACAAGTGTAAATTAGGACTATCTTAAGACACATGGTTTCTTGAGTTATAACTTTCTTGCCATGGGCTACCTGCAGTTGTGACCTCATGCAGAAAATTTCTGTTGTGATCAGCCTCACTGGTTCACACAGTAAAGAAAAATCCTGGCTCTCTAATTAAACTTGTATTTTTGAACTCCGTGTCCCCTCAGGGACTCTGATACCACAATCTTTCTGTCTCCACAATTCTTCTTTTTGATCATTCTTTCCATCAGAGAATAGTCTTGGAATCCAGGCATACTTTCTGCCTCTGCCTTTGAGACGTCTCTGTCCTACCCCAGAGTACCAATTTCACCATGGAAGCATGTTGCAAAAGCACAGAAATGTTGGTGACTATAGTCCTGAGTTCCATTGTAAAAGAATCAGGAAGCTGTCCTTTCTGGAAGGGGCAATGGAAGAATAGAGTTTGCAATTAATGACATGAGAAGACCTACAGAAGATGCATTTTTGTTAGCAAAGATCTGGAGTTGAGTTTAGGAATTAATAGAGGACTGACAGGATATAAATATAGGCTGGAGATACAAGCTTGGGTGTCACCAAGACATGGATAGTTTTTAAAGTCATACAGACACTGGACAATATGTAAGGCTAGTTCAACATGCAAAAATTGATAATTGTAATCCATCCCATCTGTAGGCTAAAGAAGAAAAATCCTAGGGTTATATAAATACATGCAGGAAAAGCATATGGTAAAATTGAACCCCCATGATAAAAACTCTCAATAAACTCAGTATAGAGGGGAAATTCCTCAACTCTATAAAGAATATCTATAAAATAAAAAGGCAATGTTGCTTACATTAGCACTACAAAATTAAATACTTATGTAGAAGGCTAACAAAATATGTGTAAGATCTATATGAGGACAAATATGAAACTCTGATGAAAGAAATCAAAAATGAAATAAATGCAGAGATAGTCCATGTTCATGTATAGAAATTCTCGATATTATTAAGATGCCAATCTTCTCTGAATGAACATACAGATTCAGTGTAATAGGCAATTAAAATCCCAGCAAATTATTTTGTGGATATCATCAAAGTGATTCTAAAGTCTGTATGGGGTAGGGGAGGGAGAAAGGCCCAGTATAGCCAATACAATATTGAAGAAAAGGAACACAAGTCAGAGGACTGACATTACCTGACATCAAAACTTACTAGACAGCTATAGTAATGAAGACAGCATGGTATCAGTGAAATAATAGATAAGTTGATCAGTGGGCTAAAACAGAAAGCCTAGAAATGGATCCACACAAATATAATCAACTGATCTTTAACAAAGAAACTAATGCAGTCTACCGGAGGAGGGCTAGTCTTTCCAAAAAATGGTGCTGAAAAAATTAGACATCTATATACATGCAAAAGAGAAGGAAGAATTTAGAAACAGCCCTTAGACACTTCACAAAATGTAATTCAAAATGGATCAGAGAATAGACATAAATATAAAATTTAAAACTACAAAAATTCTAGACAATAGCACAGGAAGAAATCTAGATGACCTTGGGTTGGGCACTAAACTTTAAGCTACAATACCAAAAGCCCATCCATGGGAAAAAAACCATAATTTCAATATGTTGCACTTCATTAACATTATACACATGCATTCTTTGAAAAACACCTACAAGGAGAATAAAAGGATAAGGCTTAGACTGGGAGGAAATATTTATAAACCAGCTATCTGATAAAGGAGTGGTATAGGAAATAGAGGAAGAGCTCTTTAAACTCAACCATAAGTAAACAGGCAAGCCAATTACAAAATGGGTGAAAAATCTGGACACCTCACCAAAGAAGTGAGAAGCCACCTCACAAATGGCAAATAAGCATATGAAAAGGTGGTCAACATCTTATGTCCCTGGGTAATTACAAATGAAAACAACAAGGAGATAAAATTATCCACTTACTAGAATAGCTAAAATCTATCAAACTGGTAATACAAAATGCTGGTGAGGATACAGAAAAACAGGAACATTACTGGTGGGAATGAAAAATGGTACATTTTAGAATACACTTTGATAGTTTTTACAAATCAAAGCAGTCATGTTCCTAAGCATTTGTTTCATTGAGTTGAAAGGTTATGTCCACACAAAAACCTGCACACAAGTGTTTATGCCAGACTTACTCGCCATCACCCCAAACCAGAACAACCAAGACATGCTTCCAAATACCTGACATTCTGGAAAAAGCAAAACTATACTGGTCATAAAAACATGACTGGTTTTCAGGGATCTGGGGGAGATGAATAGGTAGGTGGAGGACGTGGGAATCTATAAGGCAGTGAAACTGTTTTGCACAACTATAATGGTGGATCCACGTCATTATGCATTTGCCAAAACTCAAAGAACAATAAAACAAAAACAGTGAAGCAATGCAACGACTGTACTTAAAAATGTATTGGGGTGACTCAGTGGGTTAAAGTCTCTGCCTTTGGCTTAGGTCATGATCCCAGGGTCCTGGGATTGAGCCCCCACATCCAACGGGCTGTCTTCTCAGCAGGGAGCCTGCTTCCTCCTCTCTCTCTGCCTGCCTCTCTGCCTATTTGTGATCTCTGTCTGTCAAATAAATAAATAAAATCTTTAAAAAAAAATGTATTGGTTCTTCATCAAGATCAAAAGCTTTTGCACAGCAAACGAAACAGTCCACAAAACAAAGAGGCAACCCACAGAATGGGAGTAGATATTCGCAAATTACACTACAGACAAAGGGCTAATATCCAAGATCTATAAAGAACTCCTCAAACTCAACACACACAAAACAGATAAACACTCAAAAAATGGGCAGAAGACATGAACAGACACTTCTCCAAAGAAGACATACAAATGGCTAACAGACACATGGAAAAATGCTCATCATCATTAGCCATCAGGGAGATACAAATCAAAACCACATTGAGATACCACCTTATACCAGTTAGAATGGCCAAAATTAACAAGATAGGAAACAACGTGTGTTGCAGAGGATGTGGAGAAAGGGGAACCCTCTTACACTGTGGGTGGGAATGCAAGTTGATGCAGCCACTTTGGAAAACAGTGTGGAGAGTCCTTAAGAAATTAAAAATAGAGCTTCCCTATGACCCTACAATTGTACTACTAGGTATTTGCCCCAAAGATACTGATATAGTCAAAAGAAGGGCCATCTGTACCCCAATATTCATAGCAGCAATGGCCACAGTCGCCAAACAGTGGAAAGAACCAAGATGCCCATCGACAGACGAATGGATAAGGAAGATGTGGTCCATATATACAATGGAGTATTTTATCTCCATCAGAAAGGGTGAATACCCAACTTTTGCATCAACATGGAGGGACTGGAAGAGATTATGCTGAGTGAAATAAGTCAAGCAGTCAATTAACATATGGCTTCATTTACTTGTGGAGCATAAGGAGTAACACGGAGGACATTGGGAGATGGAGAAGAGAAGTGAGTTGGGGGAAATCGGAGGAGGAGATGAACCATGAGAGACTGTGGACTCTGAGAAACAAACTGAGGGCTTTGGAGGGGAGGGATTGGGGGGTTGGGTGAGCCTGGTGGTGGGTATTGTGGAGGGCATGTATTGCATGGAGCACTAGGTGTGGTGCATAAACAATGAATTCTGGAACACTGAAATAAAATTTTAAAAAATATATTGGTTCATTAACTGTAAGAAAGATATTACACTAATGTCAGGTGTTGATAGAGGGGAAACTTTTGGAGCAGTGAGGTGAGAGATGGGTATATGGATTGTTATTTATTATCTGCTCAATCATCCTAGAAATCGGAAATTGTACTTTAAAAAAATGAAGCCTAGCAATATAAAAAATGAGGCAACACAAAGGCACCAAGGGAGTGACCACTGATAAAGAAAAAAAGAGGCTCAAAGGATTTCCTGGCGCACAACATTGTTTGAAGTTTGACAAGATGAGAAGGCACTAGCAAAGAGATCGTGCGGGAGATGCCAGTGAATTGAGAAGAAAGAGAACATGATGTCCTGGGAGTAAAGTGTTGCCAGGAGGAGGGAGTGATTAGTCATGGCAGACAGTACAGATGAACCAGGTATGCTGAAGGCATTTATCATATTTAGCAAAGAGGAAGTCATCATTCACCTTGAATAGTGAAGTTTGGGGGAATAGAAGGGGGTAAAGCCCTGATTCTACAATCTTAAGAGAAATGGAAGGAAGAGAACTGGAAATCATGACTGGAGACAAAGCTTTTTAGGAATCTGGCTGCAAAATGGAGTCAAGAAAGGGCAAAACTCAAGGGGATAGAGGAATAAGAGCAAGTGTTTTAAGATGGGCAAGTTTTCAAAGTGCAGATGTAAAGGAGCCAATGAAAAGGAGAAAGAATGGTTCTATAAAAGAAAGAGGGGGAAAATCTCAAAATGGTGAACCACAAGGAATGGCATCTTGTCCACAAATGGATGAAGTAGGGGACCAAGACCAACACATCCCTACTCAGCATGGAAAGAACAGTCCATGTGCACAGATGCTGGTAGCTGGGATGACAGAGTCAAAATTCTCAGTGTCAAGGCGTCTTTTCTCCCAGATAAACAGAATACATAAGTGACCACTGGAAGGGATCATGGGGCAGAAGGTGTTGGAGCTTTGTAGAAAAAAGGTATAAGCAGCCATCCAGGGGTGGGAGAGTAAGAGGCAATAGGATTGCCAGTAAGTATTGGAGCCAAACTGAAACAACGCAGATTGTAATGGAGGACGGCAGGCATGGTTACATATTTTTTCCTAGCCTTGTTCAAGTGAAGAGGTACAGGCTGAGGTTAGGCAGTGTGGAATTTAACCACAGAAGGTTTGCTAGATGATTCTGCTCTGAGATAAGACAGAAGGAAGGGAGCAGGGGTGTTGATGCAAAAGGCGCAGAGGTGGACAGAAGTTGAGTGACGATACAAATTAGGACATAAAAGGGGAAGTGGGGATAATTAATGAAAAAGTTGTAAGAAAAATGGGTATTGTGTCCTGGAGAAGGAGGAACATATTTTTTAAGAGTCATGGTCCTGGAAGGAGTGAAGTTAAAAAAAAAAAAAAATCGTCGGTTGTAGTCAGGGAGGGAGAGATGTGCAATTGTGAATGTGGAGAAGTGGGGGAGACTGATAATGAGAAGCTCTGGGGTATCCCCACTGGAGTGAACTAGGCTTGTCATGGACCATATCATTGGAAGACAGGAGGTGAAGGAACTAAGAGACCAGGGGTTCAGAAAGGTCACCTTCATGGACGGAGATAGGAAATCACCAAGAACTGTTAACTGTGGTGAGCACTGGGAGGGGAGACAAACTAGGCCCCGTGAAAGCTGCTTATGTGGACATATTCAACTCCTGGCAGATGCCAGGTTTGTCACATGAGTTGCAGAATTCCTGTGCCTTCACTCCTGAGGAGATATATTTTGCCTCGGGTGCTGTGCATTTCAGGGACCAACCAAAATAATGACACATTTCACAAGAGAACAGGACCAGGATCAAGGTTATGGAATTCAACAAATATGAACTGTCAGATGCTAGAGGATTGGCTTAATAGTAGAGACCTCAGGGTCAAATACTCAAGTTTCCCTGGAACTAGAGATTCCAATCTCAAAAGCTTCAACTCAGTCCTTCACCCTTTGAAGGCAGATAAATTGGGTTGCACAGAATTGATTGGCTAGGGTCTTTGAGAGGACACCATAAGACCAAAAGCTCCATCTGCTTTCTTAGGACATCAGGTAATTCGTGGCTTTTTTAGGAACAAGAATTAACAATTAAAAAAACTTGGTCAAGTAACGGTTACATCAATTTTCCTTTGGAATATATTCGCACGTAAGTCACCCCCCCAAAAGTAAGCAGAGAATGACAATAAGCTGTCAAAGCGAGTAAAGTTCTATATTGCTGCCTCGCTTAGTAATGTGGTTGTCAGTGTGTGTATATGTGTGTACATGTGTATGTAAATTGTGTGCACACATACACGCAATCTATTCCACAGGGAACAAAATGTCAACCCTGAACAAGGGAGGTGTTTTGCATTTTTTTTTTAAGGTGGGGACAAAGAGAACTCTAAGAAACAGAATCACCTTAGGTATTTTCAGAATTATTATTACCATCCCCTACTAGTAATTCAATATAGGGTGGGTGGCAAACAGATTTCATTGTCCTATTTATTTTTCAACATGGTCTGAGAGTACAATTATCCAGTGAGGCAAACCCATGACCTATAATGAATGTAATTAAGAGAATAGGGAATTTAAACTGCTTGCAAGGGCATCGTATCTCATTAATAGAAAACTGATCACATCCAACTCATCACACGGCCGCAGACTTTTCAAAGTACCAAAAGCAAGTTCAGTGCTTGGAAAAATTGACATGAGTATTACCAGGTTGCTAAGCTCCTGTGGCACTTATAAATACACGAGGTGTAGGTCAAACTGCAGGCAGGGGCAATGGCTGTGTTGGAGCATCAGGAAATTATCACAGATTGCAGAGAGGAAACGGTCTTCAATAATGGCTTTTCTTACACATGGGTTTGTTCATGTTTTGAAACGCATTACTAGTGGGGTGCCTGGGTGGTACAGTTGGTTGAGCATCTGACTCCTGGTTCCAGCTCAAGTTATGATCTCAGGGTCGTGAGATCAAGCCCCATATCAGGCTCTGTGCTGAGCTTGGAGTCGGCTTGAGTTTCTCTCTCCCTCTCCCTGATGCTCACATGCTCGGTCTCTGTGTGTGTGTGTGTGTGTGTGTGTGTGTGTCTCTCAAATAACTAAATCTTTTAAAAATGCACTACTAGACATAAACCAGCATCCTGACCATGCAGACCTTCTCATGAATTTGTCACAAAAGTGGAACAAGGATTCCAAGGAGGACATAGCTTCAGACAAAATAGTCGACCAGTTACCAAGTCTGTTTGATGAAGTCAAGCGTAGTTGCCTTCTTCTGACATTCCTGCTCTAGAAAAGTAGAGCAAGAACTCAAGCACATTGTCCACTGAACCCATTTTTCCCTAACAAATTAGGATTAAATGATGGCCCTGGGTCAGTGCCACTAAGTGACCCGTTAAACAAGCTCTGCCTTCCTTCCATTTATTTCTATCAGGCAGTGATGACTCACTTCATAGCCTATAGATTATATGGCAGCTATGGAAAGTTTAGATCTGTCCGAAATGGTGGTTACCGCCATATTATACAGTTTTTACGAGACCAGTGCATGTAATTTATGGGGGAGGGGAGGGAAAGTATTTGGAGATGATTAAAAATGAAAACATAACCAGACTAAGAATGATGACTGTATCTTCATCCTTAGTCATACGTAACTAACCAAGGCATTAGCTGTGGCCATGTTCCATTGTTCTCCTTTGTGCTCCTGTGGGCTATAAATTAGTGCTAAGGAAATGCGGCGGGAACTAGAGACCCCAGCCTTTAAGGTAAGATGATACTTGATTCTATCCATGCACGTGGTCCTGTGCTTCTTGGTCATTAATCCTTTATTTTTCAGATGCTAACTCACTAACCCCCTCATGACACTTCCTGTGCTAAAGCTCTCCTCGATGTATCCTATCCCATCTTATGATAGAAGGGTCCTGAACCTAGGGAAAGATAAATGCCTTAATCTAGGTATTGGCTGTATTTGACAGTCACTCGAGTGTCCACAGAAGCAACATTTTCAAGCAAGGTAAAGAAGGGATTTTCTGCCTGTTAAATATAGGCATAATGGCTAATTCTGTTCTCTTTTTGCCTAGTTCTCCTTCGGTGGTAGGGATAGACACAGGAGGATACAACACTCTACAGCTGATGATTATCTTTAATTTCGAGTTATCATTTTTGCTAAAAGCTACCTTATGCCCTCACCGTCCGTGAAGTTATAGGAAGGCAATATTAAGCCAAATTTTATGAATGTGAAACTAAAAATGACAGCATTGTGGAATTAACCTGAAATTGAAAACACATTTCAGGCCTTCAAATTCCCTTGCCTGTTCTTTAAACCTAGCAGTCAAGGTAAGTTACCCTCCGGCATTGTCTCAAGTAATTTTATGTACATTCTTAGGGAGCAAAGATGAGTTATTCAAACTGGCCTTTTAAAAAATCTACTGATTAAACACTCAGATCAATGCCAAGTCTATTTCCTAGAATATTCTCCTAGCCCCAGGCTGAGCTTGTAGCATTACTCAAGCTTTCTTGCTTCTGAGATGATCGTGGATCCATCTCACAGCAACTATCATTAGTTAACAGTCACTGGCATTGCCCATCACTATCTCCAATGTTGCAAATTAATGAAAACTTTGGCATTCATAGATCAACATTATCGCAGTGCAGTTATTAGCCAAATTTAAAGCACTCTGAGAAATGTAAAACTTGTTTAATGAAACACTAATTGCAGTTTTATCTAGAAATTCTATGTGATCAGGCTCTTGGGCGTTTCTCTGACACCATCCAATTCTTCCATTCGCTGACACCAAGAGGGCATCTAAAAATTCAATTCAATGAGGATACTCCTTACAGCAGGCACAGACCTGACTGGTTAAGGACTAAGTCCCACGAGGCTGCTCCCACTTCAAGTGCCAGCCACAAGTCCAAGGCCACCTACTGACCCACTGGTTATAAATAAGGGGGGGTTCCCATGACCTTGTTCTTAAGTTTAATAATTTGCTAGACCAAACTACAAAACTCAGAAGACATTTTACTTAGGCTTACTGGTTTATCACAAAGGGTACAAATGAAGAAACAGATGAAGAGATTCATAGACCAAAGTCTGGAAAGGTCCTAAGTACAGGAGCTTCTGTCTCTGTGGAGCTGGGGTGTACTGCCCACCCCCCACACACTTTGGCACATGGAGGTGTTGGTCAGTCGAGAAGCTCGTAAGATCTCACTCCAAAGTCTTTACAGAGTTTAGTCCAGATCCCCCTCCCTGCCTCCTGCAGGTGGGTGGATGGGCTGAAAGTTCTAATCCTCTCATCACTTGGACTATCTGGTGACCACCCCCATCCCTTAAGTACCTAGGGACCCCACCCTCAGTCACCTTATCAGTAAGAGCTCCAGTGTGATAAAAAATGCTTCCTAATGAATAATGGAAGATATTTCTAACACAGAAGATTCTGAAGATTCCAGAATGTCTGCGCCAGGGACCAGCAATAGAGACTTCATTTATTTTTATTTCTTACTCTACGAAAGATATCCACTTAATAACTATTCAACTCTACTAAATGAATAGATAACCATATACATATATATAGAGAGAGAGACTTATTAAATGAATCCTAATTTTTTTTCTAACAGACTGTTAGGTCTGGGGATACAGTGACAGAAAAACTATACTATTGCCCCCCAACTGATGGATTCTAGCAGTAGAAGGAACTGACATTAGTCAAATAAACACAGTAGAAAGAAATATCGAGCACCCAGAGAAGAAAATAATGAGCTACATAATGGCTGGATTGGCTCCCCAAAGGCCGGGGCAGGGGAGAAGTTTTTCCTTAGGAAGACAGCTCTGAGCTGAGTTCATCAGAGTGAGGGGTGAATGACTGGGGGAGGGAGGGCCTGACAAGGCTACAAGGCCGTGGGGAGGTGGCTAAGCAGAGGTTGACCAAAGCACAGGGAAGATGGGGTTTTCTGAAAATGAGCCCATGTAGGTGTTTCTTCAAATACGTCATCTTCTTTAGTATTATCATAGATCTTTTCACTCGTTTCTATCACAGTTACTTACAAGAACCCACTGAGATCACAGAACTAATCTAAACTATGTTCATTTGGGCCCAAAAGGAAAAAGGAACAGGGCTGCAATTAAATAGACAATGCATTTCCACAAAACATGCCACGGTTATCACCATCAAATGAAGGCGTAAGTGCGGTATCCACGAATTTTCCAGTTACGGGTCCGCGACAGTAGTCACCAAATGTCTTAAGCAAGAAGGCAAAACAGCAGCTCCCTCCTATTTTTCTCTCCTTTCGGTTTTTCTCCACACTGGATTCATTCCTAGAGGAGCTGCTGCAAGGCAGTGGCAAGGATAGCCCACGGCAGCTGAAAACATCATAGCTCCCTGTGCCCCCGGAAACGGAGGGTTCTTTCCTCCAGTCCTGCAAAATTCTCAGGAAAGGTTCTGACCGGGCTCGAATCGAGTCACGTGGCCATGGGGAAGCCAATCACTGAAGCCGGAAGAACAGAACACTCGGGGACCAGCTTAAGGAGCATGCCCACTCCTGGGGCCTCTGGAATGGGGCCAGAGGCGTGCATCCTCCCTGGACAAAGGAGGGACCATTTCTGGAAGGAAAAGATGCCACTGAACAGAAAAGATGTTTGCATGACCACTCTACTGAATTTAACATTTCAAAAAATTAATGTTCTCCTACCTTAAATTTGCTGACAAGACGCAAGCAATACACATACGGGGAGACTCTTTACAAGCAGGCCTGTGTTTTGATCTCTTCAGAAAGCTCTAATGGCCCTTGCCCACACCCTGAATGGCCGTTCACCTTGCCTGTCTGTTCTGTCACGAACATGACGTTCTTCCGTCCCTCCTCAGCTTAGGCATCTGCATTTCTAACCGACCACTCCTGTGTTCCCAACGTCTTCACCTTCTCTCTTGGCGCATCCAAGAGGTAGATCTTACCCATGGACGCACATGGGAAGATTCTACCACCTCTGCGTGCCCAACTAGTTGGCACTGCTAAAAACACGAGGCTTCTGAATGGTCACGACAGACATGAAGAGGGGAAAAAGGAGAGAAAGCCAGTTCTCTGGCTTTCTTTGACCGAAATAGCCAGTAAGTCAAATTTGCCTTTGGTGTTTGCCTCATTGTCAGCTTCTGTATCTCCGGGCCCATGGAGCCCCAGCTTGTTCAAAATCACCCTTACTTCCCAAAACACACTTTCCAGGCTGTCCCTGAAACCAAAGTTCCCTAAGAAGAAAGTGGAAATACAAAGAATGCATTCAGTGATTTGTTTTACATTATAAAGAGACCTCGTATCAATAACAATAAGGGATAATTAATTAAAACCCTGAAATGTTGTTCCGCTGAATAATTGATCACCGCATCATCAACCAACCCCACCACAGCCCCAGTACGTAAGGAGCAGCGTCTCTCCCTTCAGTTTGGATATGGCTCGCCCGCCCCTTCCCCTCCCCCGCCTCCCTCCCCGCCCCCTGAATCCTGTGGCCTCTTGGTCATTTTAGTGCTCATCACCACGGTTTTGAGTAGTTCTCTTTAAAAAACATCAATGCTTCCTTAACTAGTTAAATGCAGTCCTTTTCCATGGGCTTTAAGGGACCAGGAGCCACATAAAAGAGCCTCTATGACTTTGTTTCTCAAGAAGGACACATCATCCCAAAATAACCCCCAGGGAACCCATGAGAAGCTCTTTCTGACCTCTGTATGCCATTCAGTCTCCCTCCATGGCTTTGTCATTTTTGGACCCTGAAATGACAGAGTTGCGTGCCAAGCTCTTCCTCATAGCAGGTTCATTTACCAAGATTGGCTGCTGAGTTCCTACTTTCCCCAGCTCACCACCTCCAGGCTTTAAGACAAGCCTGGGTCTTTAGCTCCTCCCAGGATGGCCTCCTTAGTGCAGACCATTAAAATGACACAATGCCAATATCATAACGGAGGCACAGCTTCTGTATCAGAAGCCAACAACAAGGTCATCACCAACCAAGGACCAAATACAGGCCGCGTCCGATGTCCTTTTTTTTTTTTTTTTGGCCCCCATCACACAGTTTTCAGTCTTTACCCACAGATGAGGGCATTTTAACGTAACTAGAGATGCAGAGAAGGAAAAAAAAAAAAAACAAACCCAACACGTTATGCAAATGTAGTAACAAATGTAAAATGATAAATTAGCGAGCAACTATTTAATTATTACTGTGACTAATTCCTGGAGATGCCACAGCTAATGAACCTGAACTTGTCCGGGTTGACGGTAGTGTGCTGTTGAAACATTTCCATTTGGTTTGTTTGCTGCTGGTGCAGCTCAGTGAAGTACATAGCATCTGTTTAATGAGCTCCCACTTCATTACAGAGCTGTACTACTTACTGAGTCATTCTCCTTAAGCATGCAGGCTGTGTACTCTGCTGTTGTTTTAAAGCAAATACTAATTTATGATTACCTGTCACATTAGGCCACTGAAAACTGTACTCACACTGGCTCCCATGAGCGGAATGCTAATGAGCTGATTATGGACTGTGGTGGTGTCCCTTACTTATAATCCGCGGACATAAATCCCAACTCCCCCTCCAACGTGGGCTCCAGAACAATAGACGCGTTTTGAGAGGACAGACTGGGAAGTGAAAGGGGTGGGGTGCAGTCATCACATGGAAATGCCCAGACTCTAAGGCTGACAAACTCAGCACTGACCTAATTCAATGTGCACGGATCGTCAGAAACACCCGTTACACTGTGTCATGTATGGAGGAAGATGAATGACTCTCCCGCTATTCACTCCCTGCCATGGTCATTATCTAATTGAAGTCTGATGCCCGAGCCAGGCAGATCCTGACACGGGGACTGCCAGCCTCTATTGTATGGAAGAAATCCTATAGATGTGTCCTAAAAGGTACTTGCCGAGAAAATTCCAATCAATGACACTTTTCCAAAATGCAGCTTTTCATTTCCAAGCCTAATATTTACCTGCAGGCTTCAGCACAATGCTCTTTCACCAGGGTTGTGGTTTTTGAGTGTTGTTGTTCTTTCCCCCCCCCCCCCCCCCCCGCCTCTCTCCATTACAAGCATGCCATTTGCCCTTGAAAATAGAGCAGTAAGCAAAATGCCTCATTAAGTCTGTTTTTTTTTTTCTTCTTAGTTTATCCCTTACAATTTGCCTCCGTAAGTTAAGACTATGGGAAGTTAAGATTCTTGGCTCTTATTGGCTGTCTGCTCTGTTTTTATCGTCCCGACTTCATTCTGCCTGGGGACACAGTGGCTTGTCTCTGAGATACAGGACTCCAGACTTCCTTAGTAATGTAAGGTAAAGTCAAGTCAAGTCAGTATCTGTGCTTTAGAAACACTGCTCCCAACATCCAAGGCGAGGATCAGCACGATGCTGGAGGTGCCCAAGAAACATTCAGCATTGCTTCCCACATGGAATACTGCACTCCAGCTGCCGTGGGTGGCATCTGTGTGTGCTCATGTCTTCAGTGAAGATAAGAAACCTAACCAAGGGGAACCCTGGGTGGCTCCATTGGTTAAGCACCTGCCTTCAGCACAGGTCATGATCCTGGGGTCCTGGGATCAAGTCCTACATCAGGCTCCCTGCTCAGTGAGCAGCACACTTCTCCCTCTGCCTCCCACTCCCCCAGCTTGTGCTCTCTCTTCCTCTCTCTCTCTCTCTCTCTCAAATAAATAAAATCTTTTAAAGAAAGAAAAAAACCTATCCAAGTTAGCCATGTACCTACAACAAGAATACAAAGATGAGTACTATTTTAAACCTCTGCTTCCCGAGCCCATCCTTCCTTCCTTTTTCTTTCTTTTTTTTTTTTTTTAAAGATCACCTGTTTAGACCATTGAGCTTTCTTCCTGTAAGAGTTTTTAACATTTGCCCTCTCGTTTTTCACATGGAGCTGCCCAGGACTGACAGCTAGAATGGAAGAAAAAGAATAAAAAAAAATAAATGCCCACCTTTGACATAGCTAAAAGGAAAAACAGGCAAGAATAAGCATGAATCCTCATCTACAGATGCCTGTTATACATTTTAAGTCAACTCCCAACTAGACATCAGAAAGCTCGATCGTGCCATCTCCAGCAGCTCTGGATAATGCTTCCTTGAACAAGTTGGTAATTTTGCCTCCCCTTTGTCTCGCCACAGTGAGGGGAATGAGCCCTCAAAAGAAGGAACAGATCTGGAAGCTCACTCTGTCCAGTTGCTGTGCAGACCTTGAACTTTGGGCTTTGTCACTTTCACTAAGAGCAGGACAAACGGACTGCTAAGTTTCAAGCTCTGCTATTCTGTAACTCTCCCCAACCCTGACTAAAGGAGCCCTAATCCACATGGTATCCAAGACTATTAAATTGCTACTATTAATATTGACTGCATTTCAGGTTTACTCTATCTAGGAAGATGGAAACCATTCTTAAAAATCAGCAATTTTGGGGGGCCTGGGTGGCTCAGCCGGTTAAGCGTCTGCCTTTGGCTCCGGTCATGATCCCAGCGTCCTGGGATCGAGCCCCACATCGGGCTCTCTGCTCAGCAGGGAGCCTGCTTCTGCCTCTCCTACTTCCCCTGCTTGTGTTTCCTCTCTCACTGTATCTCTGTCAAATAAATACTTTAAAAAAAATTAGCGGGGCGCCTGGGTGGCTCAGTGGGTTAAGCCACTGCCTTCGGCTCAGGTCATGATCTCAGGGTCCTGGGATCGAGCCCCACAGAGGGCTCCCTGCTCAGTAGGGAGCCTGCTTCCCTTCCTCTCTCTCTCTGCCTGCCTCTCTGTCTACTTGTGATCTCTCTCTGTCAAATAAACCAATAAAATCTTTAAAAAAAAATTAGCAATTTTCTGCAACGCACCAAAGAAGTGACGTGGCTTCTCATGGCACCTCAGGCACAATCTACACCCTGATAACCTTGACCCACTGTTTCTTAAAAGAAACCATGTTGACTCTGTCTTAGGCCTTCACACGTCTGACTCTAATTACAAATTCCAAATTATTGGGCAAATTGGCATATCGCTTTTTTTAAAATGAAGATTGAAGAATCAGGTTACCTAGTTGTTCATTTTATCGTCTTACTACAAATATAACGTTAAAAAAAAAGAAAAAAAACTGAGGTTCTTCAAGAGAGTATTTTTCATGGTATTTATATCTAAACTGCAAAAAAAAAAAAAAAAAAGTGGAAGCAAATTAGTTAATTACTGTCTCCAACTGTATGGGTGCTAACAAATTCCTTTTCCTCACCTATAATGAACTCCCGGTACCCACCAAGACGGGGGTGGGGTGAACAGCGGTGTGGGTTTTTTCTGTGCAAGTAAATTGCTTTTCCTGATTTACATGGCGGGGGCGGGGGGGTTGGAGAGACAGAGTGGCTATTTACAGACTAGATAATCCAATTGGCTTATTTTGCAAAACAGTTTCTTCCCCCTCATTGGTAGCACCAGGCATAGTGCAGTCTCTCAACCGGAGAGAAAAAGGATATGCATTAGATACAGGGACACACAATGACCATGCTCAATTTCCTAAATGCGGCAGGGTTCACTGAACGGGAAGGCAGTCATGCAACACTGGGAGCAACATTTTGTTTCATGGTATGAGAGGCATATGCATTCGATGTCCACAATGAAGATGAATAAGGAGGAGAAATCTTACCGAGAGGTAGAAAAAAAAAATGAGAGATTTTTATTAGAACTTTTGGGGGGGGGGGGGGGGGGGGTCTCTTAAGAGACTTACCAAATAGGATTTTGCACGTTTGCCCGATTCCCAAAACTCATTCTTTGGAGGTTAGAATAGAGCTCACGGCTGTTAAATATTCTTTCATGAGATGAGTCAGATAAAATATATAT
Organism: Lontra canadensis; assembly: GCF_010015895.1. Lineage (NCBI taxonomy): Eukaryota > Metazoa > Chordata > Mammalia > Carnivora > Mustelidae > Lontra > Lontra canadensis. The sequence continues at coordinate 1,701,701 of NW_022630998.1, read as the reverse complement.
AGATGTGTAGATACAGATGAAAATGTAGAAATACACATGCCCATAAATCAATAGCCAAGGGTATTTCAAAAGAGCTGAGGAAGAGCAGTTGGAAAAGGAGGGTGTGAAGGAGGGAATGAGCAGGGCTTGGGGGGCAAAGGGGGGTTGGGCAAGTGGGATGGTTCAGTGGACTTTGTGTTCTTGTTTTCCACAGCTCATCAGAGAGGTCACATGCAAATCCTGCTCCGAGAGTCACAGTCCTGCTTTCACACTGCGGTAGGCTGGGAAAGAGAAGTGCACCTATTAGACCTGTGATTTCATGAGAAAGGAAAATCGGAAATGGTCAAGTCGGGTACACAGGGCTTTCTATACGGGCAGTGACCCCGCTGTCAGGGAGTCATCCTCCTAGCAGCCAAACCAGCCACAAAGACAAGAAGAGAAACTGGAATGTGCAGAGACAAAAGTGACCAGCATCCCAACTCCCGGAGGGACCCTCCAAATAGCCCATGATGGCAATGCTGTCACCATCCGGGCCATCATGGGGTCCCGTGAATAAGCAAAGTGACAAGCAAAACTAATTGGGGGCAGCAGTTGGTGAACAGGTGCCCACGAAGAGCCACCACCGACTGATTCCTTTCTCCAAGCTCTTGGGGACAAACGAGCCTCCAGGAGAGGCTCCTGGTTGGCAAGGGGGACTGTCATCTCAGCACATGTGGGTACACGCTTGCACACACAGCGTCAAGGGGAGCACTAGGTGAACACGCGCATGTTCCTTCTGTGTACCTCCAGGATGATACAGCGGGCTCGTCCCAAAGTTCAAATGCCACGTCTGAGAGTCTGCTCCGTGTCGTTGTGCCACACGATACTCTCCCGGGGAATTGTGCTTTCTGAATGTGACCGTCAGACCGGGTCGCGAGAAAGAGCAGAGCAGATGCAGAAACACTTAGCCACACATGCACTGCAAGTTGCAGCGGAGGCCACATGCTCTGTTAAAAAATCCTATGGCTCCCTCGAAATGCATGGACTCCGTCCTCACCCTCTGCTTTGCAAACAGTTCTACTGGGCAGGGCCATCTCGGGGTTCTCACAAAAGGCACCAGGTGCAGACACAGTCTTCTCCCTCCGTGAGGTCAGCCTCTTCTGGCCCGCACCCGGGGAGGAGAACCCCCCCACCCCGGCGATGGGGTTGATACTGGGTTGGCCTCCATGCCCTGCAGTCAGCACAGGGACCTTTTACCATGGTGCCACGATGAGGACTCTTGGCCTCATCGTCCTTGCCTTGGGTTTTTCCCACACCATGATTTGGAACAGGAGCAACACCGGCAGAGAAAGAGAAAAGAAAAAAGAAAAAAAAAAAAAAAGAAAAAAAAAAAAAAAAAAGCAAGAGGCTTCAGAGGAGATGGGAAATCACCAGAGTCCTCGAGAAGAGGGAGAGGGAGTCACAGAGCGAGCACAGGAAGCTGCCTTCCTTGGAAGGGTTCAGACATGCTGAAGTAATGATCCCAGCAACATGTTAGCAAAACATTAGAAACACTTTGGTAAGCAAATAATTTAATTACAGCCTTCTCCGAGGCCGTGGATATTGCCTGACCCCTGACCTCGTATATTGCCGTCCCCCCCTCTCAGCCTGGGATTCACGCTTCCCATTCTTGTCACAGCATCTCTCCATCTTGTACCGTTTAATATAGTGTGCTCCAGGTGTTCTGTGCAGAATGAATAGTTATATTACTACCTGTCAGACACAATCACACTCTATTCATCATTCTCGGCTGGCTGCATGAGGCCCAGCTTCCAGCAGGCTCCCGCTCTATTTCCTTGTTCAAACGTCTGCGGTGCTTTTGGCCCATCTGTCAAGGCTGTCATTTAGAGGGAAAACAGTATCAGCGCTTTAAATATATGGAGTTCTCTATTGAAACAGTGCTGTGATTGAACTGTCAGCGTTCTCAGTATCACAGACAGTAATTCATGGCTGGTCAGGGCTCCGGTGAGGTTGCGATTACGACGGTGACCCTGAGGGGGTCACACAGAGGGTTTGTGCTTCACAGTTTGGTCTATAAATAGTGCAATTAACCTTTCAGGAATTACAAAATGCTCTTGAATTCTCTTTACCTTTGCTCCATGCCTGCATGGTTTCAAGCAATGGGAAGAAGAAGAGAGAGGGAGGGAGGGAGGGAGGGGAAAAAAAAAAAAAAAAACACCTACATATTTGCTGAGATATGGGCCATAGGAGTAAGAAATATATATATATATATATATTGTTTGGAGAGCAAGCATTTGAAATGCATGAATGTATTTTAAGCCACGGTTTGCTGTTTGGGAGCGAGATAACATATGCTGAGATTTCTGCTGAAATTAAAAGGTTTCTGAATCTGAAATCAAATATGATGGATATAAATGAAAGGGCTTCTGTTCAGCCTTATGGAAAGGAAAGGAAGGTTTTCAGTTCTCTGAATTGTTACCTTTCAGAAAACACGGGGTTTCTCACTGCTTCCAGCCCCTGTGTCGCAAGCAAAACACCTGCATTCCCCCACCAAACCCAGAGCAAACACTGTCAGGAGCCAAATGCTATCTCTAATCTCAGAACAGAATCCCCAAGGAAAGAGGATTCTAGATGCTGGTCAGGCAGCCTTCCCATGACTCCCCTGCATTTGAAAGGCTCAAATCACTGCAAGGGTTTGTCTTTTCTTCTTCAGGAAATCAAGACACTTGCTAAAGGCAGCAAGCAAGGTCAGCAGAGCCCAAAATACAAACTCAAACTCCCCATCTCAGCTTTCTGCAAAGGCTTGTCTGTCTGGCCACCACACAGCTTCCCTTCTGGAAACCTGACCAGTACGACAAACCCCTTCCAGTTATCTCTCTATGGACAATGACAGCAGAGTGATTCAGAGGAGTCCCTCATTTTGCTCTGGATGCCGGGGATAGCTCCTCACAGGAGAGGCTCCTGGTGCAGCATGCTTGCCTCTCAGATAAATGTGTGCTCTGTTTCCACTCCTGCAGGATCATTTCATGACTGCATTATGCCAGTGACCCCACAGCACAAAGACGGTCCTTTCCTTTTGGTATTTCACCAAGTTGTTCCATGGACAAAGCCAGGGAGCATTTTTAATGCAGGACCCAAAGATCGTGAGGCTAAAAATAGCCATTGATTTCTGTCACCGTGTTTGTCTTGCTTCAAAGGTAATTTTACCCCGTTTCTTTCAGGGAAAGAAAGAGATGCTGTTTGTGTGTGTGTGTCTGCGGGGTGGGGGGGCGGGTTGCAGAGGAAAGCCTCAGACCCGGCAAATGGTCCTTTATGACACCTACTTAGGTCGACCATCCTCTAAAAGCCAAATAACACATCATTTTCTTAAACATCATCATCACCGAAGAAGTGGGAGTGAGCCAGTATTTCGGCTAGCTTAAAGGCTTACAGGAGGCAGAAGGAAGAGCAGAGAGGTATCAACCTTCCCACTAGAGCTATTTTCTGGGAGAGCCTCTCCCACCCATCCGCAGCTAAGCAGAAGTAAAAGCCTGTGCTTATTACAGCCCCCGGAACAAGGATAATTAAGAGGTAATTTCTTCCAGTTAGAGTGCACTTTCCTTTTAGGAGCCGGTCATAAAAGGCAGACAGAGGTGCCCGAGAACCCCGTGTTGTCACTGTTGCTTGCTTGCGTGACTGTGTCCTTCTCTTCCTGTCCTCAGTTGGGAAGCACGAAACCTTTGCTTATTACAGAGGCAGAGTAAGTGCTGGTCTCATCCCATTAACTGTCCTATTACCAGGCTCGGTGCCATCCCATCTGAGTTGCGCGGAGCATTCCGAACTGCTTAATCATGTACAGTAAAGACAGTCTGCTGAGACTTTCCTCCTTGATTAATATGGGAGGGGTTGAAGTGGGGGGGGGTTAAGGGTCACCTCCGAGGCTTCCTCGTGCCTCACACAGAATGAACTCCGTGTAACAAAGGCTTTCGTGAGTTAAAAAATAAATTGAGGCGCGTCCGGAAAACAAGACGCTGGCATCGGGGGCTAAGGCTACTTTTGATTCTGTGGGCTAACCACAGATATTCCCCCCTCTGCGTTGGCGTGAAACTGTAGAGTGCATTCCTTGCAAATTACACCACCCCACGTTAATTACAGAGTGCTGACAGTGCTCGTCCTTATTGTGTGCGCGGATTTTAATCGCTGTTTGCTCTGTGGAATGAGCAGAGCTGCCAAGGTGGCTCAGCCGGGTCACTGCTAACATCCCTCTCCACTAGTCTCTCACACTGGCTCTATTTTTACCCCGATAATACCCCCTCTCGGGGCACCTGCGCATGCCCCCTCCCCGCAGCTGGTACAGGTTACAGTCTAGAAACGCCAGCGCCTCAGCTCTCATTGTCCGCCCTTCAAAGCCTGGGGCTGAAGGACCCTTTCGTCTTTTGTCCGACCTCGGGGCAAAAACAGGACCGCTCTAGTCTGAGGGCAAGTGGGGAGGGTCTTCCCCAAATTGGCAGGCAGCCTCCTACCCTCCTGTTTGTGGCGACCGCCTGGGGAAGGGAAGGTGCTCCAAATGGGGAGGCCAAGTCACAACCCAGGCTCCTCCCAGGGCTCACCCACGAAGTTTCTATTCGGGATGGTTGGGTCTAGAACCATCAACAAATATGAACACAGAAATCACACTTTCATCGGAAAACAAAACAAAACAAAACAAAAGAAACAACCAACAATAACAACAACAAGAACCCTACCACCTAGTGAGCACCTACTACAACCTGGGAACAAATGCCAGATTCTGGAAAAATAGGGATGAGTAAAACACAGCCTCTGGCCTGCAGGGACTCTCAGCCTCAGAAGGGAGCAGAAGAGTAAACAAGGGATAATTATTCCACATCAAGGGCGGTAACAGAGGTGACAACTGAATTTCTCTCAGCCTCACCAGCCTGTGGATACAGATGTGGTCACAGTTAACAGTAATAATCCAAATTTCTCTGTTTTGTGCACTCCCCAATTTCTGAGTCCACAGCAAGTAATGCCTATCCTGCTGGGACTCCAGCTCCTGTGTCCGGCCTCCTGGTGCCAAATGGTCACACCTCCTGTCCCTCCTGGGCCATGGTCTCCTATAGAATTTCTAGTTAAGGAGCCCACCCTGCTCTCTAAAGTCATTATAACAGAATTCACCAAGTGTCAGGCTATGGGACAGACCTGAGGGGAAAGCACTGTCCTGGGCTCTGACAGGTCCTCAACACCACCACAACCAAGCCTTTCCTACTGGGCCAACCTCTCCATGCCAGACTCCTTCCTCCCTCTGGTTGACTTTTCCCACCAAGTTCCTTTGCCTTTGCCTCCTGAGGCTTCTTTTTGGCTGGGCCCACTCCCACAGTGCCTAGGAAATTCCAGCCACGCCTGTATCTTTTTCACACTCAAGCTTTGACGGTGTAGGAGATGTCTTGAAACACTCTGACACTCCACACATATACACACACAACCCAAAACACACCACACATTCTTGGTGAATTGTGGGAAGACACACAGATATGGCTATCGCTATCTCTAAAAATCAGTTGTGGGATACCCAGGGTGGCTCAGTCAGTTAAGCATCTGCCTTTGACTCAGGTCACAAATCAGGGTCCTGGGATTGAGCCCAACATTGGGATCGCTGCTCAGCGGGGAGCCTGCTTCTCCCTCTACCTGTCACTCCCCCACTTGTGCTCGCTCTCAAATAAATAAAATCTTCACAAGTAAATTAATTTTTAAAAATGAAAATCAGGGACGCCTGGGTGGCTCAGTTGGTTGGACGACTGCCTTCGGCTCAGGTCATGATCCCGGAGTCCCGGGATCGGGTCCTGCATCGGGCTCCCAGCTCCAAGGGAAGTCTGCTTCTCCCTCTGACCACCTCCTTGCTCATGCTCGCTCTCACTCTCCCTCTCAAATAAATGAAATCTTTTTTAAAAAATGAAAATCAGTTTTATGGTAAATAATATGCAACAGTCCATCAAAGGCTCCTTACTAAAGGAGATGAAACCCATCTTCTGTCCATATACCACAAAAAAGAGCAAAAGCAAGCATACACAGTGAGGAGAAAATTACTTCCAAAGAGAAGCCCCCCTTAACTCAAAGTTTATTTTCTCAAAATAAAGTGTTAACTGCACCACATACTCCTTGACCCTTTGCAAAGACTTTGGAACCTAACCCCAATGAGTTGAGAGATACCATCATCTCTTTTAAGACTCAACATTACAAAATAAATATGTGTGTGTGTGTGTGTGTGTGTGTGTGTGTGTACACACACACACAAGATTAAGTATTTATTCAGAGGACAGAAGCCTACTTTTAAGACAAAACAGAGTCCGCTCTGCCAGAAGGCAGAACTCCCTTCCTATCATTGACCCGTCATCTCGCTCAGGATGTGAAAGCTGTTTTTGATGGCTGCTGTCCCCACCAAGAGGGATGGTTTGAACACCCAAACATCAGCATGAAGATTTTGTATCCCTTCTTTAGTCTAGCTCATTTTGTGCAAACTGCAGCTTCAGAATGCATGAGTGTTGCTATAAAAACAAAAACGTGTGTATTGTTTTTATGAGTTACTTCAAACCTTTCCAAGAATAAGCTTGTAATATAGCACTTGAGCTTTGCTTGTTGACTCTTGAACTTGATCCCAACATAAGCCACAACTCCAGCATAGACACTGCTGTGTGTGTGTGTGTGTGTGTGTGTGTGTGCATGCATATGTGGGTGCACAAACTCATTGTGTAAGCATTCATCTGTAGATTTCCGCATATGGATTTATGACTGCACACTGTAAAGCTTCCCTATAACCCAGAAGATCGCATAATTACATATTAAAGAATGCTCTCCTTAACCATTAGTTACATAGTATGACCTCTATCTTGGCTTCTTAGAGCAAACTGACACACCTGACCCTCATTGTTTTCTTATAAAACTTACTTTGTATCAGCAACAAAGATTCCTTCTCTATCCCTTAGTTCCCAATGTCATTCATATATATAATGGTAAATATATACATTGACCCTATATAATGCTATAGAAATATAAAAGGGCATATATATACAGGAGAAACAAAGAAATCTTTTCCCGGAGATAAAGAATTTCATAGTCCCACTTTATACTCATACCCCCACATCTCTAGAGAAGAGATTTTTGAAGCCACTCCCTAGTTCACAGGCAGTTAAGTGAAACTTCTTTCCATTTATTTTTCCTTCCACATTGTTTGCCCTTACCTACCTCAAACAACTAAATCAAACTAGACTCAAGTATCTTCTCCTACTAAAAATTTTTTTTTCACAGATCAAGAACAGTTCTGAAAAATCCATCCTTGGTAGGACCCGATTTTTTTTTTAAAGATTTATCTGAGAGATAAGGAGAGAGAGAGAGACAGGGAAGGACAGAGGAAGACAAACTTGAGCAGACTCGATACTAAGCACAGACCCAGATTTGGGGTGGTTGGGAAGGCCTCCATCCCACGACCAACCCAGAGATCACGACCTGAGGGTAGGTCCCATTTTGGAACCACGCACACACACCTTTGCTCCCAGCAGCCCCTCTGCCATCAGCTTGACTGCCCCACCCCTGACCCCGGCACCAACGACAAATATTCTTGGGCTGTTGAGGAGGGCTCATTGATATCCTGCTGGGCACAAGGACCCTAAGCTACAGCAACACTTACTTTTTCATTCCTGCAGCTTTGCACGACAGCTCTGGGAAGCGCAGACCCAGTTTTAGACATCGCTTGCTCCCCACCTCTCCCAGCCAGCTCACCCCTCAACTTCGCACACAGCCCAAGGGCCTGGAAGTGCTTCTGCCGGACCCATATGGGAGTCCCCACCCTTGTACAGAGCTGCTGTTTCTGTCCGAGATTCTGCAACACACCTGGAGGGAAAGCTCTGACCTCCCCTGTCTGCGTGATTACCAACCATGCTGGGGCAAGCAGCTGTAGACAATGACCTTGGCCCGCAGGCTGGACCTTCACGGACTGCGTGGGACAGAGAGACAACACAGGGTTTTTTGTCCTCAAGACAATTCATTCTGGCTGTTTTCCTTTCAGTTCCAACCAGAGACTAGAATGAAGTGACTCCAGGGCATGACTCCAATCACACCACAATAAAGAGGTATCTTTGGCATGGTGTCAGCCACCACCTGACAGGAGCCGGTTTCCAAAGAGGGTAAGTCTGATGGGCTGGGCGTGCTTGCAGGAACATTCTGCTTACCTTTCCCGGTTCCAAGCACTAGCCCATCCCAGTCACCACCTGCCCAGGTCCACCCCAGGCCTTGCCAACTTCAGCTCAGGAACTGCTGACGAGTGTATCTACGCCCAAGTGACCAGCTCCGTGATTGAAATGTGACAGTGATTTCAATCATGTCTTTTGCTCCCCCAAGGAAAAAGCTCTGCATTGCAACTAAGTGTTTTTACATCATCAGCCAGCTTGTCTGACAAGTACAACCAAATGTCATTCTTCGGAGCTATAAACTGCGCTTAGCCCAATAAAGAGTCAATCAGATTTCGCAGGTCATGAGACAGGAAGAGTTACCTACAATAACTACAAGTAAATAAAGTAGCTAATGAAATGCATGGTTTGAAAGGCTACCTTATTTTTAAGGATGTTTTACCTCTTTGATGTTGACCCAAGTTTCTTCCGTTCTGGGGTAAAAGAAATCCTGACAATAAAAACCAGGAGTGAGGGGCGCCTGGGTGGCTCAGTCGTTTAGGTGTCTGCCTTCAGCTCAGGTCATGATCCCAGGGTCCTGGGATCGAGCTCTGCATCCGGCTCCCTGCTCAGTGGGGAACCTGCTTCTCCATCTGCCCCTCTGCCCCCCTGGCTTGTGCATACCCTCTCTCTGACAAGTAAATAAAATCTTTAAAATAAAAAATAAAAAACAAGGAGTGAATTGCAATATATTTTTTTCATTGTAAATTGTGAGCCCAAAGGGAGAACAGGTGATAATCTGAGTTTGTTCCCAAGAAGGGTTGTGAAATGGAGTCTCCAATTTTTATTTTGTGGCCATGATCTCGATCCGGTTAACAGACAGTCTAAGTACTTTAAACCTGTTTCATAACCCATTCTGGGGTGACCATGTGCACAAGCACCAGCATCTCCACAAAGACAAATCAGATAGAAGATTGGTTGTTTGTCCCCCCGCCCCCGCCCCAGGAGGACTTGAGAGGGAGAATGTGGCTTTCTCACATCCACTGACTCTAGTACCAGAGAGCTTTTCTGTGTGAAGGCACCAAAGGAGAGTGGGCAGATCTACTTAGAAAAAGTTGCCCAGGTCATTGTAATACTCTAACTCCTTCCCTTCCTCAGGGAGAGTCCCTGAGTAGATGGACCATGAGAATGAATGATTTCAGAGCCCTGGTGACAATGAGGTTTAAAAGAGGAGTCATGGGATCCAGACTGAGAAAAAGAGGAGAGAGAGAGAATGAAATTATAATGGGTTTATAAACTCAGAAACTAGGGGAAGGTCAAGTTTTGGGAAGGGCTTAATAAATGTGGAGAACAAACTAGCTGGACAATTATGAAGAGACTTCTACTTTGCTCCGTTCATTGGTTGTATTGGGTGTGTCTAACTCTCCTGTACTACTATTTTCCTAACTTGATGAAAGTAAAGCAGAAGAGTGTATTTTGCATTTTGAGAATGTCCAAGGGGAAGAGGGAGGGAGGGTCAGAGCTAATGTTTCTAAGATAGGAGTTTCTTTCCTTTTTTTTTTTTTTTTTAAGATTTTATTTATTTATTTGACAGGCAGAGATCACAAGCAGGCAGAGAGGCAGGCAGAGAGAGAGAGAGGTGGAAGCAGGCTCCCTGCTGAGCACAGAGCCTGATGTGGGGCTCTATCCCAGGACGCTGGGATCATGACCTGAGCCGAAGGCAGAGGCTTTAACCCACTGAGCCTCCCAGGCACCCCTAAGATAGGAGTTTCTAGAGAGTCCTTGTTACTCAGTCCCACCGAAACCCGCCTGGAGGTTGGAGTTAAGATTTCAACTTGCAAGATAACATACAGGATGCCCAGTTAAATGTGAATTTCAAATGAAAAAAATAAGTCACTTTTTAGAAAAAGTAAGCCCTGTGACATATTTAACATTTAACTGTATTAAAAATCCTTTATTTCTAGGTTAAGTTCACATTTAATTGGACCTCCCATACTTTGATTAGCTCAATCTGGGGACCCGAGTAAAATAAATCCTGAATTTAGCAACTAGCACAAACCATTAATTGGCGCTATTTCTCTTGTAATCTCTTGTAATTTAGGATTCTAAATGGAAAGCTATTTCACCAAGTAATTTATAATCCTTCTAGGTGGTCAGTCAAGTCTACGAGTGACTCCTCAAAATTCCTCTTTTTCAAACAAAACACAAGTGTCAAGAGTCATTTCCACTTTGAGCTAGGTTGGGCCGTACCCTTCATCAAAAGCTCCCTTCCATTTCACTAATAGGATGACAGCCAACAAGGCGTTAATGTGATCTGTGGCCCTTTGGCAGTGAACGTGCTGCCAGCAAGTTTGTGAAAACTTCCATCATTTCTGTCATGTTGCTGGAACACGCTCAGTCTTGTTTCCTCATTGCCATGACTTGTAATTTAAAAAATTTCTTCCTAATCTGCATATATAATGAAACTCATTAGAAAGATAAATATGATTTCTGTACCAACTGGCAAGAAATGGAGCACAGCATTATTTCAAAGTGTTGTTTATCAAAGTTGGGGAATTTGGGCTCATTGAGACATATGCAAAATGTAAAGCCCTCATTCAGACATTAGCTGACATGGGCTTCATGGCAAAACAGTCAGTGACAGCTCGACTCCTAAAATAGAGGTCACACCTCGCTCAATGACCACACCAGACATTCTCAACCCTTGGTACGGTTTAGAACTACCTGGGGAGTTTTAAAAAGAATACTAATGCCTGGACCATAGATGCATGATATCCAGATTCCCTCAGGGGCTTGTAGGGTCCAGAAAGAACTGAGATCCAAAGTCACACGTATTATATAAACGCATAGTTGTTTGTTTCATGGGAGCTTGGTTGAAGTTAGTCATCCAAAAATGGCCAGAGCTTCCAGTCACGTGGGAGTTTGTTTCTAAATCTTTATGTTTTAAAAACATACTGATCCTATGAGAACAATTAAGTAGAAAATATTAAGCTTTAGAGTCTATTTAGGGGTTTTTTTTTTCCTCTTTACGTAACTTCTATTGTTCTTCACCTTTAAGAAGGTTTTAAATTTGGGGGCGCCTGGGTGGCTCAGTGGGTTAAGCCTCTGCCTTCGGCTCAGGTCATGATCCCAGGGTCCTGGGATCGAGCCCCACGTCGGGCTCTCTGCTCAGCAGGGAGCCTGCTTCCCCCTCTCTCTCTGCCTGCCTCTCTGCCTACTTGTGATCTCTGTCTGTCAAATAAATAAAATCTTAAAAAAAAAAAAAAAGGTTTTAAGTTTGAAAGCTTCTGAATTTTGAGCGATTTTATATCCTTTCTATCCAGAATGCTCAAGGATTGGGGCACCTGGGTGGCTCAATCAGTTAAGGCACAGACCTCCTGATTTTCGGCTCAGGTGGTGATCAAGCCCCACAGCTTGAGATTCTTTATCTCCCTTTCTCTCTGCCCCTCCCACCTCTTTCTCCCTCTCCAAATAAAAAAAAGGAAGAACACTAAAGGCTTCCCAGTCTCTAACACCTCACTTTACCAAGTGAACATGTTATCATAGCATTTTAGGTTTTACCAAAGATTTCTTATCAGTCCAGAAGAACGATCAGAGGATTGCTGTAATTTTTTAATGCAATCTCTTCTCTTTTCAGGTAAGGAAAACTTACTTTCTGTAAGGCAGTGGTTCCCTCAGTGTGCTCCCTAGACCCGCAGCATCAGCACCACCTGGGGACACATCATCAGCTTTGCTCCTCAACAACCATGATGGAAACGCTGGGTATCTGGTTTCATAAGCCCTCCAGGCACTTCTCAGGTTTGAGACTGTATGCTCTTGTGTTTGTACTATCTTATCCTTTCTTTCTCAATTGCAGTATTTCATCATGTCGTCCTAACTTCTAGGAATGCCTAATTCAGTGCAGGGGGCTTTGAGAATGGAAGGAAAGCATCTGCCCCTAAAACATCATCATCCCTGAGCTGAGCTTCATGGGGAAAGCATGAAGGTCTGTGCACAGACTCTGTGACCAGATGATGGAAGGAGCAGCTGTGGAGGACAGAGCTCAGTTGGTCCACAGATGGGGACCTGAGCCCCATTTTTATGAAACCAGTGCAGGCCAAGTTGAGGGAACCCTGAGGAACACCGTGAGTGCCTTAAAGGGTCATTTCCTAGAACGGAAGAGTGACTGTAACAAGCATTCTTTACAGAGACTAAAGCAAAACCACCACTGCTCTGTTCTGTGCACATGTCCTCATCCCTTTTCTGCACGGGGGACTCCCATTAGACTCCTGCAAATATTCCTCCACTGTGAACACTTCTCTGAAGACTCCTTCCCTCCTCCACACTGAACCTCAGTAAGAGGAGGCATTCTTGCTCGTATTCACTTAACACCTCTCTTGTCCTTTCTGAAGTTAAAAGCGTCTGCCTCTACCACTAGATTTTGAATTTATCAAAAACAAGGACAATATCGTCATCAGATACTCAGTAAATGTTGGCTTAAGAAATTACAAAAAAGTAGTCAAAGAAACTTTTCGGTGACAACTGTAGATAACAACATTATCAATAACCAGATGCTCCAATGTTATCACCTACTATTTTTTTTTTGTCTTTATGATGAATAATTGAGATACCAGAAAGAACTACCTGTGACTTTCAACAAATTTATCTTTTATAATTCGCAGGTCTTTGCAATTTTCCTGAATGTGGTACTATGTCACCTTAGTAATGTTTATATTCAAAATTAGGGTTTTAAGAAATAAAATGTGTAACTGTTCAAATGAAAGATGGCCCTTTTTTTTTTTTTTGGAGAAGCAGAAACTTCCAAATGTTAACATTTACTTCAAGACTGTTAAACATGATTTTTTAAAGAAAATATCTCTGAACCGTATGTTCAATCACATCATGCAAAGTTTTTCATTTTCTCCCATAACAGAAAGAACTTTCACCAATCTAATATGTTTGGTACTGAACCTTGCCAGTATTGAAATAGTCTGAAGAATACTTAACATTCTTTTCCACAGAGAAGAGTGAAAATGATCGCTCTGAGGAAAGAAACAGAAAGTAGGTTAAAAAGGAATAAAAGGGATTTCCACTAAAGACAAGAGAGGATTGATTCAGAGCTCAAATTCTGAGATTATAGATTGTTCCTTTGAGACATTTTTAGTGCTAGAATTTCCATTTGATCTTTTTTTTAAATACATTCCTCTCTCTAGTAAAATTCTTCACCCTATCATACACTTTTCTGAACATATTAATCACAGTTACGATAATGTCTTGTGTTTCAGAATTCCATTATCTGGGAGATCTATGAATCTATTTTTATAATTTGTTTTTGGTACACGTGGCCATCTTTTATTAACAGATTAACATTATATATGAAAGACACATGAAATACAAATGAACAGCAATAGCCCTAGAAAACATCTTGCTCCCAACTCCGCTCCCTTAACATCTCCTGAGCAGGTGAAATGGGGCATTTCAATAAAATCAGGAAGTGGGCTAACTAGACTGCATCACATCTTTTGACCTCTGGTTTGCTTCATTTCTAGCCTCTGGCTCTTTAAGCATCTCAACAATGACTGGGAGTGTTTACCAGGGTTCCTCCTCTGTATCAGGTCATGCTCTCCAGTTTGTTTTTTCACCGTGGCACAGTGAGAATGTCAAAATTTTGACTCAATGCAGCCTCTCACCTCCTGTACCTTAAGAACTTGGCAAATGCCTCAACAGGAAAACTACTGAGTGTAGGTCATCCCCTTCTGAACCTCATTCTCTCTAGCCTCTTTGCTCTACAGGTCTCGGCTGCTTGGGAGCTCTGTGATGCCTTCAACTGGATTTTTGGTGGGTGTTGTATCCATTCACCCAAGAGAAATCAAAACAGAGAAACTGGAAATTATAGAACGATTGATAATGACCACCAATATGGCAGTCTATATACATGAGATCAATATAGATTTCAGTCAGCATTCGAAAGAAAACGAAGACTTAACGTTTGCAGCAATTATAATTAAAGAAGAGAGGGTGACCTTGGAAGTATAATTATAAAATAAATCAAAAGTCAGGAGTAGGGAAAGAGTAGTTACAAAAAAGTAGCAAAGACTTCATAATGAAGGATCCGATTTTCATAATATAAACATCAACTATTACTGATGAAATCTGAAACATACAGAGGGTGGAAACCCTGACTCGAATCCCTGAACTTACGTAATCTTTCATCTCATCCCTAGTGAGATCAGCTGGAATGCTGCAATCATTTGCAACAGGAAAAAAAAAATTCTTCAATTTTCATCAATTCCTTTGGTGTCCCTTTAGTTTTACATTTTACACCCAAATCAAATTCAGTTTGGTAATTGTTTTTAACATTTAAAAGATACAATTTTCACATTAGTTGGGCCTATTTATCTTGCTGCCTATATCTACCTATCCTATCCTACTTTCTATTTTGTGTATTCACAGACGAATTCATGGAGCGATGATTATTTCATGGTTAAAACAGTTATTTCAGAGTTCTAAAGTTTTAGGATTTTCCCCTTTTTTCTTTGTACGTCTCTGTACTTCCCTATCTTAAGAATATGTATTATTTCCATATTTGCTGAAGTGGAAGACTCTCTTTTCCTGCTCTCAAGTTAGTAAATTATGAACCATAAGCTCCCCCAATGGATTCTTTCCCCTTAAGCCCAGGGATTCCTGTCTCATTGCATCAACTTGCATCCACTGCTAGTATAGGTATAGCCCAAACATAGCAGGTACTCAACAAATCGTTATGGTGTATTTTTAAATTAAATTTTTAATTGATACTCTTTATCTAAGTTGAAGCTTAAATCCTAATACAAAGGACTGAGTATCCTCAGTTACTGAGGAAGAATCAGGTCTCAAAGAAATGAAGGTATTGTAAAACATCACTCGGTTCACATCTGAATAGAAATACCAACCTGTTTTCCACCACGGAAGCTCTCTCTACTCCAAAGCCTGTGCTACACATGTTTCAGTCCAGCTCATCCTCTACTTACTTCTCCTTGTTCACATACTCTGAAAAACATCTTTGCCAATCCTATTTCCTCTTAGCTTTGGCCAGTACAGTTACTGCTGAGGACCAGGCATGTGCTTCTCCCTCCTCGGTAGGTCATCTCACTGACTCTCAGCATATTAAAGAAAATGCTTCCAACTCAAGAAGTGAAAATCCAGCTGAAGTCATGAAAACAGCAAATGGTAGTAGATGAAGGCACTTGACCCTCTACTTGGAGATATGAGGACACTATAAATCAGAGAGCTAAAAATAGGCAAGTGACTCAAAGTCCCAAAGCTGGCTTAATCTCCAGGATCACTTCAGTGCATTTACTTGGAAAACTTGAACAACACCAGCTCTGTCACTGCTTGTAGGAGCATCTATATGTACAAATCCCCAAACACACTACGATAAAGCCAAAAAATCTGACTTTTCCTTCGGAATCAACTCCAAATGTGAATTAAATCTTTCTCCATCAGAATGTATATGCCATCCAATAATGCCTCCCCTCTTTGTCATACAGTGGTTCTACCCCTTGAATTCATTTATCTTGTGTTTTCTGTCCTGGACAACAGAATCTTTTTTCTGAACAAGCTCTTATCTCTAAGTTCACTCACTTAGATATAAAAATCCACACTATCCATCTCCTTCTCCAAACCATGTGCAGAGCATTGTTTTCAATTTTCCTGGGCTCCTACTATGGTGGGCTAGATCTGCACTCTGCTACATCCAACTCCAGCTCTCAGAATACCAGAACGGAGGACACTTCATGATCTCTGTTCAGCTCATCACTCCTTTCCTAGAAGCAGCACAAACTACACAGGCAAATAGTACAGATTTTAAACAATAACACTTGGATGGAAACATTCTTAAAATATCAACAGAGGTCATTTCCAGGTCATGAAATTAAGAATTGGTATCTACGTGATTCTCTTTACTCTATTTTCTGACACTTTACCTATAATGAATGTCATTTGCTTCTTTCTTTTTTTAAAAAATTACTAAACATAGCACCGTAAGGTATTATATTGCATAAGCATATGCTAATGTATTCAAATTTGGAGTGAAATGACTCTTTCTCAGCAAACTATGAATTGCAAAAACTTAAAGGTTAGAAAGCTGGAACAATAATAAACCAGGAACAAATTGCCAGTTGTCCGAGTCATCTTCTCCATTCCTTACCACCACCACCACCACCACCAACAGGCTCAATGATCTAGAAGCTAATTTGTGTCAGTCTATCAAAAGAAGAAAAACTGCCCATGTCATTTTAACTATTAGAAAATAAATCAGTCGAACACTCATCTAAAATCTGAAAAAGTTAGCCAATAAATATATAACAAATTAAACTTACTTGTATATTGTTAGCCAAAAATTTGCTAGGCAATAAATACTTAGCAAATAAAGCCAGGAATTTTTTTTTTTTTTTAAGCCACCATAATCTAGTGAGATTTACTAAAAATGCAAGGGACATGAAATGTTAAAATGTCTAATTATATTCTCATCGCCAAATTATTAATTCAATGAACAAACACTTGAGGACAGTATTCATGGAGACCAAAGAAGTATTAGGTATAACATTTGTCAAAATTTAACTTAAAAAATTAGTAGAAGGGGTATATAGAACTTAATTTTTTAAGGTATCGTGATACTTACATTTGAAATACCATTAAATGTAGTGACAAAATGCTTTTAGATAATGATATTCTGGAAGTACTATTTATTGTAATTAGACAATATAAATAAAAAAGAAGTATATTGGAAAAGTGGAGTTAAAAATATCATTTACACTTCGATGGTTAAGAGATAGAACACAAGACTATCAGTTAGAAAACTAGAAAAACAAATGAAAACTCCAAAGAATTCCTCAGAATTAAAGCACAAAATCTACTTATTTCATACAGATAATGGAAATTTACAAAGCAGAATAAGGTTTAACCACAGTACCAACAGAAACAATACATTTAATAATGAATTTACAAGTGGAGAACTTACATTTGCACAGTTATTAAAAGTAATTGAGGGGCAAAAAGGAAACTTTTTTAAATAAATTTTTTAAAATTTGTATCTTTTTCTTAAACAGAAAGAGTTTATATTGGAAAAATGGTGGGTTATCCCTAAATTAAGCTGTAATTTAATGCTGTCCCATCAAATCCCAATAGAATGTGTCCTAACTTGGCTAAGTTACCCAGAGTAATACATATGAGAGAATACCAACAAAAAAACCTGAAAGTAATGACAATGTTTGGGAGAAGCCATAGAAGTGTCTTTGTGAAAGATACCAGAATATGGTAAAGTTAATATGTTAGTCTTCTGCTTTCAGCTAAACACAATAGAAAGTACCAACCATGCTCTCCCATTGAATAAGCCTAAAACCAGACAAAGTCTATGAGGCCACTGCTCTTAGGTATCCAACAACAGGTGGCATCAAACTGTGATTTCTGGCAAAAGAAAAATACACGAGCTAAACCCCCTTGTTACCTTGTTTTTTTGCTTGGGATCCCTTTCTGAACCATGGACCAAGAAGTGTAGCCCAAGCAAAATAGTCTGAGATTCTGCAATGCTAAAACTTTCAAGTTCAAGTTCTGGACATACCAGAATACAAAGACCTCCCCGACCACACTTATTTGAGGCACTTATTTGAGACCCCAAAAAGTCATACATGAGTAAGGACCACACTCTACAGTAGGACCATGATTTAGGATTAAGAGCAAAACCAAAATAGATACACACAAGCTTATCACAAAGCAAGGCCTAAAAACAAGCCATGAAGAAAAAAGAAATTAAGACCAAAAATTAAGAAATAAAATAGCTAATGGAGGACTTCCTGTTTCCATTCTAGCATGTACAGAACTTAGAAGCCTCTACTCCATCCCAATAAGTAAAAACCTGTTGAACAAACTGAAAAATCAACAACTATTCTCAGATTCATCATAAAAGTGAGGTCACCAGACAAACGACTGTCCTCAGTACTGGACAGACAAACAAGGATACACAGAATCACAGCTTACTAGAGCAGAAACCCACAAGCAGAAATCTCCATGGGAACCAGGGCTGGGATAGGAATAACTGAAGTATAACTGGTAGATCTCCAGCAGCTCAGTGTAGACAAGTCTAAGGATTTTTTAAAAATCTAGGAGGAGTTCCCACACTGAGTTTTATGTCCAGGTTTTCACATAAATACTAAAGAAAAATTGTGCTGTGCTGCTGACAGGAGGAAAGAGAAAAGTCGCCATTTTGAAATATGCCAGAGCTTTCACGTGACTCTTAACAGGAATTTCCCTTAAAATAAACTATCTAACCAGATCAGAACCTGCTGGGGTTTTATCAGAGGCTAAGTAACCTGGGGGAAGGAAACATTCAACTCCAGCCAGCTCTAGCCTTCTATGCAAGTTAAAGAAAACACAGAACGGAGATCCCTCTAGCCTTCCACATGGAAGAAAGGAATTACCATACACCAGCACCCTCTAGTCATTTGGTTGCATTTTAGACTGGAAAAAAAAACAGAGAGGCACTAGAGAAATCCACAGCCCAGGGCCACTGGTTCACTTAAAATCCTAGACTGTGACATAGGAAAAGAGAATTACTAAAAGCCTATTTACAAATGTTCCTTTTGGTCAGCATATTATGCAACAATATCCATAACCACTTTAAATGTCATTGGTATAAATATACCAATTAAGAGGTGACAGATTATCAGATGGATCAAATAATAAGACCTAACTACATGCTATCTAGAAGAAATCCATTTTGAATATAAAGGTATACAAGCAGTGAAAGTAGAGATGGAAAAAAATGTGCTATGCTAACACTAATAAAAGAAAGCAGGAGTAGCTATGTTAATTTCAGGCAGCAGATTTCAAAGCAAGGCAAGTTATATGGAATAAAGATGGCATTACATAATGATAAAAGGCTCAATTCTCCAAGAGGACCGATCAATCCTTAATGTGTATGTGCCTAACAATAAAGTGTCAAAATACATGAGGCAAAAACTGATAGAACTGCAAGGAAAAATAAATGAGTTCACTGTGATAGTTGGAGACTTCAATACCACTCTATCAGATATGGACAGATGCAGTGGGCAGAAAATCAGTAAGGACATAGTAGAACTTAACAGCATAATCGATCAACGGGATGTAGCTGTCATCTATATACTACTCCACCCAAAAAGCAGCAGAATATACCTTCTCAAGCTCAGATGGAACAGTCACCAAAATAAACCATACTCCGGGCTATAAAACTCACCCGAACAACTTTAAAGGAAAAGAAACAATACTATATCGGTTTCAAAGCACAACAGAATTAAACCAGAAATTAACAGAGAGATAGCTGAAAAATCCCCAAATGTTTGGAAACTAAACAATACCTTTCTAAATAAAAAATGGGTCAAAGGGTAACCTGCGTGGCTTAGTCTGTTACACATCCACCTTTGGCTCAGGTCATGATCTCGCTTCCTGGGATCCAGCCCCACATTGGGATCCCTGTTCAGTGGGGAGTCTGCTTCTCCCTCTCCCTTCTGCTCATGCTCTCTGTCTTGTTCTATCTCAAATAAATAAATACAATCTAAAAAAAAAAAAAAAAAAACCCCACCAAAGAAGAAATTTCAAGAGAAAATTTAAAAACTAAAATATGGTGATGATAATACAACTTACCAAAATTTGTGGGATTTGGTGAAAGCATTGTATAGTGGGAAGGCTAAGGCATTGAATTATTAGAAAATATTAGAAAAGAAGAAAGATTTTAAAATCAATAATGTAAGCTTCCATCTGAGGAAACTAGAAAAGAAGAATTAAATCCAAGGTAAAAGAAAAAACAATAAAAACTAGAGAAGTCTAGGACATTGAAAACAAACAGATAATCAATGGGGCAGGGGTGGGGGGGAAATCAATGAAACCAAAAGCTAGTTCTTGCCAAAAATCAATAAATTTGATCACCCTACAGCAAGGTTAAGTAAGAAAAAAAAGAGCACACAAATTACTAAAATCAAAATTAAAGACAGATATCACTACAGATCTCACTGATCTTAAAAAGATAACTAAAGAAATCTATGTCCACAAATTTGGTCACCTAGATGACATGGAGTCCTTGACAGGTAGAATCTGCCAAAACTGACACAAGAAGAAACAGACCATATAAATAGGCCTGTATCTATTAATGAAATTGAATCATAACAGCCTTCTAAAAGAGAAAGCACTGGGTTCAGATGGGTTCATGGGTGAAATCAACAAGATACTTAAGAAATTATACCAATACTCTACAATCTGTTTCAGAGACTGAAGCAGAGGGAATACCTCCTAAATCATTCTATAAGCCCAGCTTTATCCCAATACCAAACCAGATGAAGACACTAAAAGAAAACTACATACCAGGGGACCTGGGTGCCTCAGTCATTTAAGCATCTGTCTTTGGCTCAGATCTTAATCTCAAGGTCCTGGGATTGAGCCCCATGTCAAGCTTCCTGCTCAGCAGGGAGTCTGCTTCTCTCTGTCCCTCTGCCTCTCTCTCCACTCATGCTCTGTCTCTCTCAAATAAATAAAATCTAAAAAAAAAAAAAAAAACACCACCAAACTACATACCGATATATCTAATGAACATCAAAATCCTTAAAAAAATTAGCAAATCAAATCCAACAATGTATTAAAAAAGTATACACCCTGACCAAGTGAGATATACATATGCAAGCCTTACTCAAAACTAAAATATCACTGTAATTTTTTAAAGATTTTATTAATATTTCATTAATATTTCAACACTATAAAATCCTAGCTGATGCAATCACATAAGAACAGGAAATAAAAGGCACACAGATAAGAAATAAAACTGTCATTTGCAAAAGACAATGATCATACATGTGGAAAATACCAAAGAATTAAGGAAAAAAAAACCCTGTAGGAAGTAAATGATTATACCAAGATTTCAGGATAAAACATTAATACACAGAGGTCATTCACTTTCCTATATACTAACAATGAGCAAGTGGAGTTTAAAATAAAAAAAAAAATCAATACTATTTACATTAGCACCCCCCAAAATGAAATATTGAAATATAAATATAATAAAATATGTAAAAGGTCTATATAAGGAAACCAAAAAACTCTGATGAGAAAAATCAAGTAAAAACTAAATAAATGGAGAAATATTCCATTTTTTGGACATCATGAATTCCACAGATAGGAAGACTCAAACTGTCAAGCTGTCTGTTCTTCCTAAGTTCATCTATAGGTTCAATGCAATTTCAATCAAAATTCCAGCAAGTCATTTTATCGATATCAACAAATCATTTTTGAAGCTTACACAGAAAGGCAAAACATCAACAATATCCAACATTTATTATAAAATCACAGTAATTAATGCAATGTGGTACTGGCAAAAAAATAGACAAATAGATCAATGGAACAGAATAGAGAGCCCAGAAACAGACCCACATAAATAAAGTCAACTGTTCTCTGACAAATGAGTAAAGGCAGCACAATGGAGTAAAAGATAGTATTCTCAACACATGATACTCAACTGGAGACCCACATGGAAAATGTTTAAAAAATTATCAGTTTAGACCAAGACCTTAGACGTTTGGAAAAATGAGCTCAAAATGGATTACAGACCTCAATTTAAATGCAAAACTATAAAACTTCTAGAAGATAACATAGGAGAATATCTAGATAACCTTGGGTTTAGCAATGACTTTTTATATACAACACCAAAGGCATGTTTCATCCAAGAATATTAAGCTTGATTTCATTAAAATTTAAACTTCTCTGCAGAAGACAATTTCAAGAGAATGAGAAAAGAAGCCACATACTAGAGAAAAATATTTGTAAAGAAACCATCTGGTAAAGGACTCTTATGCAAAATATACCAAGAATTTTTGGAACAGTAAGAAAATAAAATCTAATTTTAAAAATCAACCAAAACCTTAACAGATATCATTTCAAAGAAGATCTATAGACGGCAAATAAGTATAGAAAAAGTGCTCCACATCCTAAGTGATAAGGAAAATGGACGTAAAGTGCAATACCACTACATACCTATCACAACACCAAAATCCACTCTGCTGACACCACCAAATGCTAGCAAGGATATGGAGCAAGGATACTCGCATTCATTACTGGTGGGACTGCAAAATGGTACAACAATTTTGGAATAAATTTAGGTGATTTCTTTTACAAGTAAACCTACTCATACCATATGATCTAGCAACTGAGCTCCTTGGTATTGACTAAAATGACATGAAAACGTATCACCACATGAAAGCCTTCCCATAAATGTTTATACCAGTTTCATTTATAATTCTCAAAACTTGGACACAACCAAAACGCTCTTCAGTAGGTGACTGGATAAACTATAGTTCATCAAGACAATGGACTATTCATCTCTACCAAGAAATGAATTGTCAAGCCATGAAAACGCATGAAGGCAACTTTAATGCATATTACTAAGGAAAAGAAGCCAATCTGAGAAGGCTACATACTATCTAATTTCAACTGTGTTACATTCTAAACAAACAAACAAACAAAAAATAAACTACGGAGATAGTAAAAATGTTTAGTGATTCCTAGAGGCTGGGAGTTGAGGAAAGGATGAGTAGGTGGGGGCACCGAGGATTTTTAGGAGAGTGTAACCAGCCTGTTTAACACTTTCAATAATGGATACATGTCATTATACATTTGTTCAAACCCCAAAAATGTAGAACACCAGAAATGAACCCTAATGAACTTCAGGTGATAGTGATCTGTCAACAGAGGTTCATCACCTGCAACAAATGCACTTCTTTGCTCTCACTCATAGTGGCTATAGAAATGTGGGGTACAGATCTGTGGACACTCCCTATATTTCCCTCTCAATTTCTCTGTAATCTTAAAAAAACTCTGAAAAAACAGTTTACATTACAGGGGGAAAATAGTCTATAGATACAGACTCCAAGATGACAGAGAGGTTAGAATGAGTAGAAAGAGTTTTAATACCTATTATTGTCAAAGAGTTAAAGTAAAAGGCACAATGAACTAATAGATGGGAAATATCAGTGGAGAAATGGAAATGACAAAGAATTAAATGGATTTTAAAAATTCACTAAATAGGGTAATAGAGGATAAGAAACTATACATCAAGAGTCAATAAACTTGAAGAAATATCACTAAAAATAATTCAGTATGAAGAACAGAGGCAAAAGGATTGAAGACAATAAAGAAAGACTCGGTGGGCTGTGGGACAATAACAAGTAGTCTGTTCCATGTGTAACTGGAGTCCCAGAAAGATAGAAGCGAAATAGAAAAAAATCTTGTGAGAAAAATATAACTGAGAATGTACAAAGTTCAATAAAAAAGTCAAATTTCAGACTGAAGAAACCCATCAAGCCTCCAACAATAGAAACAAAAAACTTAAGACATAAGCACATATTTTCTTTATATTTTGAGATAAAATATTAAAATCTGAGAAGGTAAAGGACATTACTTCCAATAGAATTATTTCACAAATGAATTCTATTTGTCATCAAAATGGTGGAGGTGGAAAAAACAGTGTAGTAACATTTTGAAATGGCTGAAAAAAAAAGTTTGTGAACTCAAAAATGTGTATGTAGCAAAAATAACCTTCAAAAATAAAGGTAAAACCAGATCATTTTTAAACAAAAACAGAAATTTTGTTAGCAGTAGACCTAAACCACAAGAAAAGCAAAGAACCCTCTCCAGGCTGAAGGGAAATGATGTCAGGCTGAAATTCAGATCCACAGAAAGAGAACAAAAACATTGGAAATTTAAGAATATAGGAAAATATAAAAGATTGGCTCTTTTTTCAATTTTTGAATGTATTAAAGGCAAAGGTTTAAAAAAAAATACTGTATTGTCAGAGATCATAATATATGTAGAATTAAATTATAGGTCATTAACAGCTCAATGGATAGATATAAACACAACTATTATATGATTCTTATTTAAGTAAAACAGTATAGTATTAATTCTAAGTAAATCATAATAATTATACATATGCTAATCCTGAAAGCAAGCAATAAGAGCCTACAAAGAAGTACAGCTAAAAAGTTAGAGGAAATAAATTGTAGTCAATTAGCCAATAAGGAATATTGGTTATTAGGAATAAATAAAATAAAAACACAGATGCAACAAGAATCAAATAGATTTAACATCATACAGATCAATAATTATCTCAAATGTAACTGACTTAAACATCCCAATTACAAGTAGAGAATGTCAAAATGGATAAAAAGGAAACAAGATCCAGCTATTATCATTCTACAGTGGACATTCTTTAAAGACAGAGTTATTAAAGAGAATGATGCAAAAGATATTCCATGTAAACAGGAAGCATAATATAACTAGTGTGAATTATACTGATAAAGTGAGATATTTGATAATGATAATATTTCACTGATAATCATCAACATATTGAGAAAACATATTAAATCTAAATGCATCTGCACCTACTAGCAGATATCCCAACTACAGGAAGCAAAAAAAAAGGCAAAAATATAGATGTAGAAAAATCCACAATTATAGTTGGATATTTAAAACCATTCTATTGAATAACCAATTAGAAAAAAAAGTCAGAAAAGGCGCAGTATATATAAAAGATTTAAACAGAACTATCAACCAACAACCTTAAGTGACAGTTATGTCATGCTACTTACAACATTCTTTTCAAGTACACATGGTAGCCTCATTAAGTTTAACCATGTGCTGGGCGTAGAAAATTCAATAATCATCATTTGAAATCTGGCAGAATATGACCTCCAATAACAATGAAAGTGAACTAGAAAATAATACCAATGAGATTCTAGCACAGTCCCACATATGAGGAAATCAAGGTACATATTTGTAAATAACCTATAGGTCAAAGAAGAAATCACAACAGAAATTACAATAGATTTTAAAATTATTAATAATGAAAACATTATGTATCCATTTAGGTGTAAGGTTAGGTTGTCTTACTTGAGATTTTTCTTTCCTTTTTTTTTTTTTTTAAAGATTTTATTTTTTTATTTGACACAGAGAGAGACACAGCAACAGAAGGAGTACAAGCAGGGAGAGTGGGAGAGGAAAACCGGACTTCCCACTGAGCTGGGAGCCTGTTTTGGGGCTCGATCCCAGAGTCCTGGGATCATGACCTGAGCCGAAGGCAGACGCTTAACGACTGAGCCACCCAGGCACCCAAGATTTTTCTTTGTTCTTGAGGCAAATTTGGTCGTATTAAGGATTTTTACACCTATGTTCATGAGTTGATTTGGTCTGTACCTTCCTCCGCTTGAAAAGATGCTTGCCTGATTTGGGTATCTAGCCAATGCTGGCATTATAAACAATGGACTATTAACTCAGCCATCAAAAAAGAATGAAATCTTGCCATTTGACACGATGTGGATGGAGCCAGAGTGTACACTGCTAAGCGAAATAAGTCAGAAAAAGACAAATACTGTGTGATTTTACTCAAGCGATGAACACAACAGAGGGTGGGGGGGGGGGAGAAAAAAAAATAGAGAGGGAAACAGACCATAAGCAACTCTTAAAGGTAGAGAACAAACCGAGGGTTGATGGAGGAGAGGAAGGTAGGGGGATGGGCTAGACGGGTGATGGACATTAAGAAGGACAATTGTTATGATGGACCTTGGGTGTTGTTCCCATTTAAGTGTTGAACCACTGAATTCTACTCCTGAAACCAGTATTGCACTGGATGTTAACCAACTAAAATTTAAAATAAGAATTGAAAAAAGAAAAAAAAAGTCAACATCCACTTGCGATAAAAATTTTCAGTCAACAGGAACTGAAGGGAGACACCTCAACCCAGCAAAGTGCAATACCAAAACCTACATCAAAACCACATTTCTAGATGGAATACTAAAGACTTTCCTCCATAATGTATCAATGAAGAAAATGATACCAAAAAAAAAACAAAAAAAAACAAAAAAAAACTCAGCTATTTTTTAAACTTCAAGGATCTATGTTGGAAGAACTAATTACAGATTTAATATTGTTGTAAATAACAGTAAAACCACAGAAAATACAGAAATAAAACGTGGGTGAATGAATTAGGTGTGAAAAAGCCCTTACTAAGGATTAAATTGAAAGCAGAACCTCCACAAAATAATCCATTCCAGTTACATTAAAAGGTCAAAGTCTTGAATGGCATGGACAGATGCACGCACATATACACACAAGCAGATAAAAGTATGGCTGAAGAAAGCTGAAGGACATTTCAACATGAGAAAATGCATTTGCACTGCTTACTTCTGTCCATCCATAAGTAATTCTCTAAATTGAACTAAACAGAGAACAGTAATATTGTTTCCCATAAAATGAGCAAGAACATGCTTTTTAAACAATGTCCAACAAACATTTTTAAAGATACCAACCTCGGTAACGATGAAATAAATGAAAAAAACTATTTGTGGTTTTGTGGCTTTTTCTTTTTTTTTTTTTTTTTAGGGAGAGGGAAAGAGGTGATATTATTGTAGTAAAGATTTGAAAGGCCTAAGCCCAGGGACCAGCCAGATGTGTGAAAATGGACAGTCTCAGAACTGTTGATGGGAATATAAGAAGGTAAAACTTCTCCAGGAAATAATTTTACAGGATTGACGGAATAATAACAACAAAAACAAAGCTATCAGTTATGATAATTTACTATGCATCAGACACAGGGGGCTGCAACATGAAGTACCCTGCTGTTTTGTCCCCACCACAAACTTATTTTCATCCCAATTTTAAAAATGACAAAACTGAGATCAAGCAATAAGGAACTTTCTGGAATTAACATAGACTAAGAGGAGGAATTCAAGTGCAGACAGACAAATTCCAATTTCTGTGATCTTCATTATATACCCCAACATTTAAATCTGTGTAGTCTTTAACCCAGTTTTTTTGTTTTTGTTTTTTACTACTTTTTAATTTAAAAATCAATTATTTAACATATAGCTTATTATTAGCTTCAGAGGTAGAGTTCAGGGATTCATCAGTTGCATATAACTGTTGCATATAACCATAGTGCCCCTCACCCTGTTATCCCATCCACTCAGCCCCCCTCCCCTTTAGCAACCCTCAGTTTCCTATGATTAAGAGTCTCTTGTGGTTTGCTCCCTCTCTGGTTTTGTCTTATTTTTCCCTCCCTCCCCATGCTCCTCTGTTTTTTTAACCCAGTTTAAAAAGAAAAAAAAAAATTAACCAGAACTGAGAAAGGGAAGAGATATGCACCAGGATATTGTTTAAAGGAAGTGAAACATGAAAACAACTTACATATCCATCAATATGGGGTTGGTTAAGTAGATTTGGTTGGTATATACATTCCAATATTATAAAGCTTTTTCAAATGATGGTAAAGATATTTATTGAAAGATATTTATTCAGAAGATATTTATTCAAAACATTAGTTCTTATAAAAATCAGTTACTAAGCCAATTTATTATGATCACATTTACACGAAATTCCAGACCTATAGTGTAGATGTCTATACCCATATATGTGATCTGGTGAGCTGTTTGGAAACATATCCACCAAAATGTTATCATGTGATTAGCTTTTCTTGAAATCTTTGGTTTAAAAATTTTTACAACATACTTTTTTACTTAAAGCCCATCACAGCATGAATTTTGGAATAAGATTTCATTCCTACCAAGGCCTTTGTTGGCAGGTTTTTAAATCTCTCATCTTCAGATTCTTTACGTATGAAATAGAGATAGCAACACCTCACACAAAGGCCTGTTGAGAAAAAAATTAAATAACAGCCATAAAATGCTCATACGTGTTCACTCAAGGAGTTCAATAAATGGCGAATCAATTTGCCCAGAAAAGCTTTTCACACATCCTTGTCAAGCTTCACAACCAAACGTCAATGGCTGATTCTACAGAATCTTCCAGCATCATGTACTCTCTACACAAAGGTCAAATCAAAGAAACACTGGCCCAGCTGTGTCTCCCCCAGGCGGCTCAAGGTACCGGGAAGACAGGCACAGCACTGATGCCCTGAAACAGCGCCCCCTGTCGGGGGAACCACGTAACAACCCTCTTCTGACAAGCCTTGGGCTCATCTGTTCCCATACGTTGTCTAGGACAACCCAGCTCTCTGTGTTCCTGTCTGCTCTAAGTCAACGGACATACCCACATCACAAGGGTGCCACATAATGAAATTTCCAGAGTGTGCAAATGGAACTGTTTTAACAAGCCCGAGCAGATCCTATTCCTTAGTAAGCAGACGCCTGGTTACAAGAAAACATCGCCATGACAGACAAATTCAGACAGCGCCTAAATGGATGAGGAAGAGCTGCAGAGCTACCCAGGTCTCTCTCCTTAGTCAAAAACTCTCATTAAAATAAATGAGCCTGCTCATTTCAGAAGAATTAAAAAAAAAAAAAAAAAAGGTTTGGAGCATCGAATTGGAAGAGAAGTTCATTCCCGCTCATCAAAAGGAGCAGAAATCCTTATCCTGTAACACCCACAGCTGCACACCACACTAAGCCCACCTCTCCTTATTAATGTTCTTATTAAATGTATTCTGTCCATCTGTGTTCAAGCTCATTTTCCCCCTTCTGAAACACCATTTCACTTTTCATGTAGGAAATAATTACATTTGTTTATCTCTGGCTAATGCCACGTTGAGTTCAAAGCGGAGGAGAAAGATGTGGGTTACCGCCTTGCCGGCAACTAGTAAGTTTCAAATCCGCCCCATACCCTCAACTCCACGGCCGACTGCTGCTGTTCCTGACTCCCAGTCCCCAGCTTCAGGTTCACATTCTGTTGTGCTCACATTCCTTGGTGCACTGCCGACCCCCACGAGCCCCACGTAAGATCTGCTTGCAATGTAAGAACATGTGGAGAAATTATGTGATTTTGTCACACCCTATTAAACGGTATTCAAAACACAATGCCCCAGAAACTAAATTGATTGTAGGTTTTATAACCCTTTTCAGGGTAATGGAAACAATTCAGGACCATGAAAGAAAGCACAGCGAGTGCAGCTGTGGGAATCTTTGACCGCTCAGCTCCGCAGTCCTGTCCTGCCTTTGGTGGTTACAGTTCAGCTGGATTCCATTCCTCTAGATCTTTGACAAATCATTCCGGATTAATGGGCTACAAAATGTTCCACATTTCAGGCTGAGGAGGTGTATCTTCTGACTGATTCTGAATCAGGCAGGAGGCTGGGCAATGTCAAGAGGTAGGAAGACGGTTTCCAGCCACTCTGCTATTACTGCATGTATTTTTGTGGTTGTTCTTTTTTGCATGTCCAGGCTCAAAAACCAGGACACACAGAGTTAAGGGACCTGCTACGGTCACATTCCCCTAGCTGTCATACCGCTGGGACTCTTCTAGTGTGCATATAAAGAACAACTTGGGCTGCAAACTCATGACTCCATCACACTTTGGAATCACGAGGCTGTTGTCATGTTTTAAAAATGACAAGGAGCACGTCCTTCTCTCTGGCTAACCAGTAACCCCCAACTTCAGAGCTGCCTGGTCAGGCCATGCCTTGATCCTGTCACCTATCATAAGCAATCACTCACTCACTCATTACCTGCACTGCACGTTGCTCCATCAGAAAAACATCTGTGAACATTATTTGACAAATTGATCGCTAAATGAGCCATTAGCTAAAGGGGCTTTCAGATTGCCTCTAGGAAGCCAGAGTGGCCCGCAGAAGAAAAATGCTTACAGATGCAAAGCAATGATTAGAAAGGGAGAAAGGACTCTTGTCCCAGTGCTCCTGGGAGGGTGCTGGGGGGGGGGTAGTGGGGGAAAGGGGGGATGGGGGGAAAGAGGTGGCAATAAACCATATCCTGCGAGAAAATCCACCTTCTCTAAAGGAAACTGTTTATTAGCAGCAGTAGTAAAACTGCTTAATTCCCTCAGTGCCTCAAGGGAGAAACCTAAGCCTTTGTGAACTAAGAGAGAGGGGGGAGCGGAGCCGGTGGCGCGCTCGTCCAGAAGGGAGAGCTGGGAAAACAGCGTTAGTCATTCTACCGTCCCCGCGTGCCAAGAGCCGACAGGTGTGCAGTTTACCATTGTTCCGACAGGCAGCTGGATACCACAGTAGAGAATTCATCCTCTGCTCCTGTGTGTGGGAGCAAACAGCTGTCTGCCTGGCTCAGGATATAGGCAGAGGAGCGAGGGAGGAGGAGGGAGACAGGGACACAGATTTCTTCCCCATTAGCCTCCATTGCAAGGCTTTGATTCACCAACCAAAAACACATGGTCTTCCTGCAAGACGCCTTACATATGGGCAGGTTCCTCCCAGGGGCTCCAAATAGAGCCCACAAACCATAGAGGGAGACTTCAAGGTCAACAAATGTACAGAGAGGCCAAGGTCCAATAGTGCCACACCAGTAAGAAGGAGGCACACAAAACAGTCCTTAATGAAATGCCTTTTATAAATCCTGCAGGTCTCACACTGCAGACAGATGTTTGTGATTTAGGGGGGGGAAAAGAATCTTGAATCAAGAAAGGTTATTTTGATCCAAAATGAAGTGTTTTCCTGTCTTGCTTGGAATGGAAACTATGTGAGTGCCAAATTCCCTGGAGAGAGGAAGGAAAAGCCCCCAAGACCTCAGGAGCCCCCAGATGCAGTAGCTCTAAGTCTGCAGTCACCAAGACGCCATAGGGGCTGAGGTCGGAAAGGCTCACCGAGGGTCACCAGGCATCGTGTTCTCCTCTAACAAAAGACGAGAACCAGACATCTGCATCTATGGCTCTCCCAATTGAAAATTTGGTGAATACCAATAAAATCGACACTGCTTCTATTTACAAGGGAGAAAATGGATCCCATCCAACTGTCCGTGGAACTTAAGAAACGCTGGCTTTCTCCCAAAAGCCCAGGTATTTTTCTAATAAAATAAGAAGTCAACTTCAAACAGCTCTAAACTCATGACCTAATTGTACAATCACACACGGAGCCCCTTAGGCTCACCCTGGACCCTGCTAACCCAATCCTGCAACGTTAACATAAGCCGGAGGGATTGAATGACCCAGCAAAGCGAGCCGGTTTCAAGGGAAGAACGGAGAGTCCTCCATCGAACAGCCTCTTTTCGGGGCAATGGAGTTTAATCCACTTACTTCCTTTACCAAAGCAAAACATCTCAATTCACACGCCTGGTAAATACACGCTGAAGATTTCACGTACTTTTTCTCCAGGTTCCGTGACGGCACTGAGGATGGTCCTTCACGCAGAGCTCGGCTGACTCCTTGCAACCTTGCCTGCCCAGTTGGTAAGCACCGGGCGGGGGAGATCCTGAAGAATGAGGAAGGGCAGTGAGCAACTCCTTTCTCTGTCCCTGAAAGAACTTTTTGGGCCCAAGATGGAGCCACTCCTGCCGGGGATACCACATGGGCCAAGCGAGGAAACAGATTTTTCAGTTCCTGTAAATGCTCTGCTCCACCAGAAGTGCATCATGTGTAGTCAGTCAATCTCCAAACACCAAGCCAACCTGGGCCTAATCACCAAAACAAGGCTGACGACTGCCTCCAGCCAGCTTGGTATTTTCTATTCGTCTTTTCCTTGTTTTTTGTTCTTTACCCTTAAGAGCTTTCCGCCTTCCCCTCCATTTTGTAGTCCTCCCAAGGAGACCATCCTGTTCATAAACTCTTATATAAACTTGTATCATCTAAATTGTTGTTCCTGATCATTTTTGTTGTTTTGGGGGGGGTGTTTGAGGAAGGAGTGTTTGCACACTATGAACTGTTCCCTTATTTTATATCTCCCTTGAATCCTGGGGCGAGTCTTTGGAAATATCTTTCCATACAATGTCTTCTCAGATGGAACTCTGAGGAGGTTGGCTAAGGGAGTATAAGTTATGAAAAAGAATAAATTACAACAAATGGTAAATAAGCCATTGAACTGTATGGAATAACCATTCAAATGGAAGCATTTCTAGGCTTTAAAACATTGTCAGGCACTACTGCTTTTGGCCAACATGGAATATCAGAGAGCAGTTTTATCTTCTGTTAAAATTAAATGCAAAATGGAGACCAGGCTTGAGAATTCCCAGCGCAGAAAAGACCACTTAAACCATGTTAACCAAAACTAAATCCATCTTATTTCATGAACAAAAGCCAACCTTATTTTTTGTAAATGCCTCTGACAATCATAAAAGAAACTTAAATCATCATCCTGAAGATGGTAGGAAATAAT
Source organism: Lontra canadensis (assembly GCF_010015895.1). Taxonomy (NCBI): domain Eukaryota; kingdom Metazoa; phylum Chordata; class Mammalia; order Carnivora; family Mustelidae; genus Lontra; species Lontra canadensis. Next base: position 1,669,511 of record NW_022630998.1, on the reverse strand, counting down.
CCCTTTTATCCAATCCCTTGCCTTCTGGAAACCCTCACTGTAGTGACCAATCATTGTAAAGGGTAAAGATCCTCTCCATTTTTACTTTTTAAGCTGATGTATGACTTCGTGCCCGGGAGCTTCATGTCATTCTTTGAATTTGAAGGTTCCCAGTTTACAAGTTCATTTCTATGCACAACAAACTCTTCCAAATGTTATTTATTGATTTGGTGGTTTTAATTTTGCTATTTCTGAATTTTGGGCAGTTTCCTGCATCAGAAGTGAGACCCAAAGGAGACTCCCCAATAATTCCGAGGCCAGGGACACCTGGGTGGCTCAGTCGGTTAAGCATCTGCCCTCAGTTCAAGGTCATGATCTTGAGGTCCAGGATGGAGCCCCAAGTCAGGCTCCCTGCTCAGCGAGGAGTCTGCCTTTCCCTCTCCCTCTGTCTCTCCAACTCCCACTCATACTTTCTCTCTCTCTCTCTGTCAAATAAATAAATAAAATCTTAAATAAGAGTAATAATAATTCTGAGGCCCATGAGCAAGCGGGTGCTGGTTCAGAGCCCATTGAGTCCCCTGCTTTCTTAGCACTCTAGCATTTGAGGATTTCTCTTGGATCTGAGCTCTGCTTCCTCTGTTTCGAATTCTCCATTTTTATCATGCATTCATGTATTTTGTTTGTTGAGGCTTTCTGGGAAGTCGCCCAACTTTGTTCAAAAGAGGGGGAAAGACATGATTCCCTGTGTTCTGTAACAGCTATTAAGAAACAGGGCCCCTCATACTTAAGATGTCTAGGGAACATAAAGGCCAAGATGGGTTTTACCTGGTCTGCAATTCTTTCTCCACTTTCTTCAAAAAGTGCTTCCTGGAAGGGTGCCTAAGTGGCTCAGTGGGTTAAGCCTCTGCCTTCACCTCAGGTCATGATCCCCGGGGCCTGGGATCGAGCCCCGCATCGGGCTCTCTGCTCAGCAGGGAGCCTGCTTCCCCCTCTCTCTCTGTGTTCCTCTCTGCCTACTTGTGATCTCTCTCTCTGTCAAATAAATAAATAAAATCTTAAAAAAAAAAAAAACAAAAAACCCTGCTTCCTATATGTGTGCCCACTGTGGACCAGGATCTTTTTCCTTTTTGGAAAATGGGTGAACGTTTGGATAACTTAAAATTAGAGAGGCCACCCTGGGGAACCTTAAACTTATGGCAAGAGAATCTACCTACAGGGGAATCCTTGAAGAGAGAGAATCTCAAACCTCTGAGAGACGATCGGAATACATACTTTGATCGGGCTGAAGAAGCTACCTAAAGACAAAATGACTCCAAACATAGCTTCTCTAAAAGAATCTTTAAGCAATTCAGGTGACCTTAACCTAGTCCATCTGCCAAAAACAAAATATGGATAAAACTATTCTTCTGAAATTCGTATTATTGTACCTGAAACATGGCTAAAATTTTTCAGTGAAAGCTCTAAGGTCTGTTTGTGTCTATGTGTTTATGGACGTCTATGTATGTAAATATATTATGTATATGTGGTCATTTTAAAGAGTTCTATTTAATTGTTCTAAAGAAAAATAAGAGCTTATATCAACTGAGTATTCCTAAAACTCTCAGAAATATGGAAAGCAACCTGAGTGTTTTGCAAGTTCACATGATCTGAGAGAATCTTTGATAAATAAGAGCTAGTCTAGGTTTGTTAGTTTAAGAAAAGCAGGTGAGTCTTCATGTTGTCAACATTAAGTGTAATATAAAGTAATATAAATAATATATATATTGAGAAGCAAATAATATTTTTGTGATCTATGATATTGTAAAATAATAACTATCATTATAATTGATAACATTATACTAGGACATGCCTGATTATTAGGGACTTCATATAATTTCTGGAATATTTACATTAACAATATACACCCATGTAAGTATAATCGAAGAAGGTTAAACATTACTTTTCATTTGACATTGTTTCCCATAAAATTTAATGTATCAAATAAACCCAAATCAACTAACATTTCTCTCTCTCTTTTTTTAAGGTTTTATTTATTTATTTGACAGAGAGAGATCACAAGTAGGCAGAGAGGCAGGCAGAGAGAGAGAGAGAGGAGGAAAACAGGCTCCCCACTGAGCAGAGAGCCTGATGCGGGGCTCAATTCCAGGACCCTGGGATCATAACCTGAGCCGAAGGTGGAGGCTTAACCCACTGAGCCACCCAGGCGCCCCTAACATTTCTCTTTTATAAGGTGAAAGAAAAACTCTTTTGAGATCATATATATATATGTGTGTGTGTGTATATATATATATATACACACATATATATAAAATAATTTAAAGCTTGTTTTCTACCTGGGTTTATTAGTCAAATAAGCTCATGCTATTTCTTTGTTACAAAATTGGTCAACAAGAAAAATAACTTGATGGTTAGCTGTTTGATGTCTAATTCAAGTACAACTTTTAAAAGAGTAATTCAAATAGACATAAAAAAGATAAATTTATGCCAAGTTAAACTGAATAATGGATATTCATTGAATATCTAGATCATTTCCAAGAAAGATAATATACAGAGACAACTGCTAAACATAGGTTTATTTACTTTTGACTCTTTAATTTTTTAAAGAGACAAAAGATCTTTGGGTCTATCAACAAATGTGTGTTAGGTCACATAAAAAATCTATGAAAAACATATATCTCTAAGAATTAGACATTTTATAATTAGATATTTAGAAATTTGTTAACTTTCTACAGGATGCACATATGGGGTAGTTCAGAAATGCCTGATCCTAATTTTCACTGTAAATGTTATTGATAGTTAAAATTAATAATCAATATATAAAACTACTAGAAACTGCTCTTATTAGAACAAAGGAAACCACTATGTACACAAACTATGGAAAGAAAATGGGATATATTTTTATATGAAGAATATGCAAGGAAGAGGTTATGTTTTTGTGAAGGAAAAAGAGAGTAATGTCTAAAATAAAATCACTAGTTCCAGATTAAGAAAGGAAAAGACTAAGACAAGATCTAAATAGATATAAAATTGCTGAAAGTTTGTGGAAACAAAATTTTTTTTAAAAGATTTTATTTATTTATTTATTTGACAGAAAGAGAGATCACAAGTAGGCAGAGAGGCAGGCAGAGAGAAGGGGAAGCAGGCTCCCCGCCGAGCAGAGAGCCCGACGCAGGGCTTGATCCCAGGACTTGAGACCATGACCCGAGCCAAAGACAGAGAGGCTCAACCCACTGAGCCACCCAGGTGCCCCTGGAAACAAAATCTTAAGTTACAAGGTCAAAGCTGGCTAAATTTAATTGATTTATTTAAAAGGATTTTTTAAATGTGGCCAATAATGTGCCAATAAAAGATAGAGTTTCATTTCTTCTCTGTTAGAGCCACAGAATTTCTTAGATTATTGGTCCACTCTTTTAAAAAGATGATAAAAGATTTTTCTTTATATTTAATGTAATCTGCCTAGGAAACAAGGACTCTTTGTCTTATGAAAATATTTCCTGTGCTCCACCATTGCCTTTATCAGGTTTTAGATTACTGAGAAACATTGAGCCTTTTCTATTTTAAAAGAACTAAGGTATTTTACAACTATGTAACCTTCTGTATTTGCCTATGAAATCGTTTAACTGCCACTTTGGTTGAATGGATGACCAAGTAGTGTTTCACAATGACCTGAGATCCTATGTGGTCCAGTATTTTAAATCTTTGGACATTTTTAACAAACTTTCCCAAATCAAATTCTGAAGGAAGTATTTTTGACCTTGAACAAACTGAAATTTTCCAGAGGGTTCCTGGAAGATCTCAAAAGAGTTTTTCTTTCACCTTATAAAAGAGAAATGTTAGTTGATTTAGGTTTATTTGATACATTAAATTTTATGGGAAACAATGTCAAATGAAAAGTAATGTTTAACCTTCTTCGATTATGGGATTAAAAATGGGATGACTGAAAACAAAGCTGTGTATCAATGGAAAGCTATAGTATATCCATTATCAAATTCTAGCTTTGTTAAGAGTGTTTTAAAGTTTTGTTATCTTCTCAAAACCTTTGAAGAAATCACCACAACAGCTCATATATGGACCACCTTCAATCCTGTTGGTGGATGCATCGATCAAGAAAGTTCAACAGAACACCAGACGACATCTTCAAAGACAGTCAAATTACAAACCAGGACAATCCCATCACATGAAAACTGCCATCCTCATTCCAACATCTAAAGATACTTTGAACTCAAATCTTTTTTTTTTTTAAGATTTCATTTATTTATTTGAGAGAGAGAAAGATCACAAGTAGGCAGAGAGGCAGGCAGAGAGAGAGGGGGACGCATGCTCCCTGCTGAGCAGAGAGCCCGATGTGGGGCTCGATTCCAGGACCCCGAGATCATGTCCTGAGCGGAAGGCAGAGGCTTAACCCACTGAGCCACCCAGGCGCCCCTGAACTCAAATCGAGAAATTTTCTCAGATGGATGCTCTCTGAACTGAAAAATTGAGTTTAGAATTTACCTTAACTATTAACTTTTGTTTTTCTTTCATTTTCATAGAAATTTCTCATTAAATTATCTAGTTGCTCACATCATACAGAGGTCTTCTTTAGGTGAAAGTTTACCTGCAACACTGTTTGAACATCCTTATGTTCATCCTGTCCTAAGTAATCATGAGGATAAGTGAATGCTAACACATCAAGGTTTCCCTATGTAAGTAAAAACAAAACAAAACAAACAAGAAAACCCACACAACAACAATAAACCAGATTGACGTAAAAGGGCAAAAGTTAATCTTGAGGGGCGCCTGGGTGGCTCAGTGGATTAAGCCGCTGCCTTCGGCTCAGGTCATAATCTCAGGGTCCTGGGATCGAGCCCCGCATCAGGCTCTCTGCTCAGTGGGGAGCCTGCTTCCTCCTCTCTCTGCCTGCTTCTCTGCCTGCTTGTGATCTCTCTCTGTCAAATAAATAAATAAAATCTTAAAAAAAAAAAAGTTCATCTTGACTTTAACCCATTTGAGTTATTTAGTTGGTTAAATCTTAGCTCCTGGAAATCTCTGCTCTGGGGAATTTTTTTTCAATCTTGACCATTATTCTCCTTATATTCATCATGTTAGCCTCTCTGGGGTGTTGTGTACTTCCCAACTTTTTCAATGCCTTTTGGCAGCCACTCACCCATCAAATGTTACCCATCAGGATTAAACAACCTGGAAAAACTCAATGGTCGCACCACCTTTGTCCATGATGATGGTACATCTGTTGCTAACAGCAACTACAGGACCCTCTGTCCTAAGGACTCAACTAGAATAAAGAACATGAGCTTCTTCTGCATCAACGGTGGGAACAGATTGTAACACTGTACTAACGGGTCATACTCTTTGCCTATTGAGATAATGACCAAAAGGGGGGAGTTGTTAAAATTAAATACAAAATGGAGGCTGGGCTTCAGAATTTCCTCAGGAGAAAAACACATGTAAGCCACATAAACAGAACTAAGTCTATCTTACCTAGTGAACACAAAACTTCACTTAGGTTATTTCTTGTAAATGTCTCTGATGGTCATAAAAAGAAAAGGTCATCTTCATAAAAATAATACAAGATAATCACGTTTAACCAATCCTTTGTTGTCTGGAAACCCCCACTGCAATAACCAGTCACTATAAAGGGTAAACAATTCCTTATTTGTAATTTTAAGCCATCCTATAAGTTCATGCCCTGGAGCTTCATAGCTCTCAGTCTATGAATGTGAAGGCTCCCATTGCGGAAACTATTCTAAAATGCACAATAGACTCTTATTACTAAATAATATTTATTGACTTATTTATTGGACACTATTAAACTATTTATCTATTAAACATTATTGCTGGACAGTTGCTATTTCTGGATTTTTGATACCACCTACCTGCAACAAGTAAAACCACTAGGCAAAATATGAAGCATCCGACTCTAGGACTCAAATAATAAATTCCAGAATTCTCATGGAGAGAAAGTAAAGATGAAAATAATTGTGTTAAAAGGAATTCAAGATTTACTGTTATGAGAGAGAGAAATGTGATCCATGGCCTGAGACAGTGTCTGGCACATACATCTTAACAAGTAGGTGTTCACTGAATCAGTTAAATCTAAAAGCTAACAAAAAGCGACAAAATTAAGCTTTCTTAGTAACCATCAAAGGAGTGCAATTAGATATAGATCAGAGTCATCGTGGTGTTGAGAAACATTGATGGTGTGAGTCACAAGGTAAACAGGTGGTTCAGATGTGAGAGCCTAGGTGAGTCATTTCCAGAGAACGGGAAGGAAAGTCCCAGCTGATGATGATGACCACAGAGGTCAAGAAGGCCATGTGAAATCTGGAGAATCCAGAGTCAAAGAAGGTTAAGTTTTAAAGCCAACAGATTAAAATAAGCCAAGAAAGATGGGGCAGAGGTAACTCTAAACACTTAAGTAAATTTCCTATTAAGAAACAAGGGGGGGGTCATGGCAGGAATGAGTTCAAACATTTCAGAAATGAAAACACTTTAATAAATGAACAACTCCTTCGAAAAGCTAGTAAGTCTCAGATGAGGTTAAAGAACAGAAAGGAATCCAAGGAATGGAAAATGATACTCCTCCCTGCATACCCTCCCCCTCAAGAAGGAAAGTTTCAAGGCCAAGAAACACGCTCTCATCCATGGTGACGAAATCAAAAACAACAGTGTTTTGTTTTTCACTTGTCAGATGGACAATTATGTTAAATAAAGCATTGACACTATCAAGCACTGGAGAGGAAGGGGAGAGGGGAGTCCTTTCCTGTGTTGCTGGGGGGTGAGGTTTAATTTGTACAGCCATACTGGAGAGCCACGGGCAGAATCCAGTGAGAGGGCAAATGCCTGGATTCCACAATTCAGGGATTCCATTTCCTAATACACCTGAGAGAAGTTCTTCCAACTGTTCTCAAGATATGGAATGATGCAGCCTAGAGACACCTAGCAATACAGAACCATATCCGTGGCTTGTACAAAGATATACTTTGCGGTGTAGCTTGTAATAGTGGAAAATGGGAAACTACATAAATGTCCATCGATAATGAAATATAAAAATAAAGGGGCACCTGGGTGGCTCAGTGGGTTAAGCCTCTGCCTTCGGCTTAGGTCGTGATTTCAGGGTCCTGGGATCGAGCCCTGCATTGGGCTCTCTGCTCAGCAGGGAGCCCGTGCCCCCCACTCCCCACCTGCCTCTTTGCCTACTTGTGATCTGTCACAAGTCTGTCTCTGTCAAATAAATAAATAAAATGTGGTACATAAGGGCTCCTGGATAGTTCAGGCGGTTGGGTGTGTGACTCGATTTCGGCTGGGGTCACAGTCTCAGGGTCCTGGGATTGAACCCTGTGTGGGTTCCGCACTTAGCAAGGAGTCTACTTGAGGATTCTGTCCCTCCCTCTCCCTCTGCTCCTATCCCCCATTCACCCATGCATGTGCTTGTACTCACGTCCTCTCTCTTTCTCTCTCTCTCTCAAATAAATAAATCTTTTCTAAAAATGTGGTGTAAAATTCAGTATAGCAGTTAAAATAACAAGATCTACATATACCAACAAAATTGGATTTTTTTTAAAAAAGTATGATTTTCAAATAAAATGCATCGCATGCTACATGAAGTATGACATCATGTATATAAATTTAAAATCACAAAAATCCTACTGTTTACAGTTTAAGAATGATAGCCATGTATGTAAAAGCATAAGCAGAGATGAGAAAAGCACAAAACTCATGATCGTGGGTGCTCCAGGGAAGTCTGGGAAAGGCAACAAGTGTTGGTTAAGAGACCTTTAGCTCTATCTGTGATATTTCATTTCTTAAGAAAAAAAAGAGGGAGAGAGAGAGAGGATTAAAATGTCAACAGTTAGTAATTCTTGGTTGTGTGAATATGTGTTTATTATATCTGTATTCCCTTCCATTTAAAAAGATTTTCAAAAGCGAAAGCCATAGAAGGCAACTTATAATGAAAAGAAAGAGAAAAAACACCCACAATCATTTTGGGATAAGAATTCATGAAGCTGTTCAATTGGTTTTTGAGAACAGTTCAGCTCTAGAGCTATAGTATGATCTTAACCTAGACAGAAAGTATGGAATTTTTTTACAAGTATGAACATAGCAGAAAAAAGTACATAATATCTGGCTTAAAGTGAGGTATATTTAAAAGCCTATGACTCTATTCCCTCTGGATAGAGTGGAAAAACTGCTATAAATCCCAGTTCATCCCCTAGTGCTCAGGGTTCCTTCCACTTTCATGTTCTCAAGGAACTTTGTTTCTCCTTCTCGTCTTCCTATCCTCCATAATTAATCTCAACACCCTATATGGGATCATTTCTGTCAACCTACAACTATTCTTGTGTGTTCAGAAAATCCTCCCTGACTCCAGCTGGCCCTCTGGCAACTGGCCCCATTTCTCTCTTCCTCTCATAGCCGTTTTAGGCTTTTCTGGGCTCACTGTCTCTACTTTCTCACCTCCTATTCACTCATCCATGACTCCAATGACCCATCCCTAACCTGCCCCTTGGATGTTCTCATTGCTAACCTCAGCGCACACTTCTGTGTCTCCATCATTCCGACCTTCTGGCTCCATTCTCCCTGAAGATGTCTCATTTAGTCTGGTATCTTAAACCCTGCCCCCCCCATATGCTGATAATACCCAAAGTTTATTTTCAGTCCAAGCTTTTCTCTTCCATATTTGTTTATGTGGAACTGTAAACTTTAAGTTTCTACTTGATATCTACTAGGTGTCTTAATTTTAACAGGTCAAGAGAAGAAATCCTTTTTTTTTTTTTTTAAAGATTTTGTTTACTTGACAGAGATCACAAGTAGGCAGAGAGGCAGGCAGGGGTGGGGTGAGCAGACTCCCCACTGAGCAGAGAGCCTGATGCAGGGCTTGATCCCAGGACCCTAAGATCATGACCGGAGCCAAAGGCAGAGGCTTAACCCACTGAGCCACCCTGGTGCCCCAAGAGAAGAAATTCTTGATCCTGGGCCCCAGACTCTATGTAAGCTTCCCCCACCACTCCCCCAAATTATCTCCAGTTGCTCAATCCCCAAAAGTGCTTAAGTAGGCTTCATCCTTCCCTTTTGATACACCCCATGCTCATCATCTCTGTAATTTTGCTCCTATGTTTCCAGAATTTGGCTACAGTCCCTTTGCTTCCTCCTATCCCATCCAGCCCCAGCCCCATCCAAGCCACCCTTATTCCTGCTCAGACCAGGCCAAAGGCTCTCTGGCTTGTGTTCTTGCCCTCTACAGTCTATCCGCCATCCACATCACAGACAGAAAGATCTTTTCAAAAATACAAATCATGTTATTCCAAACCTTAAATCTTTCAATGCTTCCCATTAACCTGAGCATAAATTCTAATATACTTAAAATGGCCTACAGCACCCTACGCTATCTAGTGACTGATTTCCTTCCCAACTTCAGGGTGTCCCACCTCTTAACCTCACTTCCGGTGTTTGAACTACAATGTCTTTTCTGTTCATCGATGGCAACAATCTCTCTCACCTCCTTGGCATCAGCCATAGGTTCTGCATGGTTGATCCCCTCGTAGGTCTTCCCATGACTGGGCTTCACTGTTATCTTTCCTGTCTTAGAACGAATATCATCTCTATGGAGACCTGTGTACCCAATGTGTGCCCTCTTCCTTCCCTGAGATACCTAAAGGCTGTGACTTGATTTTTGTAACTGGATCGGATGATACTGCGTTCAAGTGCACAGGATAAAGAGAGGCCAGAGGAACACCAATTGTTGGGAGCAGTAGTTCTCAACCCTGACTTGCACATTGGATGCAAGATCCCCTCCAGACTAACCCAACCAGGATCTCTGCGAGTAGAGCAGGGGAGTCAGTCTTTGTATGACACATTCCCCCGCTGTAGGCAGATCTAACATCCAACCAGGGCTGAGGGTCACTGGCTTGTGAAGATCACAGGTTTCCTAATGCTCTCCCCTTTGATCACTTGCATGGTGTTCAGCCTCTGCACATTCTGAGTCACCTTAGAAACAATTTTAAAGACCAGTTCCCAAGTCCTATCCTACAGGTACACCAGAAGCCCTGAAAATGCTTCCCAGGCATTGGTATTCCAAACCCACCAGATAACTGCAACAGGCCGTCGTGGTTAAGAACCACTGGCTTAAAGGGTAGCATCATTGGTAAAGAAAATATCTCTTGTTTAGCAGTTGTTTGGAGATGTTCCATCATAAGTTTATCCTCCTGGAGCCTGTAGAACACAGAGGTGAGAGGCACCCTGCTCAACATCCATGCTCATTCTGTAATGAAACCCCTTCTCCCCTCCAACACCCAGATCTAACAATGGCGACCTTCCAGTACTGGCTTTGGAAAAAACAAAACTGTAACCTTATGTATACCCTCTCTACCATCTCCACCTGAAGCTTTCAGCAAAAGGTTCCTTGTACCCTAAGAAATTAAAAATAGAGCTTCCCTATGACCCTGCAATTGCACTACTGGGTATTTACCTCAAAGATACAGATGTAGTGAAAAGAAGGGCCATCTGTACCGCAATGTTCTGGGCAGCAATGGTCACAGTCACCAAACTGTGGAAAGAACCAAGATGCCCTTCAACGGACAAATGGATAAAGAAGATACGGTCCATATACACAATGGAGTATTATGCCTCCATCAGAAATGATGAATACCCAACTTTTGTAGCAACATGGACAGGACTGGAAGAGATTATGCTGAGTGAAATGAGTAAAGCAGAGAGAGTCAATTATCATAGGTTTCACTTACTTGTGTAGCATAAGAAATAACACCGAGGACATGGGGAGATGGAGAGGAAAAGGGAGATGAGGGAAATTGGAGGGAGATGTGAACCACGAGAGCCTATGGACTCTGAAAAACAGTCTGAAGGTTTTGAAGGGGCGGCGGGGGATGGGGGGGGTAGGAAGTTGGGCCAGCCTGGGAGTGGGTATTCTGGAGGGCACGTATTGCCTGGAGCACTGGGTGTGGTGCATAAACAATGAATTCTAGTAAGCTGAAAGTCATTTAAAAAATTAAAAATTAAAAAAAAAGAACTAATGATGTACTATATGCTGGCTAACTGAACGTAAAAATAAAAAGTAGCACTTTAAAAAAAAAGGTTCCTTGTACACGGACGTTTGCTTCTGCTGCCTCAGCCAAACCTTACATCAAAGGGGACCAGGCAGGAAGCAGTTAACTCAGCAGGCCCAGGAGGCCCAGGCCCTATGCACACATAAGAGAGAAGCCTATCCTGGCACTTGATGGGCTCCTGAGAGGTGACTTCCGAGCCTGGGAAGAGCCTGCTTGCACATAGTGTTTTGCATGTCTGAGGCCTTGGGCACCATATAGTTTTTGCCTTATGTAGGGCAAATGCTGGTTTTTGTGTGTGGGAACCCTCCAGCCATGCTGTATCAGTTTGACCTCTAGGGGGCAGGAGACAGACCGTGTGGCTGAGGTCACGCAGGTGCCATACCTCACTCTATGACTGACCCCTAATAAAACACGGGGACACCAAGGCTCAGGGAAGGTTGCCTGGAGGGCAGTCCTGGACGCAGGTTGTCATGCGTCATGACTGGGAGAGCTAAGCCGCTCCCCACACCCGTCTGCGTAGAGGGCACCCCTGGAAGCTAGTGCCTGGTTTCCCTGAACTTCCCCCGTGTGCTTTCCTTCCTCTGCCGATTTTGAGCTGTTCCTTTTCTCCGTAATACACCGTAAATGGGAGTACAAGAGCCTTTCTGAGTTCTTGGAGTCCTTCTCCTGAATCAGGAAGCTTGAGACTCGTCCTGACAGCCTCCGACAGGGGGATATAAACATATCCCTCCCTCCAGCCAGGCAGTCCTCTGAGAGTCTGTTAATTGGTTATTTATTACTTAGAAAATACTTGACTCAGAGATACAATGATACAGAGTGGTTGATTTCTCCATAGCTAACAAAACCACCCTCATTTAAATCATCGTGAAGTAGAAATTACTTAGAACAGGCTTCTTCATTGCCCCATTTGACTATTACCACTGCTGACTCTGCCTTGTGTTCTTACACTCCTCACCCTGCATTCCATTAAAAAAAAAAAAAAAAAAAAAAAAAAAAAAGTATTTTGTCCACACCGAGGATGAACAAAGCAATGTTGGCAAGTTGGTCTGGGACCCTAAGCTTCTTTTTTTAATCTTATTTATAACATGAGTTCTTGGAGAAAATACATTCTGTGGCAGACCAAGAGAAAGGAAAACAACAGGTCAAGGAACTCATACCTCCAAACCCCTCCTCCCACTACTGGTTAAATATTACTAGTCACCCAGCACCCATCAAAAAGCCACTGTCGGGGCACCTGGGTGGCTCAGTGGGTTAAGCCTCTGCCTTCGGCTCAGGTCATGATCTCAGGGTCCTGGGATTGAGCCCCACATCGGGCTCTCTGATCAGCAGGGAGCCTGCTTCCTCCTCTCTCTCTGCCTGCTTCTCTGCCTACTTGTGATCTCTCTCTCTCTGTCAAATAAATAAATAAAATCTTTAAAAAAAAAAAAAGCCACTATCTTCCTTTGCCTATGGTGGTCTGTGATGCCAACCACCAATACTCTGGACTGCCAGGTCTTAGCCTGCCCACTGGGAAAGATCGTTAGTGAGCAAGAAACAGAACTGCTTCACCAAAGCTGTTTTCTTCATTCCTCCAATACGTACTCCTTTCTCCGCAGGTCCAGGTGGGTCTAGATGAGTCATTTGTATAGGCAGTCATTTTTTGCACAGGTCACATAAGTGAAACTCAGATTTCCAATGAACTGCATCTCAAACTCGACCTAATTTCAGAATAGGTCATTCACATCAATGCCCTCTGAGGGCTTTTCTTGCAGTCAATCCACAACCCTAAAGAAAACTGAAGTTCAGGTCTGTGCACGAGGCATGTATGAAGTTCTCAAAGACCATCATCAAATGCCAGTTTCTCAAGTTTCCCTTTCAATCCCCTTCAGCAGCACCACTCAGGACTCCTACGAGTTTGTAGACTAGTCAAAGATATTTTTCCCACTCGTGACTCCAACGGAAGCAGAGAATGGAGTGATGCACTTCGAACATGGAAGGAGGGACCTTGAGTCAAGGAATAGAGGCAGCCGCTAGATGCTGCAAAAGATGGGGAGTCCCATTGTCCCCTCACAGCCTCCAGAAGGAACCAGCCTTGTGGCACCTTTGACTTTATCCAGTGAGACTGACTTCAGACTTCTGACTTCCACAACCTCATAAAAATAAATCCACAGTGCTGTAAGCCGCATTCATTATGGCCACAACAGAAAACTAATATGCCAGATTTATGGACCCAAAGCTTCTTCTCCGTGGAAAGAAGCATTAAATGCTGTTCACATTGTGGTTGGGGGGAGCTCTGAAAAGATGTAGATTATATCCATTCAAAGGCTCTTTTACACATAGCCTGGCTTTCAAAGGGCTTCTCTTAATTTAGAGATAAAAGATCACAGGAAGGAAAAAATAGCATTTGGTAAATTTTTAAAATTATAACTTATCCTAAAGATATTTGCCGTGGCTAGAGACAGTCTTTGTGGGGCAATTGGCCTTTAAATAGATAAAATAATGATCCAAGTTTCAGATTCCTGCATTAGGGTTTATTACATGTAATGTCTGGGTTATATTAAACTCCTGGAAATCAGGGTTTATAATGGAATGGCTGACAGACCCTTAACTTTAATAGCCTTTCCAAGTACTGCAATAGTGAGCATTACTTTTTAATGTCATAAAATAATGGTTAAAACACTACAGAATTTTCTCAAGACAGATAAGCAGGTGTTCAAGAGAGCAGAACTATTTAAACTTCATTGATTTATGGTCTATCTTATATTGAAGGCCAAAAGTTTTATTGAATTCCCACAATAGATACCCTGAACCTAATTTCCCAAAATAGTAGGACTATTTCAGCATTCCCCATATGTATTAATTTCTTCATTTGAACGCTTGTGCTTCTGTGTTTTTAAAGTTACTAGGCATAATGAAACAGAAGCCACAGCCAAACATAGAATAAGTTGTTCTATGTTTTCTTTTTATTGGTTGACTTTTCCGAGCACATTGTGTATAATAAAACCCAAAGCATAGCTACTAAATCATATAATCTAGGAACACTAGCCGCCATCTAATCATTTAATCTTCACAGTATTTCTGTCACCCTTTGAATTGTGAATATGACCTAGCTTCTTATTTAGCGTGAATGAATGTCAAGGCATTTGTCATAACCCCTTCCCTCTCCCAATACCCATTCAACCCACCCCGATCCAGTATCTCCAAACTTTATGCTCCCCAGTGGAAAGCAAAGTGGCCATCAGGAAAGCCCCCATAAACTATCAAACATTTATATGATGTGTTAGCATTTTCTGCTGGTTTACATAAAAATCAATACTCTTATAACTGTAGGACCCAACCCTAGTGATTTAGTGAAAGTTATGTTTACTGTGGAAGGAAACAGAAATGCCATTAGCTCTCACAACCAAATTATATTAGAGAAAGCTAGAAGCAAAATAATTACTATTATGTAGACATGTGGATACGAAAGCACCTGATATCCCAACTTATCTTTAGTACGACTGCAATAGCAATAAATTCCTTTTCTGGAAAAACAGCCAGAAGGCAAGGCAGACGGTGTTTGAAGAGATACATGGCTCACCGTGCCTTCACTCCTTGGCTTTCGCCTGACATTTCCAGGCTCAGGGAACAAGAGTCAAACGAAGAAAATAAAGGTGCTAGAACCACAGAACCAAGAATAAAGTGGCCACAAAGTGAAGGGTTTTGTAATCACGTAATCATATTGTAATCATGATACTGTAATCAGACAGTCTCTACAATTGTGGTGACCAGAGAATAGTGTAGAAACCTGTCAGATCACTAAATTGTATGCCGGAAACCAATGTAATGTTGTATGTCAACTCTACTCAAAAACCCAAAACCAAAACAAAACCAAAAAAGACAAATAAATAAATAAATAAATAATAAAAGAAAGTAAAAGAAAAGAATAAAATGGCAATATGTAATCAACAAATGGAAAACTTAGCCAGGAGCAGTTCAGGAAACCTTAGAACACAGTTTAATCAACATATCTATGTAATGTCCACCTGTGTGAACAGATTTGTAACAATCCAAGAAAACTGCCAAAGACGTGTCCCTTTAAAAATAAATACCAGCATACAGTTGTTTAAAAATAATGCACTCAATGCCAGAGTGCACTTTGATACTCTTTTGACAAAATCATTGGTAATATTTACTCAAAATCAATCTGTTACATTGAAATTTCTCATAGTTCATCCAATTCCAAGAACCAAGCAGCTGGATGGAAAGGGAAGCCTCAGTTTTTGAATAAATAGGAAAAGTTACATAAAACTGTATAACTTTCTTCTTGGCCAGATCGTAAAACATAAAGCTGATTGATTTAGACACACTGTTATTCATTACTGTTTATAAGATTCTGTGTCCGATTTCTCTAAAAATATCATGCACCACGAGTTAAGATCAAACTGAGCTGTTGCCCATAGAAAGAGCCAGTCGTTTGACCAAATTCAGATAACTTTATGTTCCCGTCCACCTTGTCCAGTACAAGGTAGGCTTCCAGCACAGTGAGAAATCACAGGTACCAGAAGCTGGAATTCTACCCCTTGCTTCCTCAACGTCTGTTATGGGATAACCCTGAAGGAGACCAGTATCATTTCGCCACCTAACAATACTCACTGTGACCCAAATTTTCAGCTTTAACACCCCTCTCTTCTACAGGCAATTTCAATAGTCAACTGTGCTAAAACAATCCTCCACTTTCAAAATTGTGCTTGGATACTTAACTAGCAAAAGTTTTCCAGCTTAATAAACCTTCACTATGCTTTTTATCTCAAGTGAAATTTCAGACTTTGACCATGTAAGTCTCATCATTTGAACTTCAGTGTGGAATTACCGGGGATGGAAGAAGGGCTAGCTTGCCTTTTGGCTTTGAAAATATATGGAGAAAATAATGAATAACCACATTTTCTATTTATCTAATTTGAAATAGGTAATTATGTAATAATTCTATAATCAAATGCTGACTTTATATGCATATGCTTTTGAAGTTTATAAGTATATTGTTGTCCCAGAGGACCCACATTAATAGAAGTAAATTTTAATAGCAAGTATGCAACAGGGAAGACTTTCTTCTTTGGTATCCTTATCTAGGGTTTTCAAGATAAATAGAAAGATAGATAGACAGATAGATAGATATAACAAAAAAAGAATGAAAGAATGGAAGGAAGGAAGGAAGGGAGGGAGGGAGGGAGGAAGGGACAGAGGGAAGGAGGGAGGGGGAAAGAAGGGAGGGGGATGAGGGAAGGAGTGGAAATAGATACATAAATATTATAAACACTTGGCTGAAAAGACTATAGTACCCCCTCCAAGAGAAACAACTGTTGCTAATCTTTAGGAAACTACCTTAACAACTGGTAACATCTGAAGAATGGGCTCACTCTATATGGACAAACTTTAGGGGAGAAAAGGTCTTAAATTACTCTGTGTCATGAAGTAAGACAGAACTTGGAGTTACCCACCTGTGCATTGAGAAAGGAGCTGGGACCGTGGAACAAGCGTCAAGAAGGTGGTAGCCTACCACATGGCACAGAGCCAGGGTACCCAGAGGGGCATCACTGTGCAAGAATTGTAGGTAAATTTCCAAGAATGATATTGTGATTGGAAAACATTTTCTATCTATGTGATATGGCTTCTTTTATCTCCCCTAAGCCTTTAGCAAAAGGCTGTTCCAAGCAGGGACACTGGCAAAGTGAGCTGGGCCCCAAGGAAGAGCTGCGGGGATGGACCCAGGAGAGAGTGGTGCAGGCAACAAGTACAGTGAGTTAAAGTGACTGAAGAATGGATGCAGGATCATCCACCCGCCCCCCACCTCCCTGCAGGGGGGCGGGTGTCCAGAGGGGAGGGAGAGGCTACATCCTGCCATCCAGAGCTACAGTCATTTTAGTCAGCAGAAAAGGAAGTTATGAATGGGGAGAAGAGGGTCCTAAGAAGAACCTAAACTATGTCTTCCCCTGGAGCTGAGAAACATCTCCGAGTGTTGGGAAAACTGGGAATGTAGGCATGAAAGAAACCAATCTTTCTGAGGAACTAGTGTGCCTTTGACTTCTTGTCAGCATATAAACATGCTCACATATCCACCCCCTTAAACACACATACACACATTCACACCCCACTCTATTAAGACTTTTAAAACCATATTGTTCTGCTCTTCATCAGAGTCCAATGTTTATTTTTTTTAAGATTTATTTATTTATTTGACAAAGAGAGATATGGGGGGGCGGGGAATGGGCATGGGAGAGAAGTCAAGTCAAGCAGACTCCGCACTCAGGACCGAGCCCAATGTCAGGCCCTATCTCATGACCCTGAGATCATGACCTGAACTGAAAGCGAGAGTCAGATGCTTAACCGACTGAGCCACCCAGGCACCCCCAGAGTCCCATATTTTAGAAGAGGTGTCTACAAAAGCTATCTCCACTTCCCCACCTCACACCTGCTTTTTAATCCATAGCAACCTGCTTCCATTATCATTGCTTCCCTAAAATTAATTTCAGTAGGTTCATAAAATGATCACCTTTGAAATTCCATACAGTAAATACCATTTAGTCATTGTCTGTTTTCACATAAAGACAGAGACTCAAACAATTAATTTTTTAAAATAAAAAAGTTACTGATGAGTGGTTTCATTTTAACAAGTAAAGACAATTTTGTATTTATATAGTAGGTTTTTTTATATATATATTTATATATATACAGTTATATATATTTCTGTTCACAAAAACTAACAGGCACCTTTTCATTCTTCTCTTACTTTCCCTCTCAGTTGTACTGAGGATTGTACTGTACTCAGGATCCCTCTATCCTATTTGGAAACTCTCTCTTCAACTTGTCCTAATCATCTTAGCTTTTTTTTTTTTTTAAGATTTTATTTATTTGACAGAGATCACAAGTAGGCAGAGAGGCAGGCAGAGAGAGAGGAAGGGAAACAGGCTCCTTGCTGAGCAGAAAGCCCGATGTGGGGCTTGATCCCAGGACCCTGGGATCGACCCTGAGATCATGACCTGAGCCGAAGGCAGAGGCTTTAACCAACTGAGCCACCCAGGCACCCCTAGCTTCTTCTTTTCAACTTCATTTAACGCCTCTTGTGTAGAGGAAAAGAAGGTAAGGCAGGACTTCATGAAAGACCAGCCAGATGGGTTAACAGAGGTAAGCCTCTGAGGGTGTTATAAGATTAAGATAGTCGGGTTTTTCCCTCAGATCAGCGGGTAGCCACTGCAGTAGGTGATGATAAATATGCAGTAAAATAACGAGATTTCTTATTTTGGAAGGTCACTCTAGAGAAAGTACTGAGGGTACAGAGATTAGAGGTAGGACACCAAGGAAAGAAATGTGGCCATGGTGCAACCGTGGTCAGGACATACATACATTCTAGGGAAATGAAGATTAAAAAGTGACAGACTCAAGAGATATTCTGGATAGGGTACCTGGGTGGCTCAGTCGGTTAAGCGTCTGCCTTTGGCTCAGGTCATGATCTCCAAGTCCTGGGATGGAGCCCCGCATCGGGCTCTCCACTCAGCAGGGGGCCTGCTTCTCTTCTCCCTCTGCCTTCCAATCTGCCTATTTGAGCTCACTCTCTATCAAATAAAGAAATAAAATCTTAAAAAGAGAGAGAGAGATACTCTGGGAGCAGAATAGACAGAAATGGGTGACTGACTGAATAAAGAAAAAAAGAGTAGACAAGACACTTACGATTCTGACTCCTGCTGAGGTTAGCCAAGTAGATATACAGGCTACCCACCAAGATAACATATATGGGAGGAGGAGGGGGAGACTCGGAGAGGGGGGCTCATGATTAATTAAGTCTGGGCATGTGACATGGAAGGTCCCTCCACCCAAGTGGAAATGTCTGGTCAGCAATGGGATATGTGCATCAGCATCTCAGGAGAGTTATTTGGACTCGAATATACTTTTGGAAATCATGAGAATCGAGAAAATAAGTAGAGACATGAATCTGATGGTTGAGTCTCTCCTTTCCTGTATTGACCTCCTCCGTGTGAAGCTGAAGCACATAACCAGGGTTGAGTAGGACTCAAGACTCTCTAAGTCTTGGGGAGGAGTGAAGGAAAGGGATCTGGCGGAAGCTTGAGAAGCCAAATCTTGACCGCGCTGCAGATACTGCATACGCGCATCTATACACATCGAGAGGGGCGACAATGAACCAACAGAATAAGGACCTCAGAAGGACCAAAGATAATTCATAGTGAAAAAGAGAAATGTTCTAGAAATTCTCAGTGATATCATCAAGGCTTTGAGAGTATATCATATCCCATACAAAGAAACAAATTAAAAGCAGAAGCTGCTATGACAGGAACCATCAGAGAACAAGAAAACATTCCTCAAAATGAGAAGTATTAGTATCAAAATTAAAAATGTAATAGAAATTCTGGGAGAAAAAAATTGGAGTAAATTTCCCCAGAATGTAGCATCAAAAGGAGGAAACGGGATATATGAGAAAAAGCAGGTAGGAGACATACATGATCAGTTCAGGAGGTCCAACATCCAATTAATTTACTCGAAAATGCTTTCAGATGCTCAAAGTGGCTTCTTTATTTCTTTATAGATAAATAATGTGACCATCCTCATGCAACCCTATCTCATTAGTTGCAGAAACCAATATTTTAGTCCAAATCAATAAATTCAATCAAATGCAGTAATTTTAAAGCTCCTTGGGTAAAATTCCACCCTTTTAATTTCCTCTCTTTCCCTCTGTTTCCCCATGATGGCAGCTGGGGAAGGAAAAGTGTGACACATCTGGGGCTTCAAGGCAGCGTGAGACTGGACAAGATGGCTTCTTTACAGCCACAAGCATCCCCTAGACTTTTGTTCATCTCTACTACAGAGTACCAGGATTGGGGGATCCTGGGGCTGCTCATCATATGGTTGTTCTTATCATGTCTCCGGGTATTCTAGAATCTGCTCTCATCCATTCCTTGTGTCTTTTAGCTAAGTGGGGGCCAGGCCTACTGATGCTCCCTGGCTAGTGTTGCCTCACTCCAGGTCTTAAAGACATGGAATTCCCTTAGCCTCCTTTTGTGCCTAACTTGGATGCTGGTCCTCATAGCTTCTGGACCACATGGCTTCTCCTGCTGGGGATCCTACCCCTTGCCACAACATGCCAGGTCTGCAACTCAACCAACTTCCATATTTCCTTTGGAAACTCAGGATTGCTCAGAATATAAACCCTGGCTACATTCTCCCAACCTTGTTGGGACCCTGAGCTTATTTTAGTGTTGTAAACCCCCTCATTGCTTCCAAAGTTCATGAACACCTTGTTCTACTGCCCCAATAAGGAACAAGCATTCACCTCAACTATTTAACACGATCTCCCCACTGCAGTGACTTGCCCAGATCAAGTCACATCGCCTGCTGCCTCCTGTACTCAGCAGTCAACCTATAGGAACCAGAAGAACAGGTTTGGGGCATTCCCTCTTTCTAGCTGGACTCTCCTTTGCCCTGTTTTAGGCACATAACTCTCTATGGTCTTATCCACCAAGCCCACCTTCTGATGTGTGAGAAGAGTAAGTAAAGGAATTTACAAAATTTCTATCTCTCTGAGATCAGTAGATTTCAAGCCTGTCACTTTGTTTGACATCAACTATCCCTTGCTAAAGTTCAGGAGCTGAATAGAGATTCATTTTTGTCTCTTTGCATTTCTACTGTAAAAATTCTAATCCTACTCCCCTAGGCAATTTGATACCTCAAGTTAACCAGAGAAAGGGCCATAGACACAGAACTGTAAAATGGGAGAGAATATTAATATAGTTCAAAAGAGGACGCCTGAGTGGCTCCAGTGGGTTAAGCCTCTGCCTTCAGTTCAGGTCATGATCTTAGGGTCCTGGGATCAAGCCCCACATCAGGCTCTCTGCTCAGCAGGGAGCCTGCTTCCTTCTCTCTCTCTCTGCCTGTCTCTCTGCCTACTTGTGATCTCTCTCTCTGTCAAATAACTAAGTAAAATCTTTATAAAATATATATATGTAGTTCAAAAGATAAACCCCTTTCATATTCATATACTCTCTTGAGAACCTAAAATATTTTCTTGAGCCTTGATGGCTACCTCTGGAAGTCTGGCTGGCGGGGAGCAAGAAACAATAGGAGAATTTACAGTCGGAAATTTTTCTTGTGCTTCATAATATGCATTACTTTAATACTTTATTTTTTTAAGATTTATTTATTTATTTTACAGAGAGAGAGTGCACACTCATGAGCAGGGGGAGGGGCAGAGGGAGAGGGAGAGAAGCAGACTCCCTGCTGAGCATGGAGCCTAACACAGGACTCGATATCACAACCCTGAGATCACGACCTGAGCTGAAATCAAGAGTCTGACGCTCAACCGTCAGAGCCACCCGGGTGCCCCTTTTAATACTTAAATTAAGGGTTTTGGACCGGGGGAAGTGGGAAAATATGCGAGCCCATACATCGAGCAAAGACCTCTTCCATACCAGAAAGATGGCGCTGATGGTGGGCCGTGGCCCACAGCTCCAGTGCTCAGCTAGAATAGTGATTTCCGCAGAGCTGCCATTCAGAGGGGAGATCATGTGAATATGATGAATAAGCCCAAGCAAAAACCCAAGGTGCCCCTTCCTGAGCACATATGGCGACATATCCTGGCCTTGTAAATAGCTAAGGGACATGTCTCAGATACGTAATCCTGACATGCGAACTACTGTGGGCTAGCGCATCTATAGTTTGCGTTACAATCTACCCTCCCTTCTAGATTAATCTCAAAGTCCTCTATTTATTGTCCCTCTACCCTTATTACCACTCAGGCCTTTATCATTTCTCACCATCAATGAGATGTCTGCCATTACATGCCTTGTCCCCAGCTTCGCATCTTTCACCCTCCAATGGTACTGAACGAACAAATGAGCAAAAGGCTACTGACTTGCATTCATCAAAATCTATTTGGGACTCTCCAGCCTCATGAACCTCCAAGTTATTCAATCAAGAAAGGTAACATTCATCATAAAGCATTTCTTCAGTACTTGAGCCTTTGTTTTTCTACTATAAAGGGAAATTTCTACTTAATAGGTAATACACATTTTTAAAATCGCATTAGCATATTTTCAAGACTTACACATGTTATTAAATTATTTACTTAAGTACATAGATATTTCTGTACTCTTTTCTTGATCATTACCTCTCCCAAATAATTCATTTGACCAATTAATATAAAATTTAAGTAAAGGGGAAAAAATATATCCAACCAATTTTTTAAGCGTTGAGATAAATCAAACAGCGGCTCTGGAAGATTTAAAGTATGCTACCTCATAGGCTGTTATCTTGCTTTGAAATAAAATGATTTCTAAATCCGGGCTAGATAGTAACGTTTCCTAGCAAACGAATGGAATTACCTTGTAAGAGGAGTAGAAATAACTCAGCAGGCTGCTGAATAAAAACAGACTTTGAAAGTGGCTTAGAAATTATTATTCTACGGAATTCTGCTCATCCCTGCAGGAACACATCACACAAGCACTCTCTCTCCATTTCTCTCCCTTTCTCTTTCTCCCTCTTTCTCTCTTTCTCTCAGTCTCTCTTTCTCTCCCTCTAACTTTTTCCGGTTTATAATTCGACATTTGGAATTTCCCTGTGACCTTCAGAAAGAATTCTCCAGAGGGCTGGATTGGGGGAATTGAGATTATCAATACTATTCACAGAATGAAACATGTAGAGGTGCTCTCAGAGTTCCATCAGGCCACAGAATTAGTCACTAGACTCGCTGGCAAATTCTCAAATCGCAAGTCCTGATTCCAGGACAGAAATATAGACTTATTGAATCACCATTCATAGGTAAAAGAGTCAAAGGCTTTAACCTTTCCATACTCTAGTTTTGAAACAATATGTGGCCAGGTGATTTTTTTTTTTAATCTGTTGGTATGATGTTTCTTATTTTTATAGGACACTTTCTGCCAGCAAGGGGATTAATGATGCATGTGATGTGTAACAGCTATCCCCAAAAATCAGCATAGCTGGCAATAACTGGGGAGTAATTTAGATGCCTTGAAATCTCTGACATACTAAAGCCATTAGTTCATCCAACTCTGACATCATTCAGTAACACTATTCTTTTTTTTTTTTTAAGATTTTTTATTTGTTTATTTGACAGACAGAGATCACAAGTAGGCAGAAAGGCAGGCAGCGAGAAAGGAGGAAGCAGTCTCCCTGCCAAGCAGAGAGCCCCATGCGGGACTCGATCCCAGGACTCTGGGATCATGACCCGAGCCGAAGGCAGAGGCTTTAACCCACTGAGCCACCCAGGCGCCCCAACGCTATTCTTTTTATCAGTGAAATCGCTTGGTTCCTTCCAACCTCTGGCCTCCCTCATACGCCATCGAGTATTCTTCAAAACGTGTAGAGATTTTCTGAAAGACAATTACAAGAGTCTCAAGCAAACCATGATGCTCGGCCCTGCACACCAATCTCCCCATGATTGAATTAATTATGGTGTTCTTTTCACCTTCCCCGAATGGTCTCTATGAGGCTGCCTCTTCTTCAGAGAGGAAAACCCAGTTCAGTACAATGACATGTGCTGATCAATACTGGGTTAAAAACAAAAACAAACAACCACTGAGACTTCAGATATAAGAACTAAGGAACCTGGACCCTACCATGGAATCATCTAAATGTAGGAAGGGGAATTCTGATTAAAAATCTCCTCATTTTGAAATTTGAGCTGAATCAAGTACATAGCTGTAACTTCCTGAGCATTTGTCTGGAAAACTAATTAGAAAATCTGGAGATAGTACTTGGTATTCCTAACATGTCCCGGAAGGCTTTGTGTGAGTTCTTTCGATTCCAACCTCCCATTTGGAAGCAATCCAGAATCTAACAATCAGACGAGCTTGACTCACCAAGATTCACTTTCTCAATGTATATCACTCAGAGAGGACAAGAGGACAATAACTCAGGGAGCGGGGTGAGAGGCAGAAAGTAAGAAAAGGTATTCTATTACAATGACTGTAAAACAGATCCCTTGTCAAGAGTACCTTCGGCTCTTTGTAAAACAAATGTGTTGTTCCTCTGCTTTTGTACACGGAAATGTCTTTAAACATGCAAGGGGAACCACACGGAGTAAGTGGAAATCAATCATGTCAACATTAGGCTCTGCTTAATTCTAAACCACAGGCTGGAATTCGGCTAACCTAAACTTGATGGAATGTTCATGTAACAGCTGGCAAAGGAAACGTTGGAAAGAAAAAAAAGGGACTCTGAGAGTAATGAAAACAAAACTATAACCCATGACATTGATCTAAGTTTTGACAGACGTTTTTGGTCAGCATAACCTATGAGCTCAGAAATGAAGTTCCAGCCATGTACCTTTCAGAAAAAGACTTCCTGTATAAATAACGTTGTTATAGAAAATGACTAGCAGCATCATACCCTCCGCATCTTGGCCAATAAGAAATTGAACATTAATGGAAACTGACTCTTCCTTCCATGTCCCCATGAGCTAATAGATGAAACACCCAAGGCATCTGGAATTACTTTCTCTCTTATGGGCTGTCATGCACTTTGTCATCCCAGAGCCAACTGGACGTGGCTGGTGCTCTTAGAAGCCCCAGAACTCCGTGGCCAAACTCAAATTCCATTGGGAGCACAAGCAGCATGGGCTGGCCATCAGGACAGGTGGAAAGAGAAGAGACTTGAAGAAAACTAAGTATCTCACTGCAGTAATAGGCACAGAAGAGAAGGCGGCGCCCGGCTCATTTTTCTTAAATTGTGTCCAGGCAGCATGTCAGTATTGATTGAAGAATCCAGCGGCATTGAAAAGAGTCATGTCTACATTCACAGATGAAGGGGCAGACATCCACTCTCATCTTTGTCACCTGGCTGGGTCAGTCTCTCATTTTTTAAGACAAAGAATAATAAAACTCGTGAGCTTCTTAGGGTACCTCTAAAGAAAATGTCACTTCCACCACAATCCCCAACAAACGTAAAAAAGAAAAAAAGAAAAGAAAAGAAAGAAACAAAAAAAAAACTAATAGTCCTCCTACCCTTCATGTAAAAAGGCAATCTGATGTGAAAATGTTTTCTCCTAAGTGATGGAATGTGCGGTCATGCACCAGCAACCCGGCCCTGACTATCAGCTCGCCCGTTCTGGAAGAAACCACTATGGGGTTGGGCAGCGCGCACGGGTGCTAAGAGAGACACGTCAGTACTTGAGGGGAGGCTGTGCACTCGATTTCAGAAGATGGAGGTTTATCTTCCCGCGTCGGGCTTTGATGTTATTCATATGCTAACAATATCAGCATTTCCTCGCAGCACTCCATACACAGGGAATAAAAGACATCATTTGCTGACATGGGGCTCAACACTCGCCGTCCAGCATACTGATCAACAATCTGTATTCAGCTTCCGCAGCTAAGCCTGCCATGTAACCTCTAAATGGTTCTCTTAGCACTCTCAAATTCCGGTCAAAATAATTTCCCATTTTATCGAATGAAATGATGAAACAAAGAATCCTAACTGCATTTTTCTCTCCACTCCTCAAATGTCGCTTCGGGGCCCCGAGGGCTCCTTTCATCTCATCTGAGGGCTGGCATATGATGTGATTGTTACCATAGCTGGCCACCAGATGAAGCGAATTCTTGAAACTGCCAAAGTTCCCACTCTCTTTCCAATTTAAACATCAATTTAACACAGAAACTGAAGGGTATTATGAAAGCTTTAATAGGAACCATTTCAGACGTGAGGAAAAAAAAAAGCACTGCAAGGGTTTTGCAAACAGACAAACAAATATGCAATTTTTTTTAACATAAAAATAAGTCAGGAAAATGAATGGAACAGCAGAGTGTACAGGGTCTGAGCTCTACGTAACAGTGATGGAGAAGGACCCCTTTGTCTCAAAGAAACGTGCTTTTCAGAACAGGGGAGGATTTGACCCAAGGCAATAATCTGGGGGAACTGTTAGGTCATTAACTGAACACAGTGATGGGGGCAAAGTGAAGACTTCTGATGTAAAACATTTCAAAATGCGTCTCATCAGTGTGGACAATCTGGAATGTTTTTCATAGTCTCCTCTGAATAATTAGGATCCTTTTCAATAGATGACTCACTTTTCTCGTGAAAATGGTTTTCTCCGTTTGGATCCCTAGCTGTTAACAGAATGTGCAAGCATATGTACTACATAACTCTTTGGAAATGAGACCACTTCATAGTTACTTCATAACAATAGAAACTGACGCTCTCACACACGAAATAGAGCACTTCCTATATTCCCCATAAATTAAAGCATACACATTTAAGCCAAAATGATGTGAATTACCAATCTTTTGAAGACTTCACAATACAAATGACATTAACATGCAAGATGCATAGAGAGATTTATTCACAACTCTACAAGTTTGCCCTTATCAAAATATGAGATTGGAAGACTTGAAACAAGATTTGAAAAGTCATAATTAACTAAGATTTGGTAAAGTTCAAGTTGAATATGTATGATTTTGTCAGCCAAAAACATTCCTGAAAGTTAAAAACATTATTATAGATTTTCCTCTAGAAAATAGTATTCTTTAGAGTCCATTTGTTTTAAGTAGACAGATGATAGATAGATAGATAGATAGATAGATAGATAGATAGATTAGATGATAGATAAGTTAGCCCTTTTACCATATAGAACTGCTCTAATCATCATTTCCATCTTAAAAGTACAATTTGGGAAGGCATAAGACTATTAGAAACACATGCAGTGATTGTACAAAACATTAATTACACTCTAGATAAAAGTAAACAAGATATCACCATATAAGGATTGCATGGCTGTTCCCATATGGATTACACAGGGAATATTATTGACAAATTCAGAACAACCATATGCAATGCTTGATGGCACTTCCAAACACAAAATACAAATACAGTACTTAATAGATTTACAGCATGTCGCATACCAAATGATCAAGAAATTTACCGAAGATGAGCATCTAAGAAGCAAATAACACCACAAATACCATATGCACCTGTTAATGATTTATTGTTTATGCTGGTGATATTCATGAGGTTGATCGTATGCTAAAAACAAGTTTTCAGAGAATTTTCTGGCCCAGCTCTCTTGGTGGTAAATTAAAGGAAAATTATAGAACCATCTTGCCAAAAGGGACCTTTGAGATCATGTGGTCTTATTTTAAGATGGAAAAACTAAAGCCCCAAAGTGTCAAGCTGCTCGCCCAAGATTACAAAGTCCATTCATGGCAGAAACCCAGGTCTCCTGGTTCTGGGCCAGCCCCCAAATTAAAGCTACCCTAACTTGCTCATGTTTACTCAAAACACATATATGTATTTTTAAGTCTTCATAAGCTCGTCGGTTGTCCAGCACGTCATCTGAGTGCTGGGGA
Organism: Lontra canadensis; assembly: GCF_010015895.1. Taxonomy (NCBI): domain Eukaryota; kingdom Metazoa; phylum Chordata; class Mammalia; order Carnivora; family Mustelidae; genus Lontra; species Lontra canadensis. The sequence goes on along the minus strand of NW_022630998.1, from coordinate 1,642,150 downwards.
ACACCCAACTCTGGGCCTGACAGTGTAACAACAGTGCTCCCTTCCCAGTGTGATTTCACTGACAATGACTCACACTTCCCTTGGATTCACTGGGGAAGAGAAGGAGAGTTTGACCTCAACAGAAAAACAGACATGGCTCCATCAACGTCATAACAGAGCCTAAGAGTGTTTAATCCTGAAACGAACTCCATGGAAATTGCCTTTAAAAGGATGGGGTTTTTTTGTTTTTTGTTTTAATATTTTATATTTATATTTATTTAACTATTTAAATATTTATATTTAATATTTTAATATTTTATTTATTTATTTGACAGAGAGAGAGAGAGAGAGAGAGCACAAGCAGAGGGAGAAGCAGCATCTGAGCAGGGAGCCAGATGCGAGGCTCGATTCCAGGACCCCGGGACCACGACCCAAGCCGAAGGCAGACACTTAACCACTGAGCCACCCAGGCACTCCAAAAAGGATGTTTTGATCTTCTCCAGAGCACTTTGAGAAACATAGTGCATAGGCCAAAGCCCCCTCCCATCCTGCTGCCACCACCCCCACAAGAAGTCACAACGAGAAGGCAAAGAGAAAAAGCCTGAAAACTAAAGCGAATGTATGGCTGTCAAGCGCGCATCGCACCACTATGTAACTCTCCATCCCTCCTCTCTTCTAGTCCATCTGCCCCCAGCATAAACAAGACAAGCTTCCCCCTGGACCCACCACCCCTGAAAAGTGTTAAACCAAATCACTCAAGTGAAATTCCAGACATCTACCCAGATATAAAATATCAACTTTAAGGAAACCTGGCCAATCACTCAAAATGCATTTTTTTCCCCAACAGGGGAACTTTCTTAACACTGAAATGTCAAGTATCCAGACAGATTCTTAGTAAATTAAACCAGGACAATAACTATTTCCTCTTGAACATCATTTTCATTTCAAGGCAAATACAGCTCCAACCTAGAACATTCCCTCAAAACCAGGATTATAATAGGAATTTAGGGTGTTCAAACTGAACCAATGAGAAATCATGCCTGAGTTTCCAGTGTGGGATTTGGGGAGGGAGAAAGTTAATTTTTAAATATTACCAAAACAGAGGGTTTTTACGTTTATTACAAAAGTACTGGGTCTTCTATGGATTGTGGAAATTGTGGATCCTTTACAAGGCTTACAAGGACTTGTTATTAAGTTATAAAATCATTTCCCAACCATCTAATAATTCAATATCCAATACTGTTCATAAGATTCTAAGTGCTGTAAATAGCCAGATGTATAAAAGGGCTCTGCTCCCAGATTAATCACTCTAATTCCTTCCCTGGCTCAGTAAAACCCACTCTTCCATCAAGCCAATTGTAGTGGAAATTATCCTGTTACTTTAACTTTGAATAAGATATTTCTAATAGATTAAATATAGTGCATAGAAACATCTATAGGAACCAAGCTACATACTATGTTGTTATACATTGACAGTTTCAAAAAAAAAAACAACAGTAAACCTGAGAGTGTAGCGATTATATGAACAAAGCATGTACCAACTTTACCTGCTAATAGAATGCAATTGCTACACAAACCAAATTTAATATTAATCATCAGTAATGGGACACTGACCTGCTTACACAACAATGGCACTGCCATCTAGGCCCTGAGATTTCCCTGACCAGTGATGGCTGTTATATCCCTTTTTGATGTGGTATACAGTTACTACTCTGGGTTCCTTTAAATCAAAGTCCACAGGGCAACAATGAGATCACAGATGTGGATTTAGCCATTTCGAAGACAGCAGGTCAAGTAGGGATAGATGACATCAACAATGTCAGAGGTACTATGTAGATTCAGACAACTGGAAATGGAAGGGAACCATGCTCTCACAGATATCTTCCTAGGGCATTCTCCAGATCAGTTCTGATATATCTTCCGGTTAATTATACTGAAGATTTCCTCAAAGGAATACGGACCAATAAGCATTGCCTTGGCATGGAGAAATGGAGGTTTAGAAAATGTCTCTGAAATAAGGTCCAGGAAGAGACATGTTATAGATACACATTGATTCCCACCACCATCTTGTTTTTCACGTATCTGTACTTGGGTTTCACTGATATAACATTGCATCGATATGATTTGTTCTGCATATTGGAGTAATAATTAACTTTTGTTCTCAAAGGATGCAGAGAAGAGACTTTCTTAAATTCACCATATTCCTTGGAAAAAGAGGAACAAACTAGCATTCTGTATATAACTATCTACCTCCTTGCTAGTTGGAGTGTGTATCCAGGGATTGGCACTGTGGACATCACCAGAGAACATGTTAGAAATGTAGACTCTCAGATACCACTAGATCTCTTAAAGCAGAATCCACTTTTTAACAAGATCCCCAGGTGATTTATATGAACACAGAATTGTGAAAAGCACTGATATGGTTGTGTTTATGATGTTAGAGCCAAAGAGAAGTATTGAACCCAACATATTATCTTTATTTCTTTCTTGTAGCCCATGGAAAATGTCAACTTACATTTGATATATATCATATAAAGTCCCAGGACTGAACAAATAAAAGCCAAAAGATCTCCCCGATACCACTCAAGAAAACTGTTTCCTCAAACCATCAAATATTTTGAAACAGGAAATGCACAGCTGAGGATCAACAGATCCAAACACCAGCTCTCTTGCCAACATCTATGGGTTCTTGGGTAAATCAATTTCCCTTTCTGTGTCCACTCTGTACTTGATACTGTGCAGGGTTCTTGGGATTCAACACTGGACAGGCCAGACATGGTCTCTTTGCTTCGATTTTTCATAAGTAAGCACGAGAGGATTTGAGGCAAAAATGAGCACAGATATAAAATGTCATGAATAGTTCAAAGAAGAGTAAGCAATTGTTTTGTGTGATGCAGGATATATGGTACATATTCTGGCATGAGAAGACCTGTGTGTGCTTTGTTCAGAAGTTTGGTCTCCGGCAAAGGGAGAGCCATCACTAGAGTCTAGAAATAGGAATGAGATGAGAACAACCTGAAACTTAGAGCCATTTCCCTGGCACTGACTGGAAGGATCCACTCAAAAGAGAAGAGGCTGAACCCAGGATATCTGGTTGGGAGGACACAGAAGTACACCAGTGAAGAGAAGGTAAGAACCTGAAGGGAGACAAGCGGCCCATATGGAATAGTAGGACTTCAAACCTAAGGCAAGTGTATGTGCCGGGGTGGGGGTGGCAATGTCTGGGTGGGGGTGGGATGCTGAGAGTGATGAGTAGAAGAAGGAAGAGTTATAGATAAGATCAAAGATTCCAGGAGAAATTTCTAGCAGCAATTGAAAAGAATGATGAGGTTGTTAACCAGGAGAGAGAACACAGTAGGAGGAATGGGTTCTGGAGCAAGAAAGGAAAGGACAGAGACCATCAGTCATGGAGTCCACAGACTTTGAGAGGCCTGGGGCTATTTCAGGGATGACGTCAATAGACATAACGGAATGAGCTTTTGCTCCTCAGACAAGATGACAGATGAAGGGCAAACCAAACCAAACCCCAGACTAGAAACCAGACATTCTAAAGAACAAAAATGCGGAAGTGTGTGTGTGTGCAGACATCTCAGAGAGAGCAGAAAGACAGGCAAGGTAGCACAGATTCTTCCACCTCTAAGGAAAGGACCATGAAAACAGGAGTGAGAGGAAACAAAATCAGTGTGACGGAGACAAGGGGAGCAGCAGCGAGTAACCACTCCAGCAACAGCAACAGCACAAAAATGTGTTCCACAGACATCAAGAGGGATGGATAGAAAGCTTTTCTTCTCTCTGTATTCTGTCGGATAATGACTTGTGTTTTTGTAATTTCTAGACTTGAGAGGTAATAATCTCAATGTGGCACACCTTTACATTTGTGTGGGGTCGCCAAGTTTTGGATGTTTTCCTCTCTCTACAAACGATGAAATACGTTCCGAATGCCCAAACCCCCATTTCCCAATAAGGCGCCTTGTCCATTAGCTATCACTATACTGATGCATGCGTGCCCCTCTGAATACTAAGCCCACAGGGTCTTCACTGAATACCAATGACTAAAGGGGAAGTAGGAGAGAGGACTGCGAAGGGAGATAACCTGCTCCAATTCCTGGCCCAGACATGGACTCATCTCCCTTACTGCGGAGCTAGAACAGGGGGGACAATATGAGAATCCCTTGCCTATTCAGTGCAGAGATGCAAAGGTAAACCCATTTAGGAAAACCTGATGTTCTTTCCAGCTGCAATCTGCCTCTTGATTCACAATCTCAGGGCCCACCACTAAAAGGACTGCAGAAGATCGGATCTGATGAAGCATCACATCCAGCATTTTATTTAAAATTACCACCGTAGTCAGTCACTGAGCATTATCTGCCCGTGCAAATCCACTACGTACATACACTTGCTTCAGGTTGAAGAAGCACAAGACCCTCCGTCCTCAGAGACAGTTTCAGGACTCTCCCTGGGACATCAAATTCTGATTCAGAATCTTGGGGGCAATAAATACCTTAATGGGACTTAGAGAAATATGCCACAGTTTTATCTCTTGCTTACCAGCTTTAAAGCCTACTTGGACTCCTACAGAAGAAACAGCCATTTGGTCAGCCACCACAAAAACCCATCACAAGGGGCACCTGGGTGGCTCAGTGGGCTTAAGCCTCTGCCATCAGCTCAGGTCACAATCCCAGGGTCATGGGATCGAGCCCCGCATCGGGCTCTCTGCTCGGCAGGGAGCCTGCTTCCCCATCTCTCTCTGCCTGCCTCTCTGCCTACTTGTGATCTCTCTCTCTCTGTGTCAAATAAATAAATAAATAAATAAATCTTAAAAAAAAAATCACAGGTACTGAGTATACTTCCAATGGGTGAGCTAAAGAAGGGCAGTTTCTCTCCCCTTCCCCAGCCCCCACTAACACACACACACACACACACACACACACAGTAAAGAGGAATAGGAACCATGAGAAATTCTAAGGGCACCATGGGAGCCAGAGTAGGTTGCTTCTGTCTCTCATTCATGGGAAGGAACAGACAGTAAGGAGGAAGGAGCAGAGAAGAAAAGCAGGGGGGAAAGGTAGCAGGACCTGGAAGGCAAGTGGGGGACAAAGAAGTGGAACACTGCAATAGCAGAACCCTGACCCAGAAACAAGTCCAGAAACAAGTGGTCATAATGGATTAGTGGAGAAAAAAGCAAGTAGCTTGAAGTCGTTGAGATCCACAGTGACTATGAGACCAAGTGCTAAAGTCAGCAACGAAGCAGGCGGAAATCAACTCCACAGACACTATTTTTCAATCTGACGTTAAGCTAAGCAGAGGGAGCAGAGGAGCCTTCCTCCTTGCTCCTTAGTCTTGCCACCCTGTGGCCAGCTGCAGAGGGAGGGTAGGGTGGGAACCCATGTGGGAAGGAGGGGCCGCACGCAGACCTAGATGTGGAGTCCTGCCTGTCCACTTCCTAAATAATTGCCGGACCCTGGATAACCCACTTTGCGCCCAGCCTCGTCTTTGTTGCACGGCTGAGGCCTTAGAGGCACAGAGAGCTTTAGTAACAGTCCAGGAATTGGACCCTCCAACAATTTAGCACTAGAGCCCGCGTTCTAAAAATTATGCTATATTATCACAATGGTCCTTAGAGCAAATCTGTTCAACTTCGGCATTTTACAAAAGAGGAAACTAAGGCTTTCGTGGGTGCTATTCTTTCTTTTCTATCACAAAGCTGGTCAGGACCATCAGCCTTTGCTGGAACCAGAGAGCCCGGTTCAATCGGAAACACTCCTCAACCCCAAACGAATAATCCAGGGCCAGCCCTGAAGGCTGACATGCTTGTCACATTTTATCCAGTCACTTTCCCTCTGCAGAAAATGCAATGAGTCATGTTATTTATTCATATCAGATTCATAGTGGGGACAGCATCTTAGTCACAAAACGTGATGAATTTGCAACTGATGATATTTGGTTTTATGCTTAATCTGAAAGAACGGGAAGAGAGGAAAGGAACCAACTTTTATTAAGCCATCACTGAGCTTGGCACTCTGTGCACCAAGCCTCACAGATACAGAAAGATCCTGCAGCCAGCAGGGTCTAGTAAGAGTACCAAATTCTTCTTTCAGAGGCTACAAATAAGGCATAAGCAACTGTCTTCTTTAGTTACATTTAGTGGGCCAGGGCGGGGCGGAGACAACCATTTCTACTGAAGTGGAAATCTGGTTATCACAGCCTTTGGAATTCACTCAAATTGCGCAGCTATTTGTTGGTTTAGTAGGTGAAGAAGAGGAAGCTTCCTTGGTACAGGGCACGTTTCTTCGCACTGAGCATGCTCAGTTACAGAGAGCGTTTCTTCGCACTGAGCATGCTCAGTTACAGGGCGCGTTTCTATGCACTGAGCATGCTCAGTTACAGGGCGCGTTTCTTCGCACTGAGCATGCTCATTCAAGCCCCAGGAGCTTTACCTCAAACTGGCACCCACTACCACCCTCGCAGGAGGCTCTCAACTTCCAGGAGAGAATTTGTCTCAGGTCACAATGTAGGCAAAGGGACAAAAAGAAGAAACAGTTCCATCCAGAGAGGTGTCTGTCCTCAAACTTCCTTGGGAGAAACAGTTCCAAATCAAGGATTATGTCCTTCTTCAAGCCTCTCCTTACCCCACTTCCCTATAAATCAGGTCCATACCAGTAGCACTGAATTTTCTAAGCTGAGAAGGCACCAAAATTCAGCCTCAGAACCTCAAGGGATGCTTCCTAAAATAGAGACTCCAGACTCTGCACAAACCTCACGTGGAGCCTTCACAAGCTGGACCCCCATGACCCCACTGACCCCGGCCTGAGACAAGTTACGACTATGCACGCAATCTGTTTCCTACTGTTGCTCTATCCTGTCCATTCACCTTGAGTGGACATCCCCCTGAGTCATTCCCTCAATCTTCTGCATTCCAGCTCAGGTGTAACAGCAGGGGTGTGGCTGACGCAAGACAATCCGAATATGACGCACCAGTACCCTACGTCTCCACCAGTCCAGGAGCAACCTGGAGGGGCCTCGGCAGGGACCACCCCCCCTCCCGCCTGCTGGCACCCCATCTTATGCACCCTGTGTCTTCCACCAAAACAGGAGTGTTTCCAAGTGCTGACTCTGCCGAACCTCAAGACCTCACCGAGACAAGTGTTACGGAGAGTGATTGATTGAAATTCAGAGCACTTTGCAGAATGATTTGTTTGACATTCCCAGTAGGAAACTCTTGTTTGTTGAACTTATTATTCATTCATGTATTCATGAAAAAAATACAATAAATGCATAATCTCCGCATAGTGCCTCAATGATCACATTGAAATGAACCCAGAGCTTTGCAGTGCTAAGCAAGGTCTTTAGTTTGCAACAGAACGGTTTTACATCGCAATATCATTAACTGTGTCTAGAGTTTACATTATGCTTATAAATCAGCAAGGGAAATTTAACCTGCATTGTAATTTAAGGTTATACAGAGAATCAGACATTAAAAATGCATATGCATAATAATAACTCCTTGTGTGACTTTTTTTTTTTTTTTTTTTGGTTTTCCTCTTACTGAGTGATTTAACAATTACCATGTTGAGATGTAACTGAGTCTTTTCAGCTAGTGTTTGTGTCTTGACTTTTTGACAACCAGAATACAAGCCAGGGGAAATGCAGAAATTATTTCCAACATCCGTGGGTAACTTGGGAAAATGGCTCTTTAAATAAGTTATTAGCGGAGGGGAAAACATACTATGGTATTGGGAAAACATGAGCTGTCAAATGCTGCGTTTTAAAACAACAGCTCTTTCGAAGGCCTAAAGCAGTGAGGTCAAAGTGTTACGGCGACACATTCTCGGTCTGGTCCTTAATGTCTGCTTTTGCAGCTGCTACAGTGACAGTCACTGGTCCTCCTAGGGAGAGTGAGTGCAGGGAATAAAGGAATGGATCGTCACATCCTGGTGACCTCCTTTCAAAAGTGAATGTTCCTCTTGGTCATCAGAAGGCTAAAAAGAACTGAAGAGCTATATCATGCACACTCTTACCCTCAGCTTTCTCTCATAAAGATAGCCTTTTTTCTCAAATACCCTTCATGAAAGCTGCTAGAGACCATATTCTTTTTTTAAATTTTTAATTTCCCTGACATTTTTCCTGTTCACATGGTAAAAGACACCTGCAAACGTCATCGCCCACTCAACTTTCTGGGTAGAAACAGCCAAGAAGAGAAAACCATCACCCAGAAGTGCTCTCTGAAGCCTGAAGTAGCCAGATCGTTGAGGTTCCTGGTGACCCTGACTATGGTCCTGCATTTGATTCATGTCTCAGGAATATCTGTAGAATTGTGCACTTACTATCTCATATCAATAACACCTCCTGAGCCAATCCCAGCTAGCCCTGCACAGTCTCCATCAGGCAACTCTAACCAAATTCTACCCAAATTCTTCATCCATATCAATGATGCCACTACTCAGTCCCCAAACTCTTGCCACTTTGCAGTGGGCTTCTTCTTAAAAGCTCCTTTTCAGGGCACCTGGGTGGCTCAGTGGGTTAAAGCCTCTGCCTTCAGCTCATGAAGGGTCCTGGGATTGAGCCCCGCATCAGGCATTCTGCTCAGTGGGGAGTCTGCCCCCTCCCCCACCTGCCACCTCTCTGCCTGCTTGTGATCTCTGTCTGTCAAATAAATAAATAAAATCTTTAAAAAAAGAAAAATTCCCTTTTCCTCACCCCTAACCCCCCACACACATATTCAGAGTCAGTACACACCACATACTCATCACTAACATATTTTGGGTCTGTCTTTCCATTTCCCAAGCGACTCATTTCCCAAATGATGCATTCCCAACCCATGTTCTCCCCTGACCTTCTGCAGCAACACTCCAAGAAGACATCTCCGCCTTCAAAAGCTGCACAGGTTGATATACCTAAAGCTTGTAAATATAACCAAAGTCTTGTTCTGCTATATACCTCTGAAGCTTATAAACATTGCATTGTTGTCATTATCTAATATTTCCATTTAAAAATTTCTTCCCTAACTTTTCTTTCTTTATGGTATTTTATTTTTTATTATTTATTTTCTTTTTTAATTTATATTTTATTTTATTTTATTTTAAAGAGAGAGAGAGAGCATGCACACCTGAGTGTGGGAAGGTGCAGAGGGAGAGGGAGAGAGAATCCTCAAGCAGACTCCAGCTCAGGACCTTAAGATCATCACTTGAGCCAAAATCGAGTTGGAAGCTCAACTGACTATACCAGCCCGACACCTCTCTTCCTTAACTTTTAAGATACTTCTCAGAATTCTTCACCCCACTTCTTTCCTGGCCCCAGCTCTCCTTCCCTTGTCCACATGCCTGTGTGGGTATTGACTCTCTGCACATAATCCAGTCTTCCCTGTTCAGCCCAGCCGGTTTCCTGAACTTCGCTAAAAACACTCATCCACTTCAAAAATATAAAACTGTATGATCTGAGAAGACAAACATAACTGGCAAAACTGTGGAAAAAGCAGAGAAGAAAAAAAGTTAAACAGATTTTAAAACATTAGAAATGAGAAAGGATCCTATGTAGAGAAGTATTGAAGATTTTCAAAATAATGAGGGAGTTCTATATTTAAATACCTAGGAATAAATTTTAAAACAGATGAAATGCAAAAAAAATTAGCAAAAAATGTTAAAAAGAAGAGATAGAAAATCCAAATGTATAAGTAATAATATAAGATATTTCAAAGGTAAGTGAAGATATCAAACCTCTTCACCTCCTAAAACCTCTGATGCAGATATTTTCATGGGGAACCCAATAAGCAACATATAAATCCTATGTTTTGTTTTGTTTTTTAAAGATTTTATTTATTTGACACAGAGAGAGAGATCACCAGTAGGCAGAGAGGCAGGCAGAGAGAGAGAGGGAAGCAGGCTCCCTACCGAGCAGAGATCCCGATGCAGGATCCCAGGATCCTGGGATCATGACCTGAGCAGAAGGCAGAGGCTTAACCCACTGAGCCACCCAGGTGCCCAAATCCTATGTTTTTAAAAGTATTCGAGAGCACATGAAAAACTTTTAAGTGCCCTAAATAAATTTACAAATTATCAGAAGTGATAGAATAGTCAAAGAAAAATAGGATTTAAAAATACTATAAGCCAATCTCACTTACGAATGCAAACACAAAAACCTTCATTACAATGCTAGCACAATTATCTAAAAAATGTATTAAATGAGTAACAGATCATAAAAAGTAAGATTTTAAATATCAATGTAATTATTAGCAATGGAATTCAGTACATTAATAAAATTAAAAATCAGGAAGTATACTTCCACTTCTGCGAGGAAGGAATAATTGGTAATAGAACTACTCTCTCACAATCAAGAGAAAACTGGAAAAATTCCAAGCAACAGTCTTCAGACACTGGGTAACAGGCAGCACATGAATATGATCCCTGAGGAGAGGAAAAATTCAGGTCACTCTGTCTTTCTGCCTGAAGACACTTTGTGGAGCACAGAACATAGAGGGGAAATATAAGCAAATCACACTAATGAGTTAAGGTAAATATCAACCAAACCAGGCAGCAAAGAAGTGGGGGAAATTCAAACCTAAACAATCTCCAAGCCCATGCAGACCTGAGAAATGTTCAAATTCTGGTAAGTCTTAGCATGGAGACCTCACTGAGAATCTCCCAACATGTTGAGGAAAGATTTCCAAGGAGTTATACCTGAAGGGCGGGACTGAAGTAGTTGAAAGGCTACTGTAGGTCACTGTGGCAGAGCTTAAAGTAAGCCTGGAAAAGATCAAGGTGAACACAAAATCCCATACCTTTGAAAGGAAAACTAGAAAACCAAGAACTTCAACAAAATGTCTAACATCTAATAAAAAATCACTATACAGGTGAAGAAGTCAAAAAGCCATCCACTTGAAAAAGTTCTGTTTTTATCTCATGTCATTCATAAAAATAAATTCCAAATAGATCATATCTATGATAAATACATAAATATGAAGATAATATAAAGAATTCATATATCCATATATCATATAGGTAGAATATACTGAATTACAAATATTATATGAACATCTAATATTCACAAAATACTGATATTATAAGTACTTATAAGGAATATATCATATAAATAATACAATGAATTCATATAAAATAACACATATAACACATTTAATGACATGAATATATGAAAATATAAAATGTTTTTAATAGTCTTGTCATAGAAAAAGCTTCTCTAAGCAAGACATAAAATCTAGAAATGTAAAGGAAAAATGGACAAGTTTGACTGCTTATTTAAAAAAAAAAGCTTATAATAGGAAAGATGGATCAATAAATTTAAAAGACAAGAAAGGAGGCGCCTGGGTGGCTCAGTCATTGGGCATCTGCCTTTGGCTCAGGTCATAATGTCAGATTCCTGGGATTGAGCCCAGTATCTGGCTCACTGCTCAGCAGGGAGCCTGCTTCTCCCTCTCCCACTTCCCCTGCTTGTGTTCCCTCTCTTGCTGTCTCTTTCTGTGTCAGATAAATAGATAAAATCTTTTAAAAAATAAAAAATAATAAAAGACAAGAAAGACATTAAGGAAAATGTTTGAAACATCTGTAACAGGCAAAGGTCTTCTACAAACTATTGAGAAATAGGACAACCCAATAAAAGTGCTCAAAAGTATAAACAGGCAATTGACGGGAAATAAATTCAAATGGCCAATGAACATAAGAAAAACTTAACCACATAGCTTATTAGAGGAAATCAAATTAAAATAAGTTATGTTTTGGGGCACCTGAGTGGCTCAGAGGGTTGAGCCTCTGTCTTCGGCTCAGGTCATGGACTCAGGGTCCTGGGATCGAGCCCCGCATCGGGCTCTCTGCTCGGCTGCTTCCTTCTCCCTCTCTGCCTGCCTCTCTGCATACATGTGATCTCTCTCTGTCAAATAAATAAATAAAAATCTTTAAAAATAAATAAATAAATAAAATAAGTTATATTTTGTTTTCATCCATCAGTTTTGACAGCAACTGAAAGAATTAGTAATATCCACAGTTGACAAGACTGTGAGAAAATGGGCAGTTTCATAGAACCTGAGTGAGCATATAAATTCATACTGTTTGAAGATCAATTTGGTCAATATCTACCAATATTCCGAAATGCATATGCACTTTGACCCAACAATTGTACTTCTAAGACTCTATAATATAGAAATGCTCTAACGTGCACACAATAATAAGGCAATATTTAATTGAGGAATCTATAGTATGAAAACTTTATGTTCAAATCCTACTTCCAACTCTGGTCAGTGGTGGGACCCTGGGAGAGATACAGCATCTCTCAATCTCACTTCTCTTATCTATAAAATGGGAATAGTAATAGGATCTAGTTTACGAGCTCACTGCAAAGAAAGAATCAAATAATTCACGTGAAGGGCTTAACCTTTTCTGAACCTTTTCCTCCTTCTCTGCTGCCTTTCCCAGAACTTAACACAGTGCCCATCATAATGGAGCTTCATAAATATTTGGTGAGTGAATTTCTTATTATTTCTCCTGTAGGCCTCATTTCCTGTGAGAAATCATCTCCATGAGAAATCATCTCCATGGTGAGAAATCATCTCCATCTCCATCTCCATCTCCATCTCCATGGAGACACATCTCCAAGCTGTCATCTCTCCGATGTGTCCCTCAACACCCTCTCTTAGAGACCAAAAGACTCATTATCCCAACTCTGGGTGATGCGACCAGCAGTCTGCCCTTCACTGTGGATTCGCCCTAGCTGGAACTTCCTTAGCTGAAGAAAGCCACCTGGTCCAAAGGCACACCCCCACCCCGGGGCAATCCACATCAAGTGACTTAATGACAGGAGGACTAAAAAGCCTAGACCTCCCATCCTAATTTAGCAGAGCCAACATCCCATCTTTGAAACTCCCCAAGGGGTCACCTGAGGTTTCCAACGAGACAAAATCACAGTTCAACCTTTCGCTCTACCGAATCCTGCTTCCCAGGTGCTGACCCCATGCAGTGCCCTAATCGAACTTCTTTAACTAACCCAACCTTGGGACAGTGTGTGACACCTAAATCTAAGTTAGCAAAAGTGCCTCTTTTGTAATACTCTTCTTTCCCCTTCATAAGCTGTGAATCATAAGTTTATGATCATTCCATAGCTCCTTGGCTAGGCCGTAAGCTAAAGAGAGGTTCTGCTTTTGTTTCAAATGTTCATATTTTATCCACAGTTACAAACACTTCTTCTCATCCTGGTCCCCATTCTGACGGGAGTCATCTCTTTATTATTCTCGTTTCATGCTCATTTTTACCACACCTAAGGCAATGTCTGACACCCAGTAAACGGTCAATAAAATAACAAGGGACTAACTGAATGAAGCGAGTGCAAAGGTCTTCACTGCATTGCTGTTTGTGACTAGAAAAATAATCAATCAAGAAATGAAAGTTTCAATACTCTGCTATGTAAATTTCTCAGAAAAACTGACAAGATCCGCCCACACTCACATACGCTCACATGAGAAGAGCTCTGATACATACTGACAAGTGAAAAAGCAAATTGCAGAATAATACCTATAGTGGGACATGATAGATAGATTCATACATAGAAAGATAGCTATCTGAATAAATACATGGTGTGTTCCAGAGTAAGGCTCCCAGAAGTTACCTTCAGTTGGGTGGAAATGTGTCTGAAGAAGGATGGGAGGGGAAAGTGATATCCAGTAGTATATATGTAGCTCTTAATTGCCTAAACTTTCAAAGAGCGTGCACAGTAATTTTTAAAGTTTTATAAAAAAATTTCAGAAAGGTTTACCGCCTTTAGGGACTCTTCGTGGGTGGAAGTTTACTGCATACCTTTAACTGGGAGTCTCCTGCCATGGAGGAAGAGGCCTTCACTCTTTTGCAAGATGCACTGGAGGCTCAAGTAAGTCACATCTAGGTATATTCTGTTCTCCCCATCAGACTGAAAATTCCACTGAGTCTGAGGCTGACGGCTCTTTCCAATAATGTCTTTCCAATAATGCAGTTCAATACTATTCTACCAAGCACTCTACTGATTACCTTATAAATGTGAGGCCACGTGGGTCTGATTCATTGTATTTGTATATGGTATACTAAGGTGTTCCTGTGGGATTTCTCTTTCTGTGCACACGAGAAATTACAAGGAGTACTTCACTGAACCAAAGTTATAAAAACAAATAAAAGCCATACTTAAATAATTCTGCAGGATACCTTCCCACAGAAGCTTCTATGCACCAATACCACTTACACTTAAACGAATACAATACCATAGGATACCAACCTAATGCCAAGCTTTAAGAGACAGGACTTATGATACAACATTCAATCAAATATGGCATCAAATAATCTCTTTTTTTTTAATAAACATATAATATATTTTTTCCCCAGGGGTACAGGTCTGTGAATCACCAGGTTTACACACTTCACCAAATAATCTCTTTTATCTACAAAATTTTCCAAAAAGTATTGAGTCACATTAAAGACAACAATAACTGATGACAGATTTTTCATGACCTCTCTCGCCCTTTCTTCTAATTTCTGACTCTGGAGGTAGTTCAGCCAGTTCCTTGAGATCCTGGAATTCTCAGAGGGCATGGATGGGTTTACGCCCTATAGGCAGGTCTGTGAAGATTCTGAGAAGACAAAACTACCAGATGGCTTCCAAAGAACCAAGGCCACGGAGCTTTACCTTTATGTTTCCCTTTGTAAATTTCCCCCAGCTCCTACCTATATTGAATTACACTGGGACCTATTTCTTCCAAGTTGACATATGTTTGTACACAGCCTGAAGGGAATGGAGCAGGTCCGGACATGAGTTTAAATCTCTGAATGCAGAGAGATTCAAGGTAAATCAGTCTGGCTATAATGTTACCTGTTGGCACTGCAATAAATTTGGAGATCAATTACCTTTAAAATGTCACTGTTCCCAAGCTTGCATTCAGAATTAGACACTCCTCTCATCTATAGATTGATTGCAAAACTATTCAGATTCTAAAATTTGTAAGGGAGGATGGGGCGGTGGGGGGGTAGGGGGAGAGAGTGTGCTAGAAAAAGGAAGTGGGGGAATTTTACAAATCTGGCCTCTGAAAGTTATAAATCTTAAAAACTCATTTTAAATTCTAGCTAACACTAATCATCTTTATTTAATGCTCCTATTAAAAATGAATGTGATACAACTGCAAACATGCTAAGATTAACACAGATAGTTAGGACAGCAGAAAACAGTCACAATTTTCTGGTTTACAATGAAATAAAGATGCTTCAAAAATTTTTTTAAGGAAAGAGTGTCACTTGGCACCAACCCTTTATTCATTATCCATCTGTCATCACCGTACTTACTGTTTTTCAAGCAACCAAAATTCCTTTGTACATTTTACATTTCTTTTCCTGAAAGGTCACTGACAGTGCAGATGGTTAAGTCCATACAATCATAAAAGCGCAAAGAGAACAGATAGCCTCTAACATACCATTTACCAGCCAAGGCCCAATGCTGCTTGGAATCCCTTAGACCCAGTGTCACTCAGAGAAATTCTGGTTCATTTGAATAAGACTCATGGCATAATCAGGCTGGAAAGACAGAGGAGTCAGACAAAAAGGAATGCGAGATCAGATTACAAACTGAAGAAACCCATACTTCTCAAACAAAAAGGTTGAAAGGGCATGTTTTGGATATACCGTGTTTTATAGGAGAATATGCAAAAAAAAAAGGCTAGGGTTCTACTTTACAGCTGAGGGTTGTTTTTTTGTTTGTTTGTTTTTTAAGATTTTATTTATTTATTTGACAGACAGAGATCACAAGTAGGCAGAGAGTCAGGCAGAGAGAGAGGAGGAAGCAGGCTCCCCGCTGAGCAGAGAGCTGACACGGGGCTCAATCCCAGGACCCCGAGATCATGACCTGAGCCGAAGGCAGAGGCTTAACCCACTCAGCCACCCAGGCGCCACACAGCTGAGGGTTGTTTTAAGTGTCTCTTTCCCTGAATGATTCAAAGTAACAACTGAGGGACTGAAGCTCTCCGCCCATCCTTAAGACAGTAAAGTTAATAAATAGGTTTACAAATAATACAGCCCAGAGAACATTTCTAAAACCTCCTTCCCACCCTCTCTACAAAACCCTCAACTTATATCCTGAGGAATAAGGAGCCACGTTCCTCATGTTACTGGAAGCAAATCCTAGATGCAAGATAACACGCCCCTTGAATAGCCGTTCTACCTCCCCATATACGGAATTCGTTCTGGAAACATGATGTAGCAAAGACTGAGTAAGGACTTTGGCATCAGAAAAACATAGGGGTTTTGCTTTTACAGTTTTCTAGTCTTCAACCAATCATTTGCCTTCGTGAAGCCTCAGTTTCGTCATCTGCGAAATGGAGCAGTAACACTTCCCTTACCACACTTGTGGCTCCCATGAGATGTCCACGCAGTAAAGCACATTCATGCTACCTGAGGTTGCTCAGCAAAGCTACTTCTTCCTCTTGTTTTCTTTTTCTGGGATTCTGTCTTTCCATAACATGGTGTATTTCTTCATACCGACGGCACCAGCACTGTGTGTCAGGCTGGGAAAGTTTCACAAATATTAGGCAGCATCACAGAGCACTAAACTGGTGAACTCTGAATTACCAAAGAGACGAACAAAATGATCCACTAGGATAAGGGCTCAAGCCTTTGAAACCAAATTAACATTTTTTCTGTTCTAACTAAGGGCACCTGGGTGGCTTAAGTGGGTTAAGCATCTGCCTTCGAGTCAGGTCATGATCTTCAGGGTCCTGGGATCGAACTCAGCATCCACATCGGGCTCCCTGCTCAGCGGGAAGCCTGTTTCTCCCTCTGCCTGCCACTCCTTCTGCTTGTGCTCTCTCTCTCTCGTGTCAAATAAATAAAATCTTTAAAAAAAAAAATCTTTATCTGTTCTAACTAGGTAACTAAATGGATAAATTGTTGGGGAATGTTGAAAGAAAAGAAATTGCTATTAAGCAAATATAATCTTGATGAAATGAGCTGAGCGTCTGTGATTTTTGCTTTATGATGTATGCAAAAATATATATGTCAGTGAATTGCTGCTAGGCTCCTTAATGTTCCATTTTGGGGATCCTTTCTCAAGTGGTCCTTCTTTATAAAACTCCGATTTTAGCTTGCTGCTTAGGACAAAATGTCAAAATGACAGTAAAATATTGCAACCCTCCATTTATTGGGAAGGTAACAAACACCACCAATGAATTCATAAATAATACAAACCAGAAAACATTTCTGTAAATCTCTTCCTCTCCCTGTTCCCACTGAACCATCACCTGCCTTCCCCGAGGCATTTGAAAGAATGACCGGGGTATTAAAAAATAAAAGTGGAGCAAGGTAAGCAAAAGAGAGACAGCTGACTGCCCTGAAAAACACAGGTGTCAGCATTCACCAAAATATGTATTCCAACGAGCACACACCAAAGGAAACTTGTGCAGGGTTCTTGGCTTTCTAAATACGGAAAGAAAGGAGACAGAGCATGCATTCGCCAGTCACACGCATCTCGTTAAAAGCCATTTGGCGCAGGAAAGACAAGGCACTTCCAAAAGAGCAAATCCGACCTTTTCAGGCCTGCACCCAAAGTCTCTCTGACACAAGAGGCCACAGCATGCCTGTTGAAATGATGTGCTTCCCGTCTAGGAAATGATATGGATGGCCGTACCCGGCTGGGTTTAACAGTGGTCTAATGGCGGGTTCTGAAGGCTGCTTTATTTGGTAATTGTTTGGGAATAGGTCTCTATACTAACTACATAATTTCTCACAGGGATGCTATATCATCTGAGGGCTTTAAGTTCTATTCACCTGGAAAATGTAATCTATAATGGGTGGGGGCATACAACAGCATGACCATGAGTCTCTACAAGGCAAAAATGCCAGCAGTAAAAAACCACACACTGATTTAAGCGCTCCTGTCAACATTTGCTTCCCGGGGGCCCTGAGGACCAATACACTCTTGCAGGGAAGCAAATTTGGGTCTTATAGACAGACAAAGCTCCTAGAACTGATTATTCAGTCAAGTCCCCAGGAACTCTTAACACATTTCATATTTTTCAATTTGGAAGAATGGTACTACTTATCTAGAAACCTCCTTTCTCCTAGAAATATAATCCATCAACAAAAATAGCAGCAAACATCAGAAAAAAAGGGGGGGGAGGAGAATTAAATATCGGCCTATTTACTGTTTTCTTTTCAGTGGTGTCCCACACATTGCTATATGACTAATATCCAGCCGTCCATCTAAAACAAGATCATTACTTGGTGGGATCGTTCTTGCCAGGTGCAATGAATGACTCAGTAAAATGTTGCTCAGTTGGGATCTCAGATTTTACCAATTCTGAGAAACAGCTTCACAACAGGAATCATCCCTGGACAGTCTGTGTTTAGAAAATGGATTTAAGGCAAAGGCACTAAAAGAGCTGGATATAAAAATTCAAGTGGTTCAAATGGGCTTTAGCTCTGATATCCAAGTTCTGAGACACAGGTTAACTTAAAATGTGGACCATGACTTGATATTATCACCTGGAATTCACCAGTTGTTTTAATGTTATAAATTGTCCTGATGCTCTTAGCCAATGACTCAAACCACGCTTCCAGAAGGAGCCTTAAATACATTGTCACTCTTTAAATCTGACATATAGACCTACTCTACCAAGTTCTACAAACATTTAAAAAGTCTGAAGCAGAAAAAAACAAATAACAATGAGAAACGACACATATAAATTGAAGTGAGAGGGAACTGATTGATCAGAGAACTCTGGTCTGGGTCACAAGAGAGTTGATAGAGCCCAAATGAAAGATTCAGTGGACTGAAACAAGTTTTTGCTTCATTTCACTTCACATACTCGGTTCCCTTTAGGATCCACCATTGTCCTAGCCCAAGGGATACATATTTGAAAAATGCCTTACTCTCAAAAACCTTTCAGTTTACTAACAGAGAGGAGATGAAACACGAACCTTTGCAAACCTCATTCGAAGGGTATTAAGAGAGGACCATCCGAGTAGTGAAGGAAGGAGACAGGAGGGAGACCTGACTCATTGCAGAGGACACGGGAAGGGTATGAAGATTTAACCAAGCCTCAAATACAGAGGAACTCACGCTTCTCATGTCATAAGGTAAGTAAAGACTCTGCCTCGGAAAAGTGATAAAGGGATCAAATGATGTCATTTGTAGCAATGGATGAACAAATATCTCATTGTTGACTTAAAACCTGTGACCACAGTAGCGTGACCAGATTGCCTGGGAACAGGATAGGAGCTCAGGGTTCTGCATACCCAACCCACCCTTTTCTACCAGGTGCCATGAAACAGGTACATCATCAGGTTTGGCCAAAGCACAGTGAGCTGCCTTCTTTTATGCCACGAGGTACGTGTTGGGATGTGCACCTATGTGCACCCAGGGGACTCAGAGAGATCCCACTGCCCGACCCAAAATGTCATTGAAACGATGATGTTACAGAGATCATACTCTAGCTCCTCCTTTAGCTCCTCGTGGTGCTAATTTCTCAGACATCATGGCAGTGATCTCATTGGATAGAAATGTTTGATTAAAGCAACTCTTTCCAACTGAAGTCTTCACTTAAGTAACTCACGACCAAACTTGTTGATTTTCCTCAATAAGCTGCATTGTATGAACCCATCACTATTTTTTTCTTTCTCCCTACCATTTTATACCCCCCAAGGAAGCCCTCATCAAGTCATGAGCAATACAGAGTAAACTCAAGAAAACCTCAATTTTAGATCTGAATGAAGTCCCTCAAGAAAATATTTATGGTGATTTCCCATAAGATTGTGACTGACGTATAGAGCACGCTTATCAAGCTTATCCTTCCCTCCCTGTCTGCCAGTCATCCCCTTTCAGGACAACCATTGTGATAATATGCTCAATTATGATCCCTAAAAAAAGGAAATAGGAGAAAGAGATAAAAGTCACCAGGGGTGGGTATTAAGGAGGGCACGTATTGCATGGAGCACTGGGTGTGGTGCATAAACAATGAATTTTGGAACACTGGAAAGTAACAAAATAAAATAAAATGAAAAAAATTAAAAATAAAACAAAAAAAAAGTCACCGGATATTCCCAACCAATCAAATTGCACCATTTACCCTCACCCATTCACAGTCATTTCCATTATTATCACTAAGATCTCTTTCTAAAGGCCCATGGTAATGGGCCCTGTGACATACATTACTGAAATGAAACCATTTTTTCATTTTCACAAGAAAAGATGGGGTTGGTGTGAGTTTTGTTCTCATGTAAAGTATTATAAGGTATCTGTGAACTTATAGAGACATGAGCTCTCAGAAAGAAAAAAACAATGAACACTTAAAACTCCTGATTAAAATCCCCTTGCTTAGAAATCATGCTTACTCGTGCTCTACACCAGAAATTCCCATTCACACTTTGACTCATTCATTAATAAAATTAAATAACTATTATGTAGTAGGCAGCGTCCCAGATGCTTGGGGTAGACCAGTGAACAAAACAGACTGAGATCTCTGCCAGTAAAGAGCTCACATTCCAAAACAACTCTGGGTTTAGGACAGAAGTGGAATTACGAAGAAAAGAAATGATAAGCCCATCAATAACTAGTGTGGGAACCATTGTTCACCCACCTGAAATAAAATAAAATTAGATCCCTACCTCACACTAGATATGAAAACAATAACAATAACAAACTTTCAGACTAACATGTGAAATGTACTCTTTATAGGAACTGAAAGTAGGAAAAAATGCCTTAAACGGGAGACAAAGCAAAATCCATATTGTTCTATTTGATTGTGTAGTAATATAAAGGTTCTGCAAAAAAAAAAACAACAGCAACAAAAATCAAGCCACAGGTTGGAAGAATGAACATACATAATCAGGAAAGCATCTGTATTCAAAATACACAGAGCGGTCCTACAAATCAATGGGAAATGAAGATTAAAAGCCCACTTTTTAAACTGGGAAAACAACATGTGCAGTGTATTCATAAAAGAGAAAATCAGAGGAGCCATAAACCTACAAAAAAGTGATCAACCCCTAAAGTTACAGGGAAAACGCAAATAAAGCAACAAGGAGATGTAATTTTATACCCATTAAATTGGCAAAAAAAAAAATTTAAGATTTTATTTATTTGAGAGAGACAGCAAGAGAGAGTGTGAGAAAGAGAGAGCATGAGCAGGGGAGGGGGAGAGCGAGAAGCAGACTCCCCAATGAGCAGGGAGCCCGATATAGGGCTTGATGAGGGCTCAATCCCGGGACCTCAACATCATGACCTGAGCTGAAGGCAGGCGCTTAACTGAGCCACCCAGGTGCCCAAATAGACAAACATTTTAATGTCAGACAATACCAAGCATGGATGAAGATATAGAGCTATAGGACAGTCACTGCTGTGGAGAGAGGAGACTGGTAAGGATACGTTTTGGAGCAACTTGGTAACATCTAGGAAACAGCTTACTCAGGTGCTCAAAGAGACCTGCGGCAGAATGTTCTTCCCTTCCCACTACAGTGTAATCTGAGCAAAACGAGAAACAATTTAAATGCCCCATGAGCAGGAAACTACAGAGATTATACCATATTCAGCAATGCAAATTCTGCAGCTATTAAAATGAATAAACTGGAGCCATATTTAATTAACATGGAGAGTCCTCAGAAACACAATAGTCAAAAACCATGAATTGCAGAAGGAAAGACAGAGTATGATAACATATCCTTTCAAAATTTACAAAAAAAGAGCTAAACATTTACAGAGGTTCAAGTTTCTATAAAAGTATTTGTAAAAGGAGCATCTGGGTGGTCTGACTCTTTATTTCGGCTCAGGTCATGATCTCAGAGTCCTGAGAACAAGCCCTGCATGGGCTCTGTGCTGGGCATGGAGACTGCTTAAGATTCTCTCTCTCCCCCTCCTTTTGCCCCTCCCCCCTCAAAAAGTGTTTCTGAAAACCATTAGCATGAAAGTCATTAAATTCATAGCAGTGGTTATTTCAGGAATGGAAGTCAAGGAATAAAGTTGGGGAGAAGCATACTGCTGTCCTCAACTCTAATTGCAATGTTTAAATGCATTTCTTCTTTAAAAATATCTCAAGTAAAGATCACAAAAATCTTCAGATTTAATAAATCTGATTGGTAGATACATACATGCTCCCAGTGGTAGCCTGTACTTGTCTATACTTGTCTACAAATGTGATATATTTCCTAACAACATTATCGGTTTTTAAAAAAGAGGAAAAATAAAATTAAATGAAATTTGTTCCTTCTGTCCCTGAAATGAGGTGCACACACACACACACACACACACACACACACACAAAAAGAAATGAGACCATGGCCTCACACTGTCCATTCAGAAATAAAACAAATTAAAAGAACTGGGCTATGCTTTTTCTACTGTCCGCTTCCCCCTGCCCTCGCTCTCTGAGTATCACATTCACCTGCTTGTCCCTGCAGTGATTGGCTGCTGGTGGCTGACTGGGCACAAAAGGCCTTTGCTCGCGATCTGTCAGCCCAAGGACTGTCTGGACCTATGGGAGAAGCCCACCTTCAGGAAGAATTTGGAAGAAGACAGGAAATAGTCTGCTAATACTCAACGTTTGCAATTAATAGGAAATATAAATTTCATTGAGCATTCTGTCTCTCAGTGTTTTTTTAATTCCTACTTTGTTGCAATTACAAAAAGAAAGAACGAGAAGCACCTGGGTGGTTGTTTGTTAAGTGTCTGACTTTGGCTCAGGTCATGATCTCACCGTCCTAGGATCGAGCCGCACTCCAGGTTCCCGCTCCTCAGGGAGTTGGCTTCTTCTTCTCCCTCTTGTTCTGTCCCTCTCCCCACTCGTATTCTCTCTGTCTCTCTCAAATAAATAAACAAATAAAATCTTTTTAAAAAAAATATATAACATGATCTTGGCTTGAGAGAATAAACATGACGATGATTTTTGGCAAGCCATGGAATAGAAACACAAAGTAATAAGACTAAATCATTTGCTCCCCCATCTTCTTCTTTCCAGACATGTGTTTCACCACTACTTAAAATATTTTTTTCTACAATGGTTTTATATATTCCCTTTAATTTCTATAGCTAATAAGTTCATGTGTCATCTTGTCTTAAGCACTTCACACCATTTCCTTTGAAAAATGATCCCACTCTTAGAAAGGTGAGGAATTGAGCACAATATTTTCCACACGATGCTGATCTTGGCCAAAATAACTTAGGATCTAAACATAAATTACAGTTTTATTACATTTTTATATTATACATAGTATCTTTCAAGGATAATTTTTAATGCTCAAGCATTATCTAGACAGTTCTATATGTTTAACTTGTATCAAAGAATAAGAGTCCTTTTTTACTCAGACTTCCTCAATTTTTACTTCTTGTTTTTTACTTTTGATCATTAGGAGCTGTGCTTTCCAAACTTTAATGTACGTAGGAACCACCTAGGGATCTTGTTAAAATGCAGATTCTAATTTTGGTAGTTCTTGGGAGGGGCGTGATACTCTGCATTACTAACAAGCTCCCAGGTGATGCTGATGCATCACTTTTGATCAGCGAGGAGCTCAAAGTAAATTTCTCAGTGATACATAAGTAGTGTGTTTTTGCATCTTTGTATATTTGGGAATGTTTTTCTATTGTTCATACATGTTAATAACATAATCACTAACAATAGTATACATGAAGCACAGATATTTTCCACACATCTCTTTAGTAGATGATCTATTATCTTTCAGGATTCTGCATTGCAGGGAATATCAAGGCTCACCCTACTTGAGCCCTTGGAAATACAGCACTTTTTCCCTGCCTGGAAGCTTGCAGGAGGTTTTCTTCTATCACAAGAATTCAAAATTTTGCCATAATAAATCTAGCCATGTTGCTACTTTTGTTTCATTTGATGAAGATCACAGTGAGTATTTTTAATTTTAAATATTTTCAAGCTTATGAAAACATTTTTCTTCATCCCTGATGAAGACATGTGCCCTATACTTTTTATATTTATTTATCTATTTATCAATTCTTATTCTCCTTAAATTGGATCATCTCCTTTATTCTTCATATCTATAGATTCATCAATTGTAGCTGGAGATTTTAATACCTTACTTTCAATAATTGATAGAACTAGACAGAAAGAGAGCAAGGTTATAATAACCTGAGTAGTATCAACCAACTTGATATAGCTGACTTTCATACAACCAACACTATACATTCTTACAATAAAATGTTACAACATTGAAAATGAAAATGACAGATGTATGGCTATACTTGCAAGCATCAATGAATCTTAGAAACAAGGTTGAGGAGGGGAAAAGTGTTTCATAAAAAAGGGGGGCTTCACTATGAAACTATTTTCATAAAACTAAGCAAAACTAAATAATATATTAAGGACTATATATATTTATATATACACATATATACATGTACATATTATATGCATATATTCTATATATAGTAAAGTTACTATAAATTTATAGTAAAACATACTTTATATATAGTATAGCATGTACTAAATTTACTAATATATAGTCTAAATTTACTATATATAATAGTAAATAGTAAGGAAAAGCAAAAAAAAAAAAGAGGAATACAACACAGTTCAGTATACTATCTACTTCTGTAATACATAGTATATTTCAAGTTCTTAAATGTTCTACTCCTTAAAATAGGTAATAGATTTGTTATTTTTATTCCATTACTATCATAACCACATTCAAACATTAAAAATGCCAATCGTGGAATCAACTCCTACTAAGATAAGTGAAAGTAAACCTCAGAAAGCAGTGGATGGAATGATGGCATAAAAATCTGTATAAATCAGAGCACCTGAGTGGCTCGTGGGTTAAGCCTCTGCCTTCAGCTCAGGTCGTGATCTCAGGGTCCTGGGATTGAGCCCTACATCAGGTTCTCTGCTCAGCAGGGATCCTGCTTCCCCTTTCTCTCTCTCTGCCTGCCTCTCTGCCTACTTATGATCTCTGTCTATCAAATAAATGAATAAAACCTTAAAAAAAAAAAGAATCTGTATAAATCTGCTTCTGCATAAAAGCAGAGAAAAACCTAGCACAAGTTGTCAAAATTAACTTTTCAGAATATGAGAATTTAATCAAAGGCTTGCAACCATCTCAGGAATGTTCAAGAAACAGTCAAAAAGTATTGCAAAATAACAGTAAGAATTTCAGGAATTTTAACTTGACTTACTCCCATCCTCTTTCCATTTGCAAAGAAACGGAAAAGTATGGCCAATACACAGGGAACACAATAGTTGTCAGAAACTGATCTGAAGGGACCCTAAAATTAGATGTACTCAACAAAACTTTCAAATTAGCCAATATAAATAATTTCAAAGAAATAAAGAAAACCATATATAAAGAAGTAAGGGAGCAAGAGAATGAGAAGACAAACCATAGGCTGGGAGGAAATATTTGCAAAAAGCACAGCTAATAAAAGACTATTATCCAAAAACAAACAAACAAAGACTGTTATACAAAATATATATGAGAAACATTAAAAGTCAACAATAAGAAAAGTGACAACCCAACTGATAAATCAGCAAAAGATATCTTACAAAGGAAGGTATACAGATGGCAAATAAACAAAAGAAAAGATGCTCAACATCATAAGTCATTAGGGAATTGCAAATCAAAACCATGGTGAGATACCATTACACACTTAATAGCAGGGTACAAATCCAAAACACTAATAATACCAGATGCTGGCAAGAATGTAGAGCAACAGGAACTCTTTCATCTGCTGGTGGGAAAGTGAAATGGTATAACCACTCTGGAAAAAACAGCTTGGGACTTTCTCACAGAATTAAGCATACTCTTGCAATATTATTCCACAGTCATGCTACTTGTTTTAACCCAGATGAGTTGAAAACTTATGTCCACACAAAAACCTGGTTTTTTTTTTAAGATTTTATTTATTTATTTGACAGAGATAACAAGTAGGCTGAGAGGCAGGCAGAGAGAGAGGAGGAAGCAGGCTCCCCACTGAACAGAGAGTCCAATGCAGGGCTCGATCCCAGAACCTTGGGATCATGATCTGAGCTGAAGGCAGAGGCTTTAACCCACTGAGCCACCCAGGCGCTCCTAAAAACCTGTTTGTTTGTTTTTTTTAATATGTGTTTATAGCAGCTTTCGTCATAATTCCTAAAACTTGGGAGCAACTAAGATGTCCTTCAGTAGGTGAAGAAATAAATGCACTGTGGTACATCCAAAAAATGGAGTATTATTCAGCACTAAAAAAGAAACGAGTCATAAAGGCCCTAAAAAACATAGATGAACCTTAAGTACCCATTACTAAGTGAAAGAAGACTGCATACTATATGATTCCAACAATGTGACATTCTGGAGATGATAACACTGTGCAAACAACAGAAGGATCACTGGTTACCGGGATTATGGAGGGGAAAGGGATGAAGAGGTGGAACAGAGGGAATTTTAGGGCAGGGAAACTGTATGTGATACCACAATGGTGGATACATGTCAAAATATAAATTTGCCAAAACCCTTAGAACATCTAACACCAAGAGTGAAACCTACTGTAAAGTGTGGCTTTTGGGTGATAATGATGTGTCAGTGTTGGTTTGTGGAGTTTACGCTCTGGTGCAGGATGTTCATGGTGGAGAAGCGTGTTTGCTGGGAAAAGGAGGGAGTCTATGACTCAATTTTGCTATAAAACTAAGACTGTTCCAGAAATTAAGACCCTGTATAAGACAAACAACAAAGAACTAAAGGAAAGAATGACAACAATGTCTCACAGAAAAGCAAATAGCAATAAAGGATCAGGCATTATAAAAAAGAATCAAATAGAAATTCTGGAGTTGAAAAGTACAAACTGAAATGAAAAAATTTACTAGGGAGAGTCAAGAGCTGATTTTAGGTGGCAGAAGACAGAATCAGCAAGCTTTATCCAGTCTGAGGAACAGAAAATAAAAAGAATGAAGAAAAATGGACAGAGCTGCAAAGAGGGGAAACAACAAAGCATACTAACATACGTCTAATGGGAGTCTCAGATGGAGATGAAAGAGAAAAAGGGGCAGAAAAAAATATATGAAGAAATGATGATTATAACATCCCAAATTTGATGGAAAAGATTCATCTACAACCCAAGAAGCTCAATGAATTCCAAGGAGAAAAAAACTCGAAGATATCCACAGCTAGACACATCATAATTAAATTGTTGAAAGACAAAAACAGAGAGAAAGTCTTGAAAGCAGCAAAAGAGAGACAATTCAGGATATACAAGAGATTCTCAATAACATTAACAGCAAATTTCTCATCCAAAACCAGACAGGCCTCAAAACAGCCCATGACATAATCAACCTGCTGGAAGAAAGAGATGGTCCACCAAGACTTCTACATACAGAAACACAACGCTTCAAAAGTGAAGGGGAAATTAAGACATTCTCAAGTAAATTAAAACAGAGAACTTTATTAACAGACTTGACTTATAAGAACACTGAAGGGATTCCTTCCTTAAAGGAAAGAACAGGAGAGTAACTTGAATCCATATGAAGAGATAAAGAGCACTGGTGAAGATAATTACAGCAGTGAACATCGGAAGTATAAATACATTTTCGTAACATTTTCCTTCTCCTATGTGACTTACAAGACAACTTCATAAAAATGGCAACTGGCTTACAATTTGTGAAAGTGTAATGTGATGAGAGTAGCACAAAGAAGGGGGGCCAGGATGAAATTTTGTGAAAATTAAGTTTTGTGTTTTACTGAAGTTAAGCTGGTACTCATGTCAGATGTTAATTTTAATTCCAGAGCAATCACTAAGAAAATAACTTAAAAATATCAGATATTTTTAAAATATATATATTTTTGGTAGAACAGATTTTTTAAAAATATGATCCAAATATATAAAACATACTTTAAGCTCAGAGACCAAAAGAATTGAAAGTAAAAGAGTAGAAAACAATACCACACAAGCAGGAATCAAAAGAGAATGAGAATGGCTATAGTAACATCATACACAATATACCTCAAGACAATAATTGTTGGTAAATTATCTAAATTTCACTAGTAAGGGAATCAAAACATAGAGAAGTTATCTAAGTAGTGCAAGATTACAAAACATACAAGTGAGAGGTAGGGAATGAAACTGAGGAAATCTAGCTTCCAGAGACATGATGAACTTAGAGGAACTTAGAGGAAAAGATGCAATTCTTGGCTTCTGAATTTTCAAAATGAACGTTTAAAATTCATACTGTATATACCAGGACTTGGCAAACATTTGACCCTGGCCTGTTTTTATAAGATGCATGAGCTAAGAATAGTTCCTAACTTTTTAAGCAGTAAAAAAAAAAAAAAAAAATGTGAAGAACATTTCAGGACACATGAACGTGTGTTAAACCATTGTCAGTTCTCTGCATTTTGTCAATTTTGCAATCAAAGCTGAATATTCTCACGTCATACCATACAACAGTTCTATGGTTTAGTAGAGATGAAGTTTCATTTCCATTTTTTTTTTCATTTAAATTCAAGTTAGTTAATATATAGTGTGTTATTAATTTTAGGGTAGAATTTAGTGATTCATCAGTCACATATAACACCCAGGGCTCATTATATCACATGCCTTCCTTAATGCCCATCACCCAGATACCCCATCTCCCCACCTCTCTCCCCTCCAGCAACCTTCAGTTTGTTTCCTAGAGTTCAGTCTCTTATGGTTTGTCTCCCTCTCGGTTTTTATCCTATTTTATTTGTCCTTCCCTTCCCCTACGTTCATCTGTTTTGTTTCTTAAATTCCACATATGAGTGAAATCACATTGTATTTGTCTTTCTCTGACTTATTTCACTCAGCATAATACTCTCTAGTTACATCCACATCATTGCAAATGGGAAAATTTCATTCTTTCTGATGACTGAGTAATATTTCATTATACACACACACACACACACACACACACACACCACCTCTTCTTTGTCCATTCATTGGTTAATAGACATCTGAGTTCTTTCCATAGTTTGGCTATTGTGGACATTTCTGCTATAAATATTGGGATGTATGTGCCCCTTCAGATCACTATTTTTGTATCCTTTGGATAAATACCTAGTAGTGTAATTGCTGGGTCATAGGGTAGTTTCCATTTTTAACCTTATGAGGAACCTCCCTACTCTCTTCAAGAATGGCTGAACCACTTTGCATTCCCACTAGCAGTGTAAGAGGGTTCCCCTTTCTCCACATCCTCACCAACATCTGTTGTTACCTGAGTTGTTAAATTTAGCCATTCTGACCCCTGTGAGGTGGTATCTCTTTGTGGTTTTGATTTGTATTTCTCTGATAATGAGTGATATTGAGCACTCTTCCAGGTGTCTGTTAGCCATTTGTATGTCTTCTTTGCAGAAATGCCATTTCTATTTTTTGAGCTCAAGGCCAAGACTGAAATTTTTCTGAATGACAGGAACTACCTCCAACCATGATTATCCAACACTGAATGGCTTTTGAAATTAGTTTTGCTGAAGACTCTATCATGTTTTTACAGGTAAAAGCTTTCCCTCAGATTTTTAGCTCTGGCTGTGACAACATAGATGCTACTGGACTAATCCTCCTACAGAACATAGTTATGTAAGCAGGACGACACAATTTAAAATTGTTTGAAGGCATTATAGACAGTCAGTGCAGGCTCTACTTAAGGGACTTTGCTTTCCTTAAGAAAGGGAAAACATAGGAAATGAACTCTACACTCACTTTGGCTTTTTTTCTCCCCTATGGCCACTCAGTTTATAGAGGTAAGGAAGGAACAGTGCTCAGGCTAAAACAGGGGTCTTGCTGGGCTGACAAGGCAGAGGCCCAAGTCAGAGCAGCCACAGAGGCTAAAATATAAGGGCAAAGTTTCAGAGGCCAGGGGACTACGGAGAAGAGAACTTCAAAATTTGTCAACCAATCTCCCTTTTGTAGTCAGCCTGAGGTTTTATGTCTACAGAATTACAGCACACATGCACACGCATACAGCAGAAGACAGTAGCTCTGAGTCTAGAAAGCTAAGCACAGAGGTGAGCAGCCTCTCGGTGCTGGGAGACAGGTGTTAGAGTTCCAGGCCCATGCCAAAAGAGAAGGGCTAGAATTTCTGTGTGCTTAGAGAGCTACACCCTTACTAGGAGTAAGGGGAAAAAACCTAAGCCCTAACAAAGATGATTTATAGGAACAAAATGATTTGCTATACCCATCTCCCTGCCAAAAATTTAAGTCACTTTGATTCACTTTTTAGCTCATGGCCTATTTTGGTTTGGTCTATTATCAGTCATGTGCAGGTAACAGTTTCACAACCAGCTCTCCAAGGGCAAATAATCCTGAGTGCTAGCATTTGCCCATTTCTACTGTGTACATATTCCCACCATGACCCATTTCAAGCTACCAGTATGCCAGTAAGCCATCACTGAACACAGATTTGGGGAGAGATGTACACGACTGACTCTCACCAGCTGATGTGAGAGGACCCCACGCTCCTGAAACCATACAGCCTAATCCCTGGAATTCACTTCAAACTCAACAAAAAAGCAGGAATGACTTCATAAACCCAAGTACATTTCATAATTCAGCATTTGTTTTAACAGTTGGAAATGTTGAATTTATGTGACTGTCTCTTCAGAGATTTTCTTTTCTATAAGGTAAGACCTGCAATATAACATTACTCTTGAACATAATCTCTTCTTTGGACTGCACGATGAGTCTCTCTCATTCAAAGACAAAAGAAGTGTGTTGGACACCAGTGAAAACTCTTTTCCGTGGGTTTTACCTTAAACTCATGCTGATGGAACATAGTTGGATTCAAAAAACACTATGGAGCATGTTCTCTAAGGCACCCTGCGGTGCAGTGAAGGGTTTCCTACCTTTTCAATTGTTCTTACCAAAACAATATTCAACGGTCTAAAAGAAAAGTCAACATAAGGAAATTTGTACTTTTGAAGACTACAGGGAGTGGGGTCTGGGGATGCGGGGAACCCAAAGCAAAGAGCATACATAAGGTTGAAAGATTAGAAAATGAAAATACTGGAATCCAAGTCTCCATCTCTTGTCAGTTTAGTAGCATATGAACTCAGTTCGAAACCACCTCCACAATGACCCATGACCAACAGGGGACACATTTCCTTTCTGGCTTCATGAATTGGGGATCGAATTATCTTACTTGTGGCTCTCCTCCTCCCCCCACCCCCAGGGAAGAGTCAGCCAAGTTCTTTTGGGCTGTTCTCATATGTCTAAATCACCCATTTCCTAGCACTTAGGAAACGTATTCTTTTTTCCCCTAAAACCCTGGTCTTATAATGAATTTACACCATAACATAGTGTCTCTTTGAGGGAGGAAAAAAATCTTACATGATTCTCTAGAGGTGATGGCTTCACTTCCCTTTGTATCTTGATGTACAAAAACATGTATTCTAATATTACATTCTTTATCCTGCTGAAATGCAGTATTATGTTTGCCTTGGCTTATACAGTCCTGCTTGGGCTAACTCCTGATTAGCTTTCTTAAACTTAGTTTTTCAGACATAATAATATGCGAAAGTGTAGTGGTTTCCTATTGCAGCTAAAAGAAATTACCATAAAGTTAGTAGCTTAAAACAAGACAAGTTTATTATCTCACAGTTCTGGACATCAGAAGTCCAAATTGGTGTCTCTGGGTTAAGACTGTGGTGTCAGGATGGCTGAATTCCTTCTGGAGGCTCTAGGGGGAGAATCGTTCCTTAGCTTTTTCAACTTCTACAGGCCATGTGTCCCATTCAGCTCACCCATCTTCAAAGCCAACAATGACCACCAGGTCTCTCACACCTCATTATCACTCTGACAGTGACTGTCCTGTCTCCATCCTTCACTTTTAAGGATCCTTGTAATTACACTGGATCAACCAGGACAAACCAAGATAATCTGCCCAACTCAAAGTCAGCTAATGAGAACCTTCATTCCCTCTTTGCCATATAACAGAACACATTCATAAATTCCAAGGATGAGATGTGGACAGTATAGGAGGGCCATTATTCTGCCTACCACCAAACAGAAGGGAATAAAACTTAGAGAAAGACCAAAGAAAATGGAGAACATTTTTACGAGTCCACCTGTTCTCAAAAGAAGTCATGACATACTGTCAACACAAAACTAAAATACCTAATTTTTAATGGTCAGTCACTCTCTCCTATGTTTGTGTGACT
Source organism: Lontra canadensis (assembly GCF_010015895.1). NCBI lineage: Eukaryota > Metazoa > Chordata > Mammalia > Carnivora > Mustelidae > Lontra > Lontra canadensis. Next base: position 1,610,075 of record NW_022630998.1, on the reverse strand, counting down.
GAGACCTGCTCTTTTCACAAAAGGAACATCCTTAAGAGTGTCCCTTAAGCATTTCTACAACAGGGAGGTGCTTTGTCTGTTGGCTAGACTTCAAAAGTTGTCCCATGCAACTCCAAAGTTAAAGCATAAAAGCCACTCATCTCATAGACAATGAAACAGTGGTCCAAAGAGGTGAGAAAACTCACCTACATTTTCACACTAAGCAAGCCAGAGATGGCCTCAGAAACCCAGTCTCCTGATTCTCCATTCAGGGTTCTTGTCTTACCCAAGGCCACACGCCAGTGGACCAAGGGTCTTCAATAACTTTCCTACTGTCAGCGTGAGGGAGAAGTTGAGCATAAAATTCATCATTCTTGAAAATGAAAATGATGCCATTCCCTCCAGCGTGATAAAAACTCATCCCACTCTCATCTCAAAGCTAGACAATTTACAGGTGCAAGGAGATTGAGTAGATCATAAATTATTTCCCAACATTCCTCTGGCAAACAGTGTTGATCAGCTGACTCTATAACAGTTATCCCACATCCCCTCAGAGAAAAGAGGTTGGAAAATACAAATGCTGTTTGTTTGTTTGTTTGTTTGTTTGTTTACGCCATTCCATGAGAAATAGGAATTCTGCCAAAGGGATCAATGGTGCCCTGTGAAAGCTTTGCCTTCATGATAAATGGACAGTCAGGCCTAGGTTGTGTCGCCTTTTGTATTCCTACATGGAGGACAAGAGCTTTTGTGTTCGTTTGCTGCTCTGTTCCAAGCATTAGAAGGCACCTAGAACACACATAAATATTTTCTGAATAAATAAATATGGTTGAACAATGCCAGCAGTTACACCATCGATGTGAAATACAGAGAGAAAATCAGATGAATCTCAGGGAAACCATCCTTGACATCACTATGCCACTGAATTAATACCAACAGATTCCTGTCTCCCTGTTATTATATGACAAGATTTAATTCTACTTGATAGTCACTGGATGCCAGGTTTTCTGTTACTTGCAGCCAAAAGCATTACTTACCTAGAGAGTCACTTTATGCACCACAAGTCTGCAAATCAGACATATGAAAACAACTGTCTAGGGCACCTGGGTGGCTCAGTTGGTTAAGCATCTGCCTTCAGCCCAGGTCATGATCCCAGGGTTCATTCCGTCAGGCTCCCTGCTCAATAGGGAGTCTGTTTCTCCCTCTTCCCCTCACCCCTGCTTGTGTCCTCTCTCTTTTGTTCCAGCTTTCTCTCAAATAAATAAAACTTTAAAAAAAAAAAAAAGAAAGAAAAGAAACAGCTGCCTCTAGCATAGGGAAAATTTATAAGGTGACAGTAAAGTTCAAACTCTTGATGGGGTGAAAATGTTCAATATCTTGATAAGAGGTTCATGTGTGCAATTTTCAAAACTCAGTAAATGTATATTTAGGATTCATGTATAATTGTTTCTAAATTTTAATGAAGAGAATAAAAGCTATAAACAAATGTCACACTCTGGCTAATGACATGCTCACTAAAGTTTTATACATCAGGCAGTGTGCTGATATCTGCAATTTGCCTCGTAGGGCATCAGAAGATAAAATACAGGGGCGCCTGAGTGGCTCAGTGGGTTAAGCCTCTGCCTTTGGCTCAGGTCATGGTCTCAGGGTCCTGGGATTGATCCCTGCATTGGGCTCTCTGCTCAGCAGGAAGCCTGCTTCCCCCACCCTCTCTTCCTGCCTCTCTGCCTACTTGTGATCTCTGTCTGTCAAATAAATAAATAAAATCTTTAAAATTAAAAAAAAAGAAGATAAAATACAGATTGACAGAAGGATTCGTGTATGGTAAAGCAAGTACAGTAGAATGTTAGAGGCAATGAGTGGGTACTTAGGAGTTCACCATCCAATTTTTTCAACTTTGAAAATATTTTAACTTTGAAAATATTCTTAACAGTCCTATCTGATTAATATATGTGCCATACCTAGAAGAAATGATGGTTTTGAAATTTCTACTTATATGAGACAGAGTAGCTCTCTGACTAGGGGGTAGGAGGACGTAGCTAGAGGACATCTCCTCCAAGTGTGTTGCAATCATAGTGTTAATGCAATAATGAAATTCTTGATGGCAATTTCTTTTTGACCTTGACAAAATTAAGACAAAATTTTCCTAAAAGAATGACCAGATAATAGTAGTTAGTAATTTGGGAAGGGGGGGGGGGAATCAAGTAATGATGAGGAATTTATTCAGTTGCCTACTGAAACAAAATAGAAAGTCAATAAGGAAGCATGTACCCTGACTGAAATTTAATATACTCCATTTCTGGAATTATGGTATGTAGGATATATCTTTTAAAAGCACGTGGGAATACTGGATTAAACGTAGCTAGCATCACCTTACAGGCATAGGTGAGATATGAAAGTCTCCAGAAGTCAAACTAAAAAACACCTCACCATCTGACAGAGTCAAATACATTTGGCCAGTGATCAAGTGTGAGAACAGAGACACCGAAAGGAGTAACTATAAAGACAAATGATTTCATTAAATAAACTATATACTATAACAAATATCTGGAAGACAGTAACAGCTTTATGGGCAAGTGCGCAGATGATTGTCTAAATAAGTAATCTTCAAAATATCTGAAATTACACTTTGATTAGGAAAAAACAATTATTGATCATGACCTCTGTAACTGTCAGCATTCTCCACGGCAACAGAAGCAATAGGATAGATAAAGATATAAAGATATAGACATAGATATGCATATATATACATATATATATACACATATATACAAATACATATATACTCATATACATATAGAAAAAGCTTTATTATGAGAGATTGGGTCAAACAGCTGTGGAGGCTGAAGATTCCTTTGACCCACCTTCTGCAAGCTGGAAGCCCAGGAAAGCTGGTGGTATAGTTCCAGGCCAAAGCCCAAGGCCTGAGAATGGGGAGGCCACAGGAGCAGGTCCCTGTGTGTGTCTGAAGGCCCAGCTACCAGGAGCCCAGATGTCTTAGAGCAGAAAGAGCTGGATGTGCCAACCCAAGCAGAGCACCACTTCCCCCTTCCTCATTCTACCAAGACCCCAGAGAAGGGACGGTGCCCACCCACTTTGGTGAGAGCTGTTGTCTTGATTCACTCTACCAATTCAAATGTTAATCTCTTCTGGAAACGCCCTCACAAACACACCCAGATGTAATATTTTATCAGTTATGTGGGAATCCCGCAGCCCAGCCCAGCTGACAAATGAGTCACCAGCATAGCTCCTATATGTTTATTTATATATCATATACCTGTACTAAGTGCTAACAAACTATCTGTATAAAACAATACCCAGAAATGTTAAATTTAAGACATGAGATCGGATGTGTGTCTATACATGCATGTGTATGTACTCTCTTTTTTTTTTAAGATTTTATTTATTTGAGAGAGAGAGAGAGAAAGCATGAGCAGAGGGGAGGGGCAGAGGAAAAGGGAAAAGCAGACTCCCCACAGAGCAGGGAGCCCAATGTGGGGCTCGATCCCAGGATCCTGGGATCTTGACCTGAGCTGAAGGCAGTTGCTTAACTGACTGAGCCACCTGGGGGCCCCCCGTGTATGTATTCTAACATGGATTCTTGAGCACCTTCTGAGATACTTACGTCCCCTCCCTCACTTTGAAAGCAATTGGTCTACATGAGTCGCTACCATATGAAGTAAGAATGAGATGGTTAGAAAGCCCCATGTCCTTCCTCCACTTTCTAGGTGATGCCCAAATTTCTACTCATTTCCTTAGTTTTAGGCCTTAGCATAAATGGCTTCTAGTTCCCTTTCACAGAGCACTTTTAATTAGAGAAGTGGAGAGCACAGGAAGACAGCAGCTAACTCAGTGGGGAACAGATCAATATGAAATGCCAAAGGGAGGGCTAGAAGTTATAGAGCTTCAGAGAGTAAATATCCCTCTCTTAGGGACATGAAGCCATTTACTCAGAAAGAATTTATAGCACATACTTAGTAAGACTGGAATATTGTTCAGTTCTTACAAACTCTGTTTTTAAATAAAATGTTTAACAATCTGCCCACTTTCTTATTCCAAAGTGAGTAAGCCATAATGTCCTCCACCCCAATGATCTAGAAGATGAGTTTTGTGCAGCTGGCTGGACCAGCCCCCTCTCCCACATTTGTCATGCGCATTCTCTCCACACTGCTCACCTGGTCAAAGACAGACAAGTCCCAGAGGAAGAAGGGAGTTCTTTGGTCAAGACCTTCTAAGTATCATGTTTCTTTCACACCAGCTAAATTGAGGACATGGGGGTTTTTGTTTTTTTTTTTAATTCTGGAGTTTTCCATACTTCTAATCCTCCATAATCATTAAAAGCAATCCTTTAAAAAGCAATATTTGGGTGATTTCAAATCTACATGCTTTCAATTATTTTTTGTGCTCATTTCTTTATTAGATAAACAAGTACGTGTCAATTATATTTGCTATTTTATACCCATTTTATACTTCAGAAGATGTAGTTTCAGTTTTGAATAAATGTTTTGAATAAAACCAAAAGTAAAAGCTAATAATTTCTGTAAGCTTTTACAGAAGATGAAATCCTAGTAACCAAATGAGGAGAAGAAATGTGGGGCAGGGAGGCAGAGTTTGAGTTCTTTTTCCTTTTTTTTTTTTTTTCTTGTTATTTGTTTGTGAATATATAGAAATCTCTGTTCTTATTTTCAGGTGTGGTCCTAAAGAAAATGGTACAAGTTTGGGCTGGAGCAGATGGAGTGATATACTGGAAGCTTCCATTCCACTGAAGGTACACATCTGTAGATCAAATATAGCCAGTTTGAGCTGGTTTCCAGCCTCTCCCTTTAGCTGCTCAGGAAGCCAAGTTTTGTAGGTAATGGACAGTATAACACTTTGTGTATTCAAAAGGTTTTAATTTTCATTTATTTGAGTTATTGGGTTGCCAAACTTTCCCAAAATGGATTTCATGTTCTTTTTTTAAAATCATTTTTTAAGAGATTTATTTATTCGACAGACAGAGATCACAGAGAGAGAGAGAGAAAGAGAGAGGAGGAAGCAGGCTCCCCGCTGAGCAGAGAGCCCAATGTGGGGCTCGATCCCAGGGTCCTGGGATCCTGACCTGAGCTGAAGGCAGAGGCTTTAACCCACTGAGCCACCCAGACACCCCTGGTTTCCATGTTCTTAGTCAAATGATATCAAAGGTAACTGGACATCTTCTTGATAAAATCAGCACAATCATGATGGCTATCAATGTCTGTATTCACCCCAGATACCTATTATTCTTGAGTTCACATTTACCTTCTACCTGTTCTTGCCCCTTGTCTCCCCAGAGCTGCAACACTGTAGGCTTCTCTTGTTATGAAAGTCCTTGTGGATAATGTATCTGATTGGAGGAGTTCTCCTACCAGGCAGAAATCCACACCTTCCCTATGAAACCATCACTTAGAAAACAAAAGCCATCTTATTATCAATTGTAGTGTATTGGCCTTACAGGAGAACGTGAAAGGTGTTCCCATAGGAAGAGTGCAAGGGGCTGTTACTTAATTCGGTTGCTTATCAACTTCTTGGTTCTACCCGGTTTTCAGGCATAATACCAATATGTGAATGCTGGGTAAGTCAACTATCACTTCAGGACTAACCCTCGGAATATTCATGTAATAGCCTAGAGTGTATCAGTATTTGAGTGGAAAAGTCAAGGCTCTGAGCAAAAAGTTCCTTATCCAGATGACATCAAGTCCATTAAGATACTAAAGACTGAACTCATATGTATGCTAAGTGAATCTGTTTCTACCTGGAGATTAATAGACACTGTGGATTCTGATTACAAATTACTCAGTTTGCAAATCTAACCCACAATCTTTAATACCTCATTTCGCTCCGTGCCTTGGAATTTCACTAAGAGCTCCTTAGACATGACTGTAATGCCAGAAAGCCAGGATGAGTATAGGTCAACCCCTAAATGGAGATGTGAGCAAAAGAAACAAAGAGAGGTGCACAAAACTAGTGGGGAATAATCACGTATCCTTGAAACCAGCACTTTACTTCAAAAGGTTAAAGCAATTTTTTCCGTCTACTGAATTACCAAGATCATAATTCCAACTCTTCACTTATTTCTACTTTGCCAGATTTGGTTCCAGACAGAAGGGTATTGATGCAAACACACCAAAGCGAAGTGACTTGAAATTCAAGCATTGAGAAAAGCATCATAAGTAACCAGCAAAAAGGAGAAAAAGAAAAAAATCCCTCACAAAAAAATAACAAACAAAACCTTTGCTATCCATTCCCTGGATTTCCAGAACAAGTAAGCAGTACGCAATTATAAAGCCAGAGAATCCTTCTATATAGTAAAACTCTGCCCCCCTAGGGAATTTCCACACACCAAAAATAACCCACCTGACAAATTAAAAAGACAGAACTGGGTTGCACAATTCTAGAACAGGCAGGAAAGCATCAGGTGTCATCTGTGTCATTAAGACGTTTAGGTTCTCAAGACTGATCAATCAGAACTTTGACAGATGCATTTTGTTACCTTCCTGTCTTTAGTAGAGCTCTATGTTCAGAAAAAAATACCAAACAAAAGTATTTTCTATTTATCAATTTTGGAACATTTGTAGTATATAAAGTACCTCTTTGTTGCACAAAAGCAGACTCTCTGAAGGGTGGGTTTCAGCCATGAAATGCAAAGACTGCCCACTGAAAAATATGTAGTATATGTGTAAAATGCTATGCCCATAATGTTTAAGAGCGGAGGACTCGTGACTCATCCTACATCATCTTCAGTTCTTCTCTCCCTGAACAGCACTGTTAACCAGACTCTCCTTCCCGTGCTGCGATGGAGAATAAACTAAGTGTAACATAACCGTACAGGAGCAGGGACAAGGGGGGTCGAGGAGGTCCAACCGAGCACAATGGCTGCATTTCAGAAGGCTGCATAATCCAACACCAGAACACACACCTCTGCACGCCAAGACGCAAAGGGCAGCCAAGCCATTTCGTTCAGTGAAATAGGGTCTTTTGTCCTCCAAGCAAGACTATGGTGCAGAGTAAACACATTATAGGGTCAGAGTTTCAAGGAAGAAAAAGGATGCTTTTCCCTAGGGCTGGAAAACAAGGTGATTTAGACATACGTGAAAAGCCCAAAGAACCTGGCTGACTCTTTCCTGACAGAAGGACAGCCACAAATCAGGTAATAAAATTCCAGTTTCATGAAGTCAATGCTAGAGGATGGAAAGATTGGCCTATTTTCACTGTGAGTCCCTGGCGGGCGGCGGGGTTGATGGTGGTTTCAAGGGCCAGCACCAGGGAATTCACACAACCCAACGGGACGAGTTTCGAGGGCCATCATCGGGGAGTTCACACAACCCTACAGAAACAACAATGAAGATTTAGAGTGGCAGTATTGCAAATCCTTCATGGGACCTCTATTTGCTTCAGGGATCTTTCTTCCTCTTCTGGGCAATTTTAAGTAAATAGACTCTTTCTCTAAAGTTTCTTACATAGTAGCAAAACGTAATAGCTTGGTAAGAATAAACAAATGAATTAAATCTCCTCCTTACTAATGGAAGTGCCTCCAATATATGGAGTGTTCCATAAATACTCATGGACTCCAACTTCACTAGATCAACATCTGTTTGAGGCCAATAGATGGAAAAGGTGTTCATCGGGACCCAGCCCATACCCACTGTTTGACTTTGGAGGAAATTCGCTCCTGCTCTAGTCCAAAGATGGTTGTATTCATGAGTATTTATACACGTACCACTTATTAGGGGGAAAAAAATAAAAAAGGAGAACAGATGGCAGGTTCTCTCAAAAACCTCACCCTTCCCTCCATCTACAATTTCCAACACAAATTCCATCTCACAATTCTAACCCGCTGACTTTTTAAACTTCCCCCCATGTGGCACTGAGCGTGGATTTTCTCCCACAGTCCCAGCCCAGCCCTCTTGAAGTGTACCATGTTGTTCCCTGGAGAAGGGAGACCTAAGGACACCCCAGGCCCCATGGAGCCTAGGTTTCATCCACTGATGATCTCTACCAAGTAGATGCATTTCTTACGATATGGGAGGGAGACAGGAGACAGGATCTGAGCTCCGACATGCACAGCCATGGAAGGTTTTGATTTTTCTATAGCAGAAGCAATAAAGAACCCAATGTCTGGTCCTGAGCATTGGGAATGTGAAGAAGAAGGACCAGAGCATCTGGTTTCAAGGTTTGGATCATGCGTGAGGTGACAAAGCCCAGAAACACCTTCGGGGCCGAGTCCTCATCAGCTACAATGATGAGCAGTTCCTGGTACTCCTCTGATTGATTCCTAGAAGCTCAAACAGGAGTTGTTTCTGGCCCTCTGGCTATTTCCTAAGCACCTAATTAAGCATTTTCTGCTTAACTAGCTATTAAAACAGTTCTCTTCATGTCTTTTTCCTTCTCCTTTTCCTTTGGTTTGCAATAGTCAGGCAAGCTAAGGAGGGCACAAAAAATATATATATTTTTCTAAGAAACTCAAAGCATTATACGTCAAGATCTAAGCATGGGCAACTGTAGCATAGAATTTTTACAATGACTCATACAATAGGAAAAAGGAGGGTGTGAAGTAAAGAAGTTCCTGCCACAAAGGACCCGGTAAGCCTCTCCAGGGACCAGGAGAGGAACAGTGGGCAGAAGTCAAGACAGAAGGTATCCAGACTCCAGGTTCCTCAATCACTATCCAGAAGGTAAAACAACTAGAAAAAAATCTGTGGAAAGTAGAACTACCCAGATAGTTGAGGCCTGAGCTGATAAACATCAGGGCTGATGCCTCTTCTCCCCTAATCTGGGAAGACAGCAAGCTTCTTAGAAAAGTCCCACCTTCAACATGAAAGAGTTAGAGCAGCAACAGCTGAGAGCAGGTGGGCATAAGGACAGCCATGTAGCTTCTACTCTAGGGCTGCAGAAAAGTTATCAAGAGTTCTTGACCCTGCCCCCCAGGAGGGAAGAAGAGTATGGGGGTTGGGGGTGGCAGGTAAGCAGGAAGCTGTCTAAGGTCAAGAGAGGGATAGCTGCCAATGTGAGAGCTTTTGCAGTTGGAGGCAAAGGCCAACTGCCACCAAACCACCCCAAGACCAGCTGAGCCAACGACACCTCAGTGGATGCCAGGCCAGGAAGTTCAGGGAACAGGCTCACTGAGGAAACCCCACTGCAGGTGCCACAGTGACAGAAACGGGTGTCCCAAGTCCAAGCAGGACAAGAAAACTCAAGCAGAGGCCAACACACCATATATTACTTTTCTCAAGCCAGAATAACACGTAACCTCTTCTGTGAAAATAGATCACCCGTGAGTGACAAGAAGGACAAAAAGGAGGCACAAAGACAACATGGCAAACTGAGACTATACACAGGGTGGGGAAGGTAGAAACTGGACACTGATCCAGATAATATTTCAGTTTAGCTGAGAAGTCATGGATTGGACTGAAAATACCTGAGTGGGAAAGAGTAAGTTGTCAGGTCAAGGCTGGGAGACTCAAGGACAAAGCGTGCTGAGTTATACAGAAAGCAGAATTTTCTTGTGGAAAAACCCATCAGTCATCATGTGTAAATTTTGACCCCACTCTAAAAGCTAGAACTGATTGAGCGGCTGCCATGTGTCAGTCACTGCCCCAGTTAAAGGCAATAAACGTTATTTCATTTAATTTTGGTGCAGCCTAACTACCTTCACTTTACAGGTAAAGAAACTGACTCTCACACATACCAAATAGCTTATCCAAGGGCAAACAAAACAGGATATATGACAAAGATTTGATAAAGCCATATCTACAGCCAATCCTACAACCATATCTACAGTATTTCACAAATGACCCCAATGAGCAGTCAAATACTTCAAATGTTTTCTTCCTTCCTCTTCCATCTGGCCATCAGACACCGTGTAAACGGATCCTGAGGACTGCTCTCTGCATCGTGGGTTGGAAAGGAAGAAGGAAATTCATCTCACCAAAGCTATTTTCTTCCCATAACTGGAGTGTGATTTCCTGGCCCTTTTCTTAACTATATTTCCAACTTAGTAGAAACAGACACTAAATAGAAAAAGAAAAAAGACCAAAAATGCAGGTATTTGGATCTGGACAGGTGGCAGGAGCTATTAGACATCTCTCATGTTTCCTTCTAGACCAATTCACTATGTGGCAAATTCACATAAAAGGGACTGGCTATCAGATATTCTTCAATTCTTAGTTCTGAAGCAAGATTTATGAAATCAATGCACACATTTTTTTAAAATCCTATGCAACATAATTTTGGCATGCCATAAAACTTAATATCAAAGAACTTGCCTGTGGCATTTCCTTTTCCTGCCACCCCTTGGGACTAAGCCCAGATGCAGTGTTTTCCAGTGTTCTCTAATGGAACCCACTCACTCATTCCTGTTCCATCATAATTCTGGAAACCATTGCTTATAGCACCCAAATCCGACCACACAGGCTTACAGAAGCTATCCCACATTGGACACATCTTATCCTGCCCTGTCATCCAGATTCTGTTCTCTCGTTCTTTGCTCACCAAGCCTCCCTGAAGCTCGGGAGGCAGGCCTTGGGCGCTAGGAGCCAGCTCTGGATTGAAGAGCCGGACCTGGCTCAGAGCCATTTAGGAGCCACCAACCTTCCTCAGCCAAGCAGGGCCTGAACACTCTGCTGAAAGCTTCCAGGGCACAGCCAGTGCTATTGGGTATGGATGATTGTCTCCATAACCTGTGTTGCTACCGCCATACCACTGGGCTGGGAACCCTTCTCAGGCGACCAAAAGCACATTTCACCCCAGCTTCTGTGCTTTTTCTGCATTTACTTTGGCACTCAAAAAACCAGGAATTCCTATGCGTGTTTTGTTGCCTTTGTATATCCTTAATATAGAGCCTGAAATAGAAAAAGCACTCACGCCGTTTATTTGAATGAATGAATGACTTAATGAAATAATGAATGAATGGTGGAATTAATCAGAAAAGCAAGCAGAACCTTGCAAAAGTGGATTTAATTCTAAAATAGCTTTTCTCCAACCTGACATCACTGTCCAGATGCCAAGGAATGATGCCCAGTGCTTCTCAAACTTCAATCTATCTAAGAATCACCCAGAGATCTTGTTCCATAGGGCAAAGTTTGATTCAGGAGGTCTGTGAATGTGCATGAGTCTCTGTGTGTCCGAAGGTCTCCCAGGCGATTCTATTGGCTCAGACCACATTTGGAGTGGCGATATCCTAATCAGCATCAACTAATTGGTCCTACCATCATTAAAATCTTATTGACCTTCTCCAGCGAGGCAAACTTACCTATGATGAATAGTATAACATATGTGTCTTTGCACAGTAAGCAATCAATAAAAAAAATTAAATCAGAATCTCATCAGGAAAACAGTAAACTTGTTTCATAGAAGGGACAAGGAAATGGACCTAGTAATTCAAGAGGAGAGTTTAAATGAAAAATCTTCTCATTCTTATGCCTTAAAATGAATTTCAGAACTTTGGATCAAGTTAACACAGTGTGGTGAGCTTTGAGCCAGCTTAAATTTCCAGCCAAACCTTTGTTGTTTTCTTTTGTTTTGTTTTTAAGTTTTTATTTATTTGTCAGAGAGAGAGAGACAGAGACAGAGACAGAGAATGAAGGAGAGGGAAGTGGCAGGCAGAGGGAAGAAGCAGAGGGAGTGGCAGGCAGAGGGAGAAGCAGATTCCTTACTAGCAAGGAGCCCAGTGAGGGACTCAATCCCAGGACTCTGGGATCATGACCTGAGCAGAAGGCAGACGCTTAAGCGACTGAGCCACCCAGGTATCCCCAAACCTTCAGTTTTAAAATATCCTCAGACCAAGGTATAATTCCTTCAAACTTCTTTGTGAACTTCATTTTCAAGAAAATGGAAAAACTAGTGAAAACCTGATCATTAGCCCACAAGAGTTTTAAAATGTTAACTTTGGTCATTGACAAGGAGTAAGAAAGTACTGAGCAAGATGAACTTCAAATGAGTAAAATCACTCACGAAGTTGATTATGGTTCTCCAGAAACCAACACCTTAAGACAGAATGCAAAAGAAAACATATTCCCATAAATAATTTAAAGCATGATTTTAAGGGCCCCTGGATGGCTCAGTCAGTTGAGCGTCCAACTCTTGGTTTCAGCTCAGGTCATGATCTCATGGGTCCTGGGATGGAGCCCCACTTGGGGCTCACCCTCAGCAGGGAGTCTGTTTGAAGATTCTCTCCCACTGACCCTCTCTCCCCCTCATTCAAATAAGCAAATAAATCTTCTTTTTAAAAAAATAACAACAATGATTTTGGAAGAAGGTACACATTTGTTTAACAATGACATCAGAATTCTGGTATACAGTGGCTTCTAGAAATTAGGACAGGACAATCTCTACTTTAGGACAATCTCCACTTTATTTCCTGGCAATAATATATAAAATTATGGCCAGGTACATAATTTGGAGCTGGTATGCAAGCAAACATCTTAATGGAACTTAGCTAATGAGAAATGCAGAGAACTGAGCTGGTAATATTCCCAAGCTCCTGACACAATCATCACCAACTGGCCATGCAAGGCCTCCATCTTGTTTCATGTTCTTTTTCTTCCTTTACTTCAGTCTCCTTCAATCCACTCCTCCATCTGTAGGAAATCACTCTTATGTGTTTAACATTTTTTCTGGACCACTTATGTATATCTGAAACACGGTACTGTTTTTTTTGTGCTTGTCTTAAATTTGCCTAAGTAAATCATCTTATAGGTCCTGTTACCTCGCCTTTTCCTCTCAACATCATGTCTGAAAGATTTCTCTCTCTAGAAAGATTTCCTAATGCTATTTCTAAGCTGTTGCCTATATAAGTACCCACAATACTTAACCCATCTATTTCCCTAGAGATAGATACCTAGATTATCAACCATACCCTGCCTACAAATAATACTTAATTGAACATCCTTATATATGCCTCCTTAGGGACTGGAATACAAACTCCACAGGAATGGAATGAACATGACATGAAATCCATGCAGACTAAATTAAAAGAAGTATCTCCAGATCATTCTCCAGGTTAGCTTTTTGAGTCTACAGTCTCTGCTTTATCCATTGTTCTGGATTTCTCTTTTGTGTAACATTTTTTAAAATATTATAGATATTATTCCTTGTCAGTTTTTGACTTCTCAGATAATGTTTCCTAGCCAAATCCCTGCCGTTCATTGAATAGAAATTCAAAATTTTTTACATAGCCGGATTTATCATTTTTTTAATCTTGTGCCTTGTACTTTTGGGGTCTTATTTAATAATTCTTCCACAACTCAGAATTACAGAGATATATTTTCTAATGTACTTTTTAAAATATTTTACTTATTTGTTTTTGAGAGAGAGAGATCACAAGTAGGTAGAGCGGCAGCAGAGGGAGAGGCAGAAACAGACTCCCTGGGGCTCGATCCCAGGACCCTGGGATCATGTCCTAAGCTGAAGGCAGGTGTTTAATGGACTGAGCCACCCAGAAGCCCCTCTAATGTACTTTTTATTCAGTTTATTATTTTAACTTTCATTCTTAAGCCTGGAATTAATCTAAACTATATTTTTGGGAACTAATTTTATCTTTTTCTAATACTGGTTTGTTTTCCCACTTTCATGTAATTAAAAAAAAAAAGAATCATCCTTTTCTATTAGGTCCACTTCTACACATATCAGATTCCCATGTAAACCTTGTTTTTGAGCACTTAAAACAAGACTTGATTTTGGCGCGCCTGGGTGGCTCAGTGGGTTAAAGCCTCTGCCTTCAGCTCGGGTCATGATCCCAGGGTCCTGGGATCGAGCCCTAAGTCGGGCTCTCTGCTCAGCAGGGAGCCTGCTTCCTCCTCTCTCTCTCTCTCTCTCTCTCTCTCTCTGCCTGCCTCTCTGCCTACTATCTCTGTCTGTCAAATAAAAAAAAAAAAAATCTTAAAAAAAAAAACCCACAAAAACCAAAACTTGTTTTTGGGCACTTAATTCTACTCCACAGATCTACTGCTATGTTTCTGAACCATACTGTTTCATTTCTATAGTTTTGTAGTAATAACCCCTTTCAGGACTTATATTTTTCTGAAATAAACTCAACTACGTTTTGATTTTTTGTAGTAGCTAGATTCAATTTACTAACATTTGGGTAAGAATTTTTGCATCTATACTCACATGTGAGAGACACAGAAAATTACTCTTCCTTGAACTACTTGTAACTGACATGATTCCCCTACTTACTCCTGGCTAACAGAACATAGACTCTCACAGAGATAGATCCCTTGATTTCAAGAGAAAATAAGTCTCTCTGACCCCAGAGGATGAATTTGATTGATTTAATCCAATCAAAGGAATTCCCCTCTCTCTACCCAGGATTTCTCTGGGTATCAGTGTGATCCATTTCTGGCCAAGAGATAAAATAGGATGTGTATTTGGGACCCTCCCTTCTTCCTGCATAAATAGCCTCATTTAGGGAAGGCCTCCCCCTACCTGTTTCTTTCCTTGCGAAGTGTAAGACTGTGAGGCCGTAAGTCACAGTATGAGCTAACAACCCTGAAGATAAAAGGACAGTAACAAAGTTGGTAAGGAAAGTGAGAAAGAAACTAGGGTTCTAATGGCATCAGTAAGTAAGTAAATCAATTCCATCAACCTTAAGCACTATCATTTTTGTTATGGGGGAAAAGTAAACCATTATTTTTTTAAGGATGGTGAAGTTTTTTGACTTGAAGCTGAATCCTAAATCATACACTTTGTTTTATTGTAGGTTTTCCCAGAAGTAGACCCTAAGGTAAGGATTCAAGATGTAAAAATCCCATATAAAATATTAACAAATTAGGGGCGCCTGGGTGGCTCAATGGGTTAAAGCCTCTGCCTTCAGCTCAGGTCATGATCCCAGGGTCCTGGGATTGAGCCCCGCATCGGGCTCTCTGCTTGGCAGGGAGCCTGCTTCCTCCTCTGTCTATCTCTCTGCCTGCCTCTCTGTCTACTTGTGATCTCTGTCAAATAAATAAATAAAATCTTTAAAAAAAAAATTAACAAAGTAAAAAGGTATATGAAAAGGACAATATATCAAGATAAAATCTGGTTTATTCTAGTAATACAGGCTGCCGAATTAACCTTTAAAAATCAATGTCATTCACTACATCAAAAGATTAAATTATAAGAATCATATGATCATCTCAGTAGATGCAGGAAAATGATTTTATTAAACAGCTATTCATGATTTTTAAAAAGGCTACTATACTAGAAATAGAGGAGAAGAGCTTATTGTGTAAAAAGCTGTCTAGGAATTCTACTGCAAAAATTACATACAATGATAAAATACTGAAAGCTTTACCTCTGAGAATGAAGAAAAGAAATGGGTATCTGCGGTCACCACTTCTAATCCCCACTTTCCTAGCTACTACAACAAGGCAAGGCAAGAAAATTTTAAGAAAAAGACTGAAAGAAAAAAACTAAAACAGTTCTTTTTTTTCTACATGATATAATAAGTATATAAAAAATCCAAAAGACTCTATAAACCACTAGAATTAATACAAGAATTCAGAGCAATCACAATATTCAAAACCTGTTTGATGTCTAAATACTAACTAACAAGCAGAAGTTAAATCCTTAAAATTGAAAGAGCATTTATAATAAGATGTGAAAAACACCTAGATTAGAGTAAATCTAACAAAAACTATGCAAAAACACTACAAAATACTACTGACAGAAATGAAAGAAGACCTAAGAAAAGAGTGAGATGTAGTCTGCTCATGTATTGTGAATTAATGCTATAAAGATATCCATTTGCATGCCTGACCTATAGATTCATTGAAATTCCAAACAAAATCCCAGGAGGTATATGTGTGTATACATGTGCGTGTGTGTGTACATGCACGCATGTGTGGAAACTGGCTGGCTTAAATGTGATACGGAAATTAAAAAGATCAGTAATAGCCAGGACTTCTTGAAAAAAACAAACTGGAAAACTACTACTGGATATAAAGCTACTTTAATTAACACAGTGATGTATTAGTTCAAATACAGATAAAGAAACCAATGTAAGAATATAGTCCAGAGCAAGGTGGCAGAAAATGAGGCTTCCAACCCTCTTTACCCCCACAGAGACACTGACTCAATAACAATACATGGACCAATTCTCATTTGTGAGAAACCTAGAAACCAATATAGAAATTCCTATACCCCCACAAAAGCACAAAAACAGCCACAATGAAACCAGCGGGTAAATTCATGTCACTACTTAGCTTAGTTCTTCCCCCTTTTGAAAATGGCACCATCAGGGAAAAACTCCCAGCTCCCAGCTTCTTCCTGGGGAGGAAATGAGAAGACTGAAACATGTGTCTAACATTCAGACTTCTGAAGGGGCTGCCTGAAGGACTATTTCCTCAATTTGAGCACTGAGAGGAGAGAGTACCAGATTGGGGACTGAGGAGAACAAAGGTTTGGAGCACTCACTTGGCATATTCCCTTCCACAGCTCAGTGTGGAAAGAGTTGGAACTTATGTCTAACATAGGTTCTCTGTCTTTTCTGGAGGTTTTCTGAGGGACCTGTGTCTGTCTCCTGTGTCAGAGCACTGATAGGACATAATGTACTCTAGATGTGGGCAATTCTGAATGATGGAAGAGCTGACCAGCTTGACAATGATTCTGAGGACAGTTTCTACAGCAGATGGGATGGATGATACAACGGGATGATTCCTCTCCTTTGAGGAAAAAGAAGAGGGGGAAATGTGTCCAAAATTCTGACTCAGTGCTGAACCAAAAAAACAAAACAGCAACCAAGAATATGATATCCAGCAAAACTATACTTAAAAATGAAGAAAAAAGAACACTGAAGGAATTCATCATCAGTAAACTGGACTTCTAAGAAATACAATTTCAACTTCATTTATTCACCTGAGAAAAATTTGTACCTATGTACACCAAAAGCCTTGGAAAAAAATAACTTTTATGGCAGCATGATTAATAATAGTTAAAATTTGGGGGAAAACATCAAATGTCTATAAAGAGGAGAATGAATAAATGACAGTTTACCTAACAGTGTAACATACAGCAATAAAAATGAACAGATCTTCTTTACATGCAGCATCACAGATGAATCTCATAAGTGAAACATTGAGTTATAATGGCCAGACACAGAAGAATAATTTCTGTACGATTCTGGTTTTATAAAATTTTTAAAGTCAAAACTAATCTATGGTCCTTAAACTCAGTGGTTACATTTATAAGGGACAGGAAGAAATTATAAGCACAAAGGGAGTTTCGAGAGCTGAATCATATCCTAGTCTTAATCTGAGTGGTAGTTACCTGTGTGGATCATAATTCATCAAGACAAAAGCTTATGATTTCTGCATTTTCCTATGAGTATGTTCAGAAAAAGTAGACACTAAAAAGTGTCCCCATACCACTGACTCTTAGCCACTTGGTGATTATATCTACCATCTGACCCAGATCTACTATCTGACCCACTTTTTCCTTTTTATTGCCCCACTCTGTGCTTTGTTGTTTCCTGTTTTTTTAATTAAGCTTTTTATTTTGATATATAGTTGACATTTGCACAACCTGGGATTTAGGAATGCTGGCCCACTGCAGCCAAAAATCTATGTATAAATTTGGGGGCACCTGGGTGGCTCAGTCAGTTAAGTGTCCAACTCTTGATCCCAGCTCAGGTCTTGATCTCAGGGTTGTGAGTTCAAGTCCTCCAGTGGGCTCCACACTAGGCGTTAAGCCTAGGGCCCACAATGACTTTTACAAATACACCCACTTCCCCCAAGTCTCAACCTGCGGTCCCACCAATACTGTTCTTCATTTCTATAGTTTTGCAATTTGGATTATGTTATATAAATGGAATCCTACATTATGCAACCTTTTGGGAATAGCTTTTTTTCACTCAGCATCATTCTCTGGAGATTTACCCAAGTCATTGTATATCAATGTTTCTTTCCATTGTCAATAGTTCTTTCCATTTTACTGTAGAGTAGTATCCACAGTATGGATATTCCACTTACCTGTTATTTAAAGTCCTGAGATGTTCTGAATAAAGCTGTCATACATACTTGTGCACATGTGAACATAACTCTTCATTTCTGTGGTTTACACGGACATGAGCGCAATTACCAGGCCATACCATAGCTGTGTTTAGTTTCTTAAAGAAACTGCCCAACTATTTTCCAGAAGACCATGTTAGATTCCCTTAAGCAATATTCAAGTGACCCAGTTTCTCCACTTTCTCACCAGTATTTGATGTTGCCACTAGTTTTTATTTGAGCCTTTCTGCTAGGTGTGCAGTGATAATATCATAGTGGTTTTCATTTGAATTCCCCTGTTGTCTGCTGATGTTGAGTCCCTTTTCATGTGCTTAATTTGCCATCTGTGTATCTTCTGTGAAATGTCTAGGCCTTTTGCCCATGTGATAATTGGACTGTTTGCTTTTTTTCACTGTTGAGTTTTGAGAGTCCTTTATATACCCTAGGTACTAGTCTTTTGTCTGATGTGCAGTTTGCTAGTCCTTTGTCAGATATGTGGGTTTTCTCTGGTTCCATAGCTTGTCTTTTCATCTTTCTAACAGAGCCTTTCCCAGAGCATATTTTTAAATTTTCATAAAGACCCATTTATCAATTTCTCCTTTTAGAGGTCGTGTCTTAGTGTCAAATCTAAAAACACTTGTCTGGCCCTCAATCCTGAAATCTTTCTCTTGTATCTTCTTCGAAAGTGTTTTAGTTTTATGTTTTACATGTAAATCTGTAATTCATTTTAACTTTTTTTATAAAGCGTGAGGCTTAGGTTCAAGGTTGTTTGTTTGTTTGTTTGTTTGTTTTTTAACCTACAGCTATCCAATTGTTCCAGCACTATTTGTTGAAAATTCTATCTAAGTCTATTAAATTGCTCTCGCATGTTTGCAAAAACTCCATCAGGCATGTTTGTGTGTCCATGTTTGTGTGTATGTCTGGGTTGTCTATTCCCATGATCTACGTGCCTAACCCACCACTGATAGCACATAATAACGATTATTGTAACTACACAATCACTCTTGAGATTGGGTAGATGGATTTCTGCCACTCTATTCTTTTTCAAAATCCTTCTAGCTACTATAGTTCTTTCTCTTTTCCATATAAGCTTTACATAATCTTGCCCACATCTAAATATATATATATATATATATATATATATATATATACATATACATGGATATCTCATATACATATATACACACACATATCTATCTCACTGGTGTTTACATAGAGTTTGTATTAAAGCTGTTTATCAATTTGGGGAGAACTGATATCATTATTTTGTTGAGTCTTCCAATATAAGACCACAGATAACAGATTTTTCTCCATTTAGATAGATCTTTAATTTCTTTCACCAGTATTGTATACTCGTCAGCATACAAGTCCTGTACGAGTTTTGTTAGATCTCCACTGAAGCATTTGATTTTTTTTTGAGCATGTGTACATGATATTTTAATTTCAGTGTCCATGTGTTCATCGCTAGTATATAAACATATCATTGATTTTATATGTTTATTTTGTACCCCGCAACCTTGCTGAACTTAAGTTTTTAGACCTTCTATTTTACTTACTTATTCTCATTCTTCTTCTCATTTTTGAACACTGAAGTCCTTAAGTATATAAAATAGGTTACTTCTATAATATAAATATCTTTAAGAAATTAAATCTGAACTTCTTAAAGGCCTAATTCCACTGGCCACTGATTCTTATGCATGGTTGATTACTTCCACGTATGTGTTATATTTTAGAGGTTGTGATCTCCACTTCAGTGACACATTACTAGCAGGAACTCAATGTAACCTGACTGATGCAGTTTGTGTAATTTTATCTTTTCTTCTAAAGCACTCCAGGGGTGGTATTATCTTAGGACTGATTTTTATGTTAATTAAAAATATACACATGCATTATAGCACATTCATAATTAAAAATTATTCGAGAAGAATCTTTTCTTCTATGAAAAAAATGTTTCCTTCTATGCTGGTGAGTTAACAAAAGACTAGAAAATGCCAGAATTTTTCTAGTCCATTTCACACTCAAGGTGTAGCTCTTTAAGGGTTGAAACGTTAAACACCACCAAATTCAAACTTCCTACATCATTTGGCATGTTTGGTTTGACCAGTAAGACCAATTCCCGGGGCGCCTGGGTGACTCAGTGGGCTAAGCCTCTGCCTTCAGCTCTGGTCATGATCTCAGAGTCCTGGGATCTAGCCCTGCATCGGGCTCTCTGCTCAGCAGGGAGCCTGCTCCCCCCCCCACCCCTCTCTGCCTGCCTCTCTGCCTACTTGTAATCTCTCTGTCAAATAAATAAAATCTTAAAAAAAAAAAAAAAGACCAAGTCCTTTGGCTAATGAGACTTGTCCCCTAAGGCAGTTACAACATCAATGCATATTCGTTTCTTCCGTTTTGCATCCCCACCCACCTTCATCCCGTATTTCTAATGATTTCCTTTACTTTCTTAGAGCTCAGTTACCCATTTAGGGTGATTGGTTATACTTTTCCCAGTGTTTCCGGATTTTTTTGTCATATGAACACTTTAATTCTATGAAGATAGATGTAATGCTAGCTATTATTGTTTTGAATACGCTACTAAATTCTCTTAATTGATACTTTACTTAGAATTTACCATCCAGACTCGTAAGTGAAATAGGCTTATAATTTTATTTGGCTTTGTAACCAAGATTACAGTAGCTTCTAAGTGATTTGGGTGGCTTTCATGTCTATTTTCTAGAACAAACTGTATAACACAGAGATTCTATTACTCAATTTCTTGGTAAAATTCTCTAAGTATTCTGGGTATGAGACTTTAATGGTAGGAAGTCTTTGATCTCCACTGATGGGTTTGTTTGTCTTTGTTTTTTGTTTTCTGTTTTAAAGGATTATTGGTCAGTTCATATGCTCCTTCCTCATACCAATTTTGGCATTTTCAGAAATGACTCATTCCCCTATGTTTCTTCATAATATTGCTATTGTTTTAAATCTGTGCTACCTGTGATTATTTGAAAGTTTTTTCTGTATTTTGTCTTCTCTCTTTTTGTCTAGTTTAGACCACTCTTGGTGGAGGTTTGTCTATTATAAATCGTTTCTAACCAGCTTTTGATTTTGTTCTGTACTGAAGACCTTTAAACTCAATAATAAAGTTAATGTCTTCCAGACATTTTTGTTATAAAAATGTTTTGTACAACTATAAATCCAATATATCATAAAGCAAATCAAGAACTTACTTAAATCTAGATAGTGCTTGAGATCAGTAGGGGACTCTTTGCTATTAAGGCCAGTAATTTTACTAGTCTAGCCCTTCCACACCCACTAATCACCTCAATCATGCCATATGTATTACCCATTGTTATGATAAAGAAACCACTAGAACACTGAGTTGCTCATGCTTGACTCTGGCAGTTCCCACATCATGATGAATAGCATTTTCCGTAATATAAATCATGTTCCCTCAGAAAACAAAAAACGTCATTTCTATTTTCATTGATAAAAATGCAAGCAGGGAGAAACCTCCCTGCACATACTTTCTTAAAAAAAGACAGAAAGCAAAGTGAACTCTTTCTGAATGTCTTCAGAGGGGAATGAAACTATGAACCACAGGATTTTAAAATTAAAAGTGACCCAAGTTGTCAGATAGTTCATCACCCTCCTTCTGCACTTGAAGTGTTGGCGGGGAAAACTGACATGCCCTGGATGACCCTGGAAAGCCAGTGGAGATCACTGATCACAGACTAATAAGGAACTGAGTTGGTTTTTTCCTTACCGGAACATGCTAGAAAAAGAACAAAATTCTGGGCACCTGGGTGATTCAGTCAGTTAGGCAACCGACTCTTGATTTTGACTCAGGTCATGATCTCAGGTCATGAGATTGAGTCCCACCCCTTTGGGCTCCAAGCTCACCAGGGAGTCTGCTTGAGACTTTCTCTTCCTCTCCCTTTGCCCCTCCCTTTGCCCCTCCCCCCCTGCACACACAGCTCTCTCAAATAAATAAAACTTAAAAAAAAAAAAAAAAAGGAGGGCACCTGGGTGGCTCAGTGGGTTAAAGCCTCTGCCTTCAGCTCAGGCCCTGATCCCAGGGTCCTGGGATCGAGCCCCGCATCAGGCTCCCTGCTTGCCGGGGAGCCTGCTTCCCTTCCTCTCTCTCTCTCTCTGCCTGCCTCTCTGCCTACTTGTGATCTCTGTCTGTCAAATAAATAAAAAATCTTAAAAAAAAAGAAAAGGAACAAAATTCTAGACACTAAGGACTTGGTAGTGATCAAGGGAGGATGGAGAATGGAGTGGGGCGGGGGTGGGGGATGACAGAGGAAACAGAACTTAGGGAAGAATCCTACAAAGCAAATTACTGGGGCACATGAATTTGAGAACACTATTGAAATTACCGTATGATAGTAAATGAGAACCGACCTTTCTCTTCATGTCACTTTTATAAATCAAAGCCAGAGGTCCCATTTGTATTTTATTACCCAAGGTGGTATTATCGTTCTCATTGTTCAAACAACGATATCTTTTCCTGCAAGTTATCTTTGCAATTATGGAGGGTGGGATGCCAGAGAGAAAGGTAAACAGAAAATAGGCATCGCATTTCTTCTACTAGAAAATGCTAATGGTTGCCAGTATTTCTGGTCTTTCACATTTGCAATCTAGGAGGGCAAGGGAAAACATGTAATGCCATTTAATTTAAACTCAGGGCCCAATCATCAATGACCTTTACACTCTGAAACCAGGGAGACTGCCCACATGGTAAATGCAATCATGAGATTTGATTTCCTATATGTTGTAGGCACTGCAACTGTTTTAATTGACACTGATGTATATTTGTAATAACTTCTGTATAAATTAAAAATCAATGTCAATTTCAACTCTCTGGGTTTTTTTGTTTCTTTCTTCTTCTTTTTTTTTTTTTAACTAACAAAAATTTCACTGAACATCTGCAAATGGCAAAACAACAAATAAAACAAGAGATTTGACACAGGGCTCCTCTGCATGAAACCCAGGAAGGAGCTTCGGCTCCAGGGCTGACCCAGCCCACTGGGCAACCTTGCAGGACCTGAGCAGGCTTCAGGCTTCAGGGAGGTTTTCCCAAAGGGCATGACAGGTGAGGGCCCCTGAGGGAGTCCCCTGCGCCGGCTCTCCACCCCCACCCTCGGACTCAGCATGGTCTCGGCTTCATTCTCGTTTCTGAGACAGCTCTGCTCTGCTTTAGCTCAAGTCCAGCTGAGCAGGTAGGTGCAGTCCTCACCCCAGTCTGCGTACCGGTGTTCAGAGCCGGCGCCCGGTTCCAGTGGGTCACCCCGCAAGCACGCACTCCGGGTCCAGCAGCGCAAACGTGCGTGCACTCACACACGCGTACACACGTGCGCGTGCACATAAAAGCACACACCTACACGCGCACACACGCGCATGTGCACACACACACATACACATACCCCCACGTCCCTGGTGAGAGCTGCGGTGGCTGTTTCAACTTCCGGCGGGCGTTTGCCAGCAGGTGGCTTACAACACCTTGCCTCACTGGGGAGGGAGACAGCACTGCAGGGCGGGGGGGGGGGGGGGGGGTGCCAGGGCACCCACAGGCAAGAGGAAAAGCAGGCTCTGCTGCAAAAACCACCAACCCCTCTCAAGTGCATGCACTTAAACTCTTCCTTCCTTTCTACGCTGCCAGCTAGAATTTACAGCACTTTTCCCACAGCAAATGCTCGGGATCGGGAACGCTGTCAGGGCTATTATTTCCTTTTTCTTTTCCACATTGATTTCATCTGAGACTGAACATATCAGCAATTATGCCTGTCAAATCCAGACCGAAACTTCCTATACAATTTTTAAACTATCCCCTGTTGACACCAGGCCATCTGGAGTTCGGTCTTCTTTACGAATCCTCATATGTACACAATCAGAC
The DNA here is from genome assembly GCF_010015895.1 of Lontra canadensis. Lineage (NCBI taxonomy): Eukaryota > Metazoa > Chordata > Mammalia > Carnivora > Mustelidae > Lontra > Lontra canadensis. Next base: position 1,586,246 of record NW_022630998.1, on the reverse strand, counting down.
CCGGGGGTGACTGCAGGGGTCTCGTTTCAGGGCTCCTCCTCCAAGGGTGCAAGCCAGGTAGTGTTCCTCATAAGGATAAAAACGAAAATGAGAAGGACGTGCTTATGAGAAAAAGAAAAGGAAGACCAGTAAACGGTGTGGCAGTAAAAGTTGTATTCAGCTGGGTCGGGAACACTTGCTCAAAACGAATGTGTGATCCAATGTTTGGTGTGTGTGTGTGTGTGTGTGTGTGTGTGGTGTGTATGTAGACACACATATATATAACTAGAAGACTATAAAACTCAAACAAAAGCATGGTAAAAGTTAGGTTTTTAGGGGCACCCTGCAGGGAGGGGGGCGCAGATTTCAGCTCAGGTCATGATCTTGGGGTGGTGGGATTGAGTCCCCAGGTGGGCTCTGTGATCAGCTGGGAGTTGGCTTGAGATTCCCTCTCCTTCTTCCACTGCCCCCCCCCCCCCCCCACTCACTCTCTCTCCCTAAAATAAATAAATAAGGGGGAGCTGGGTGGCTCAGTCCTTAGGCATCTGCCTTTGGGTCAGGTCATGATCCCAGGGTCCTGGGATGGAACCCTGCTCAGCGGGAGGCCTGCTTCTCCCTCTCCTTCTGCCCCTGCTTGTGCTCCCTCTCTCATTGCCTCTCCATTGCTGTCAAATAAATAAATTAAAAATCTTTTTTAAAAATAATAAATTAAATAATAATAAATAAATCTTTAAAAAGAGAGAGATGTTTCTATGTACTTTTCAAGGCGCCTGTTTTCCAAGGTCTCTATAGTAACCTGTATTGCTTTTGTTATAAAATAACAGAAAAGTTTTAAAGGAGCATGAGATGGGCTGCAGAGAAAGTGTGTAAGGAACAGAGGTCTCCTTACAGAACCCAAATAGCCGAGTGTATATAAACAGAAGGAAAAGTACAATGGTATGTAAATAAACATACAGGGAGTTCAGGAAGATAGAGCTGAGCTGGTGAAACTGGCAGAGCTGGAATCACCACCCCAGAATATTTTCATCCACACCCACAATGATATTTACATAAACTCACCATCTGAGACGTCTCCTGTTACTGTCTTGCCATTTAAGCAGCCCTGACACTCCAACAGAGTCTTCTTTACAACCCTGTATTGAGCACCTTAACCTCACTCTGGCAGATTAATTCAAACGGCAGTAAATTATAACACGGGGAGTCTCTTTTGGTAACAGCTCAGAACAGAAGAACTCACCAAACTTTTCCATATGCCCTGATTTTTTGCAGAGAGAGAAGGGACCAAGGGAAAAGAGATGGTTTAAAACAAACACAAACAAAAATACCATTCCCTCCTTGCAAGCCAATAGCACTAAATCATAACTGCCTTGTAAATGTCTCCCAATTTATGCTCCATGTAAATCTCCAACAGGAGTTCTCTTACTGAACCCTCCCCTAGAAAGTGCTTGGCAGGATGTTTATAGAATCATTACTGGAACATTTTTCTCTGCAAGAAAAAAAAGAGTCGTGGCCGCGGTTCCATTCTTTAGGGGGTACAAAAATGTATTTCAGGAGGCAGTAAGCCTTTTCATTAAAAAAAAAAAAAAAAAGGCACTCAAGTTCCAACCATAATTATATTCTCACAAAGAAATTGAGAAATGGGATTTTCTTTTTTTGGTAGATCAATGGCTTTATCCAAGCAACAGCTCATGAATAAATCTCTTTTTAAAGATCTAAAATGTGACACAAGCTCATTATTAGAAAATATTCAAATAACTAAGTATATAGCTTTAAGGGGGGAAATTGTGGTACAGTGTTCTGAACAGGAGCTGCATTCTCAATGATTTTTTTTTTTTAATTATTGGGAAAGTACATTTTTGGTTAGATTAAAGTGTATCTTCTCTGAGATCCCTTTTCCTACATATTTCAACTGTAACAAAATAACGCAACACTAATCTCTAAGACTTTTTTCGGTAATAGATGTTTTTCCTCAGTAAATCAATGCAAAGGCTAATCGGGGTGGAAGGTGACTATCTCTTGTGGTTATAAATACATTTGCATTGCTATCAATCTTTTCCACTACCAACGTTAAACGAGGCTGAACCACCTAGGGGGAGAAAGAAAAAAAAAAAAAGTTCAACGCTAGCACGTAGTGAATGCTGCCATCAAGTGGCCACATGGAGAGTTGCCTCAACAACAACAAAAAAGTTGTCCACAAAATTGCTAACACAATGTTTCAACCTGGAATTAATCTTACAGTATGACGACCATTTTTATCATAAACGGGGGCCTTAAAACTGACCTCTGGGTAAAGGTGCCCAATAGCCTGTTTCAAACAGACCGCAGGCTAAAAATGTGGTCCAGAGGGGAGCCTGGGTGGTTCAGTGGGTTAAGCCGCTGCCTTTGGCTCAGGTCATGATCTCAGGGTCCTGGGATTGAGTCCCACATCGGGCTCCTTGCTTGGCAGGGAGCCTGCTTCTCCCTCTGCCTCTGCCTGCCACTCTGTCTGCCTGAGCTCACTCTCGTTCCTCTCTCTCTGACAAATAAATAAATAAAATCTTAAAAAAAAAAAAAACTAATAATAGCTGACATTTCTGTGAAGACAACAGTACAAAATGTCTCCATTCCTTTGTTGACTATGAAGCAAACAAAAAGAAGGGCAAGAAATAGAAATCAAAAGATGAACCTACACGGGTCGTACTATTTGCCCAAAGAGAGGAACGATAATTCCTTCCAAAACTGAAGACCAGACATAGTGTGACTTTGCCAGCCCTTGAAACTGGAGTGGTCTTCTGCCTTGCTTTGACCAGAAGAATACAGCACAAAGGGTGCTTTAAGACTTCCTCAGCTCAGCCATGAGAAGTCTTGAAGCTCCTCACCCTTTCAGAACGCAGAGGGCATCCTACGATGAAGAGAGAGAGGGTGGAAACCATGTGGAGAGGCCCAGGCAAGCCAGCTCTCTTAGCCCTCACAGTGGCATCTCCAGCCTACCACAGCCACATCAGTGAGCCCAGGTGAGACCAGCAGAACTGCCCAGGCAACCAACAGAATGAGAAGCCGTAATACGTGGTGGTTGATTGAAGCCACCCAGGTTTGGGGTGGTTGTTACCTAACAACAGATAATTAATACTCCAAGGAACAAGCCTAACCCTAAACCACAGCATATGAAGCAACAATCACAACTTTCAAGCACAGCTGCGCCAAGTACAATGAAAGCGACACACACAGAGGAGGGCTCCGGGGAGAGACCCGAGCGCCTATAGGCTCCAAGCAGAGTGAGGCATTTGTCACACTAGGTGGCGGGAATAGACCAAGACAGGATCGCTCTTCACCTGAATGGCCAACTGGGTTTATGAAGAAGCTATGGGACCCTCAGTAAACCTTACTTTATTTGACAGGGTAGCAGAATACCCAGGGTTTTCTGGGTATTAAAGAATACCAGCCGGGTACCCAGCTGAGTAAGAAAGCATACACATGTGCCATCTTTTCAAGAGCTACTGCAAGTGAAACAGGATGTTGGAGAAACTCTCATTGGCAAGGAGTCCTGCAGAGAAGCAGGGAAAATCACTATGAGAAAAAGGAAAGAAAGGAAAGAAGGAAGAAAAAAAATTTTGTGGATTCACTGCGTGCCGAGAGACTTCTGGCTAACTCCAAGAGAGTTGATTTAAATACATAGGGTGGAACATTAGTGGGAATGTGCTCAAAAGCCATGGTCTATATAAAATTCAAATGTCTTGCCGCACTCTACCTGGGCCTCCACTGTACTAGCCATCATCAAAGAGCTGATTCAGGAGTGTGTTACAGATGAATAGTAGAAAAAAAATCAGCTGGAGCTTATACAAAAGTAGTACCAAAAGCCTGAGAAAAAGACTATGGCAAGCAGAAGGCAGATAAGAAGTTGCAAGACTCTAATACACATCAGGCCAAAAATGATAAACACTGTACTCTTCAAATAAGTTATTTCTAAAATCACAACCCTTCTGAAGCAAGAATTTAGACAAGATATAGTAGAACTCAAGGGGGGGGGGGAATCACAAAATAAATGTAATGAAAAGTGATGTGTCAGAGTCAAAAAGAAAAAGAGAAAAATGCAACTATTACATAAATGAAGGTTACAATAAAGGTATTAAAAGGAGAAAAACAAGCCATTTCTAAAAGTACAGAAATACAGAAGAGCATAGGTTTTTTTTTTTTTAAGTATTTGAAAGGAAATTACTGTTCTGGAGCCAAAGGAGATCCAACACGTATATAATTGATATTGCTAAATAAGAAACATAACAATAAATATTCAAAGATATAATAAAAGAAAAATTCCTGAAAGAGAGGAAGAAACAAAGATGTAGATAAGAATGAGGACACTGCATACCAGAAAAACAGTTGCTAAAGAATGATCAGCACATAACCTGAGAAACTTACTGGAATATAATGTTACAGTATTTTACAGGGGACAAGAAAGAATCGATTTTTCCTAAAAGAAAGAATAAAATTTGGCAGGCCTCCAAGTTTTAAAAAAAGGTCACTGTAGAAGGCAACAGAGGGATATCTACTAAGTCTTCAGGGAAGGAAAAAAGAAACCAAGAATGTTCAATCTAAAAAGTTTTCATTTCAAGTATAAAGTCATTGACAGCTAATAAGAAACATACAAGAAATCAAGAACACATCTCCTTTGAGCTCTTTTTTAAAACAATACCTGCAGCATGATATCCCATAAATTTAGAGATAAATGGAGAAATTGTTGTATAGACTGTAAGAATTATGTGTAGAACAGAATAAAAATGTAATAGACCACAACAATTTAGAAATAATACAACAATCTTACCTCAGGTGACATAAGGGAAGGAGAAGTAGAGAAGTTGGAAGAAAGAGAAAACATACTCATCTCTCTCTTTGAAGAGGAGTCAAATAGATATTGAATCTTAAAGCAACAGCTCATTAAATCACTATTTAAATATATAAACACTTGGAAAAAATATGAACACCTCAGACCAAGTAGCAAATAAAAATGATCAAAAAATAAAAGCAGATTGGGGCACCTGGGCAACTCAGTCAGTTGAGCGTCTGACTCTTGATCTCATTTTGAGGTCTTGATCTCAGGGTAATGAGCTGGAGTTCTGCACTGGGCTCCGCATTGGGCATGGAGCCTACTTTAAAAAACAAAAACAAAACAAAACAAAAAACTAAAAACTGATCATAAAAAAAATGATAGGTTCAAAATTAAAACATGATTTGCAAGACACTAAATAGGAAAAAGCAAAAAGTACCCTCTTTATTTCTGTATCTAATTTCCTTATTAGATCAAAAAGGAAAAACCATCCTCTAGGGATCAGAGTGATTCCACAAAGACCAAAGAAAAAGAAAAGAAAAGTGCTGGTCAAGGAGGAGCCAGAAATTGAACCAATGTCCCTGGATCTCCTCTTCCTTCCTCCACGGTGAGGGCAATAAAGCCCATTCCCCTCCTGCAGAAGGTACATCATCCAGACTAGGAAACCAAAGTTAAACAATTATAATAAATCACAGCCCCATTTCAATACACCTCATTGCCTCATTCGACATTTATTCAACAGAATTAATAGTGTCAAAGAACACAAAAGACACTTTTCACTATAATCGTATTCATAAGTCAATTTAAAGTAAGAATTTAGATGAGTCTATTCAGAACTTCTTTAAAGATTATTTCTTTCAACAGTTGCCTTTCAGGGTTGCTTTTACAAAAACACTACATTCTTTTTTTTTTTTTTTAATTTATTTCACAGAGAGAGAGAGAGAGAGAGATCACAGCAGGCAGGCAGAGAGAGAGAGGGGAAAGCAGGCTCCCTGCTGAGCAGTGAGCCCGATGCGGGACCCGATCCCAGGACTCTGAGATCATGACCTGAGCTGAAGGCAGAGGCTTAACCCACTGAGCCACCCAGGCGCCCAACACTACATTCTTTTATGTAATTTTTTTTTAACTATCTTTCATTTCATTGGCACAAGGGTCAAGAGAGAGGAGAGGACAAAGGAGTTCCTCTGAGAGGTGATGGTACCAGGTTAAGTTTGACATCCTTCCTCTCACCTTTGCATGATTTTCACAATTTCTTTCAATGGTTGTTCACAAAGAGTTGGAGTGGTGGACCACCCTGGAAAGCTGTGGTACAAACTTCTAGGAAAGGATGTCCTGATTTTATTCCAAGCAGCCGTGAAGAACTGGTAGGCTTGTGGAAACTATTAGGTGTTCCTAAGACTAGAAAACCACAGGACCCCCAGTGGCAGCTTCCTCGTTCTCCATTAACTTGGGGGTGATGGCTCTTCCTCCTGAGGAAGCCATGGCTGCAAGTGACAATCTAGGTCACCACTTGGAGCCGGAACAGGAAGCCACTAGGATATGAGTGAGGGAAGTTTTCCCAGGGAGATGGCAAGTTCAAAAGAAACCACAAACATCACAAAGCTGGACATACTAGTAAAGCAAGAAAACCTTGACAGAAAATTCTAATATGTACTGTGTGTACCCAAAGAGGGGAATAAATGGTCTCAGTTGGTTCAAGTAACTAAGGTAATAAATATTACAGTTTTGTATACCTAACCATAAGCTCTTAAAATTCCTTCTAGCTAAGCTCTAACATTTGAAAGTGGCTTCACTTCAACATTTCCACTAAAATGGATCCAGCAGGTTTTAAGTGCTGCTGGAGCCCATAAAACAGAGATGGATCACCAGGAAAAGCTTATCTCTTGTGATCCTTTAAAAAATTATGACACAGAATCACACTACTTTCAGGAGCTGATTAATCATATCTAAATGAACTTTGGAAATGCATCACTTGTGTGTTATGCTGTGTGAGATTAGCTAGGAACATTATGTCTCTTGCTGTCTCTAGGACAAGGGACCCAAGCAGCATACTTAAAGAGGGAGGTGGCCACAGAAAGAGTAAAGGCAAAGACATCAAAGAATGACAAACTCAACAGTGAACTAACACTTGACTTTCCCTTGCCGGCTAGACGTGTATGGAGCCAACAGTTCACTTTTAAGCCATGAACACCTTTATCAGAATCACCTGCTTGAGAAATTGCTTATGCCTTCATTTCACACAGTTCATCACACTAAAAAGAGAAGGCTAGCTGGATTTCATGTTCTCAGGTTTTAGGGTTTTCCTTTTCTCAAAGGAGAGCTAAGGACCTTTATTTTGAAAATACTAAGACAAGTGGCAAACGATGATCATAATGAAAACATGGAGGTGGGACGCCTGGGTGGCTCAGTGGGTTAAGCCTCTGCCTTTAGCTCAGGTCATGATCTCAGGATTCTGGGATCAAGTCCCGCATCGGGCTCTCTGCTTGGCAGGGAGCCTGCTTCCTCCTTTCTCTCTCTCTGCTTGCCTCTCTGCCTACTTGTGATCTCTCTCTGTCAAATAAATAAAATCTTAAAAAAAAAAAAAAAATGGAGGTACTCCATGTGGCAGGCCTTCTCACACATGCTACCAGCATGTAATTCACAGTGAGCACATTCAAGGGCTTGAAAAGGAAATGGGGTTTTGTTTTAAGGGGTGGGGTTGAGGATGGGCAAGGGAATGACTGGAAATCTCTAAGTTAGGGCTAATGGTTTTCTCGAATAGAAGAGACCTCCAACACAGTACCTTGGTAGAACAGAATGTGGAAACGTTGAACTATAGGAGCTATGGCCTTAGGGGACCACCAAAAAAAATGTAGTGGCTTAGTTTTTCCTAGGGGAAATAGATGTTCTGAAGAGCACACTAACTCCCTTTTAAACGTTCCAACTGGCCCCAAACCATGAGCAGCTTCTGATCAACTATGAAGACCAACTATGAAGACCAGAGCCCTTACCCCAGATTCCTGGCCTGATTAGACTTCCAAACACTTGTTCAACCCTAGAGTTGGGAAGAGCCTTTCAATCAAGACTGATAGTGAATATCTTGCCAACCTTTGTAAGCAGGGGCTCAGATTTAATTTGATTTAGGAAAATAAAGCAATATCATATTTTGTTATCTTCTACTTAACATAATTTTAATAAAACTTGCTGCATTTTAATACCTTACACGTGAGTATTATAGAACAAATACATCTCTACCTCATGTGGCTTTCAGTGATACAGTCAACACAACCTTTCCCTCAGCAAAAATGTGTTATGCTCAAATAACATCACCGCATTTAATTTAACTACTACCCAATGGCTTTAGCATACCATCTTTCTATTTGGACACTGTCCACAACATGGCTACTAAATGAATTTAAGTGTTAAGAAATATTGTGATCTAATCACCGTGAGATGGAATCTAAATGAGAGTGGGACAGAATTCTAAATTCCAGGTGAATCACTGTGCCCACTTCGGACTTTCTGAAATTGACAGTCAATATGGTGGATGTGAATAGCTTAATGGTGCTGGTAGGCACTTCCCTTTACAAGCCAGCTCTATCTACGTATAATGGCTCATACACTTGTTGGGAGCAGTTAAACTATGTCAGGGGCAAAAGATAGTAACACTGTAAGGTCAGTGTCTTCTGACCTTAGAGCATCCCTCTAAGCCAGCCCCAACCTGATTCCCAGAACCTGTAAATGTTTTCTTATATGACACAAGGGACCTTGTGGATAATCAGGTGAGGATCTGGAGATGGGATTACCTGGGTTACCCAGGTGGACCCTATGTAATCCTAAGTGTCCTTATGAAAGGGAGTTAGGAAATCTGAAGGTGGAGAAGTTAATGTGACTTTGGAAGTAAAGACAGGAGAGATGTAGCCACCGGCCAGGGATAAGGGGCAGCCTCTAGAACCTGGAAAAAGTAAGGAATGGCTTCTCTCCTCGAGCTTCCAGAAGAAACCAGCCCTGCCAGCAAGCTGATTTTACCCCCATGGACTTGATTTCAGAATCCTGTCCTCCAGACAACTATGGCAATAAATTTGTGTCATTTTCAGCCACCAAGTTTCATAATCAGTTACAGCTGCCATTAAAAATCAGTACATATCTCTCCTTTCCCATATGCATTCAGAGTACTGAATCCTGAATTTATGGTGCCTAATAATTTGCATTGTGCTTTTACATGGCTGGCCTAAGAGTTAAACTCCTCTAATGCTGAGATTAAATTATCTTTTGGGATTCAAGCATTTTGGTACTAGAGGGAGAGAGACCAGAAACCCATCCCCAGTGATCATAATGAAAACATGGAGTTCCACCTGGGCCAGGCTTTCTCACACATACTGTCTGATGTGATCCTTGCTAGACCTTTGAAAGGCAGGAGCTACTTTCTCAGGATTTTATAGAAGAGTAAACGGGCCAGAAATGGAAGAACCTGTACATCCCCCTCAAACAACACCCCTGCCAAGGAGCTTTCCCTGAATGCCTCTCCTCCCTCCAAGGGTTGGGTAGCACCAGCTCTGCTTCCCCGAGCTCCCACTGCAGCATTCTGATGGGACTGAGTCCTCAGAGCACTCTGATTTTTAGTTAGTGTACCCTCTGGTTCCCCGTGCCCACCCTGTCTCTCGACACAGCCTTGGAGACAATAACGAGGCTTCCTTTATCTCTGTATCTCTAGATGAGCGGCTGGTATTTGGGTGGGATTTAATAAATGGGTGACAAAGGTAAGGATTAAGTAAGGAAGTACAAAATTCCCCAAAGGAGGAGGACGACCTGTGATCGCTCATCCACCTTTCCAGATAGGACATTAGGGATCTTCGGGTTCTCCTCCAAGAATTCAGGGCTCCAACCAGACTTCTCACTTAGGAACAGATCCAAACAATATACTTCAAACTCAAAAATCAGGCAGGAGGGCGCCTGGGTGGCTCAGCGGGTTAAAGCCTCTGCCTTCGGCTCAAGTCATGATCCCAGGGTCCTGGGATCGAGCCCCACATCGGGCTCTCTGCTCAGCTCGGACCCTGCTTCCTCCTCTTTCTCTCTTCCTGCCTCTCTGCCTGCTTGTGATCTCTCTCTCTGTCAAATAAACAAATAAGATCTTTAAAAAGAAAAAGATCAGGCAGGAGATTAAAAACAAGTAAATAGATGGGGGTGGGGGCACCTGGGTAGCTCAGTCAGTTAAGCATCTGACTCTTGATTTCAGCTCCGGTCCTGATCTCAGGACCCTGAGCCCTGCCTTGGGCTCTGCGCCCAGCAGGAGGTCAGCTTGAGGTTCTCTTCCTCTCCCTCTGCCCCTCCCCCCTCTCTCAAATAAACCCTTGAGACTTTTTTTAAAAAGATAAATAAATAAGTATCTCTGATTCTTATTTCTAGTTGTTTCTAGCTAATAACTGTGGCTAACTTCAACATTACGTCAATTGTCCCTCCTAGGCGGTCCCCTAAGATCCCCAGCACTTATCTAAGGGAGACTATATACCATCTCTAGATAAAGTGCTTACACTATTTTTTCTGACAACCTACCTGGTTGATAATATTTCTAGTCATTAATTTTCAGGTTCGGGAAGAGGCAATTCAGCCATTTTTCACAGCCCCGGAGAAGTCATACACATTTCTGCTGAATTGAGCACAAGATAATGCTGCAAGACCCACTCAACTGAAACCCATCACCTCCGCCACCATACGTTGCTAACTATTAAAACAAAATGGGAATCGGTTTTTCAGCCGATAGTTTGGCTAAAAGTCTCTCTTAGGCAGGTTTGACCTTTACATTATGAATTTCATTTTGCTGCGAGCTCTTACATTTAGATTACTGCTTAACATGCACTCTTCATAGAAGCCTGCCCTAACAATTCCTAACTGTATTTATTCACGCTGAGCATTCTGCTTAACTACTCGCTTCAAATGCAGTACAGCCAGCAGAAAAATAATATTTCCTGTTATTTCGGAACGGTGAAGGTCAGATCAGCTTCATGCACCGGGAAATGAAATGTTTTGTGTCTTTAGGCTGTGCGGTCTAATTTCAATGCTCTCCTTGCCGTCCACGGAAGTGCCTTCACCTTCACCGGGTCCTCCTTTCACTGTGTTCGCTGTTGTCCTCCTCTGCCCTCTCCCCGGTGCCTTTTTAACTGAGCAAGGTGACTTCTAATGCCCCACCGTCCACAGGAGAGAGGCAACATGCCCAGCACCGAAAATTTAGGTTAAGCACGGCCTTTGTTACCAGAAAGCAAGAATTACGTTCATGAAATGGTTCTGCAAAGTTCTCTAATCAGCGAATTAATCCATTCAATAAAATAAGTTATTTCCTCCTCTATACTATTCAGAGGAATGAGTTGATCTCACAGATTGCCCCCTGTTGGTTTCCAATTAAACTTGCACGCAATGGTGACATAAGCCCATCCCCAATTTAAGGGGCCACCTTCCAAAGAGCCTTACAGCATAGTGGCTCAATGCTTGGGCTCAGAAAGACCCAGACTGGAGACTTAGCTCTAGTCGGTTATTTGCTGACTACCTTCTTGGTGCTGCATTCAGCAAAATGAATGCCCACTGTTTTATTATGGTGACCCCTTTGCTTATGGAATTGTGGCAAAATAAACCTCAGCACAATATCAGAATTTGCAAATATTTTCTCAATTGAAAAGGCACTCTGCTCTGAAATCAGGTCAGGACCCTCGGAATATGAGAAGGGAAGTTCTATAGGACCAGGCAGTGTGTTGAAGTCTGTGCCCACACACAGGGTTGGCAACCTACAATGCAAAAAGAACAGAGCAAGCTTAGAAGGGTCGAGGACAAGGATCAAAATCCGGTGGTTCCAACCTTGCCTGTGAGGCAAAGCAACAAGTAAGATCCCAGGGATCTTCAAAGACAGGCATGTAAGTGGCCTGACGATCGTCCACTGGCTTCCAACCCCCACTATCACAATTCACTGTTAGGTTAGAGATCAGAGGGCAAGAAGGACCTGGGGCTGTCACTACCTCCTCAAGAATTTGATCTACATCCAGCTTATAACTCTCCCAAACATCATCCTATTATGTATGGACATGAAATGTTCTCCAATGTGTTTTCCACAGTGGGTTGAAGTGTGGCTCCCAAAATATGTATCTACCCCAAACCTGTGGCTGTGACCTTATTTGATAAAAAGAGTTCTTTCCGTTGTAGTTAATGATCTCAAGATGAGATCATGCTGATTGAACAGGTGGGCCCTAAGTCCAGCAACAATGTCGTTGTTACAGACAGAGAAGAAGACAGAGACACCATGTGGAAGGCCATGAGACAGGAGGTGCACGCACAGGGTCCCAGAGGAGCTATGAGGCTGGAAGCCTGACTCCAGTCCTAGAAGGGAATCCAACTATTCCTTTATTCAGCAGGTATTTTATGGAGGGCCACCTTTGATGGGTATGCTCCAGTCATTTCATGTAAGGTGGGGAGTAGGAAGCTGTTTCTGCGATTTGTCAACCACCCGAATACCTTGTACAGCACTTCTAACTCCAGGGCTTACCAAACAATAGATCTGAGAAAGTTAACATCTCACCTTGTTGAGGATTGTGTCAGGAAACACAAGTACAGAGCCGTTAGGAGAACACCCAGGTCTTTCACTGGGAGAGTCCATGCCTGGAGCAAAAAGGCAATACTTCTTCCCCTTCAGGCAGTTGCCTCTCATGCTTCCCTGGCACTTTTCTGTGGCCGATGATATATGGTAAAAATAAATTCAGACTCCAGTGTTTCTGACTTCAAGTGTCGTCATGTCATTAACTCAGTATCTCCTTTCTAGGAGGTGACAAGGACAGTGAGTATCAGTCCTCAGTGAGAGAGAAGGCTGAGATTAGTCACAGGAGTTTGCAAACCTCCAGCATTATGGAGAGGTCATCAGATGAGGAGTGAAATCAACAACTCCTTCCTTGCAAAGGCAATATCTGGGGACATGATGGAGCACTGGAGAGTCCCTACAGCCTCCTGACAACCAGCCCTAGCATGAGAGATGGGGCTAAGTAAGGAAAAAGTGACACACCCAAAGAAAAATCTACCTGCCAGAGTGAGAAAAGACAAGAGAGATGGAGGACAGGAACCAGTTCCTGGTGAGATGAGATGTACATGGGAAGTCAGAACGCGAGAAATCCTGGGGCACAGGAAATTTCAGTGCAACACATAAAGAAGTTCTGCAAGATCACGGAATCCAAACCACAAGCGGTGGTTTGGATTATATACATCATCTGCGAAGCCCACGAAACAATTAATTAATCCAGCTCACTCTTATGGCCCTTCCACTCTACTCTATCGTCAAAGAAATAGATGGCCCACTAGAAAAAAATGGAATCCCAAGGCTCTTCTATTCATCACTGACTATATTTTCATGCTGTCTACTCTGTTCTTTGCAGCGTCTAACATTGTCTTGATTTCTCCTAGGGTTTTATTTTTCTCTCCCATTTCTTTTTGAGCTCTACCGGTTCACTATTCATCTCTTCCTGCTGTTTTATCATTTTGCCTTAGCGCTTTTTCATCTCCTCGCAACACTCCTATTTCAAAAGCTCGTATCTTCTTTATTTTGCCAAGTGACTCAGTTTTCCCTCCCCTTTTTTTCAAAAGCCTTAATTCCAATATAATTACTAGAAATAAGCCAACATGAAATATGTAAAGAGATGCTCCAAGAAAAAAAAATCCTAAAATATATTAAAACTCTTCAAGAAGAAAATGTAAAAGACAACCAAATACTACACCAGAAACACCATACCACAAAATATATATATGTAATGGTACTATATATATATATACACATATATGTCACCATATATTTAATATATCACTATATACACACATGTCACCATATATTTTATCACTATATATACACACACGTCACTATATATCACTCTATATACACGTATATGTCACCATATATATGTAACTATACATATACACACATATATGTCACCATATATATCACTATATATATAAACACACACATGTATGTCACTATGTGTCACTATATACATGCATACACACATATGTCACCATATATACATCACTATACACACACACACGTTACCATATATATAAATATATATACACACATATATCACCATATATATACATACACATATATGTCACCATATATATATACATACACACGTATATGTCACCATAAATATAACTATATATACACACACATATACGTCACCATATATATATCACTATATATATAAACACACAAATATATGTCACTATATATACATACACACATATATCACTATATGTACACACACATATATGTCACCATATATCACTATATATATACATACACATATATGTCACTATATATATATATATATATGTCACAAAACAAGCAAGCAAATTAAAAAAAACAGATGAAGGTCATAGGGAGCTTTTATATAAAATTAATGAAATAAACAGAAAAAATAAAATTATACATTTTATTTTAATAAAATCTAATGTTTAATAAATAATAAATATTTAATAAATAATATTTAGTTAATAGTTAATAAATATATTAATATATTATATAATAATTAATATAATTTAATATTTTATAAATGTAAAATTGTACATTTTACATGTAAATCATACTTTTACATGTATGAAACATGAGACGCATCAAAAAAGAGCCCTAACATGACCGAAAACAAAGTCATGAATAGGGAGAAGCACACTGAGAACACCAAGCAAAACAAAATGAAAAAGACCAAACAATGCACCAATAGGAGACTGAAGGTGAAAGAATATGACAAATAGACAAAAGAGTTCCGAGACAGGAATCATCGACGCTGCTGAAAAAGGAAATGAAGCAAATAAAACAGAAGTTTGCTCAAAGAGAAAAAAAGGAAAAAAAAAACAACTTTTTCCTAAAATAAAAGTTTGAAAAGGTGTGTTTTAGGGGCACTTGCATGGCTCAGTCAGTTGAGCCTCTAACTCTTGTTCTGAGTTTAGGTCATGATCCCAGGGTCGTGAGATAAGGCCCATGTCAGGCTTCATGCCCAGCATAGAAACTGCTTGAGATTCATCCTCTCTCTCTCCCTCACTAAAAAAAAAAAAAGAAAAGAAAAAAAGAAAGATATATTTTGCTCCTCCAAACCTCACATAAAAAGATGAACCCCAAGATTTCAAAGATGAACTTAAAAGATTCTATGAGCACCAGGCAAACAAACCCATCAGGTCTCCTGTGGGGGGTGGGGAGTGGAAGGAACTGAGTCCACTTTCCACGGAGCTTCCTCCCTCAACAGAAGACAGTGAGGCAGGGCTAGACAGCCCAGGGGCCAAAGGCTGATGCAGAAATTTTTTTCTCCATCAAGCTATTTTTCACAAGTAAAGGCAAATAACATAAATTCTCAAATGTGAAGGGACTCGAGAATAACTTGAAAAATAACAGCCAAGGAACTAGTGGAGTAAATTGATTGCAGTCAAATTTTAAAACTGTGGAAACTTTGGTCAAAGGAAAGAACACAGATGTTATACATCATGAACATGTTGGAAAATAATGAATACTGAGAGGAAGAATGAAGGAAAGAATACGGTATAAGGAATATAAGCACATAGATTTTTTTATAATTTTGCAAGATTATCACCAGATATTGTTTCAAGCTGACAAATGGAGTAATGGAGATCATCTTACTTTAGAATATGAAGGGAAACACTTTAAAGATGATACAAAAAATAATGCGACCAGGTAAATTAAAATAATATGCATACCCCATTGTTATATAAGACTCTTAACTTATTTTAAATCTCCTTCAAATCAACTCAAAAATTAAGTGTGAAAAAAAATTAAGTGTGAGTTCAGAAAAAGAAAAGGCATAAAAATTTTTCTATGCCAAAAAAGTGAATTTTAAGGTCAAAAATTATACACACAAAGGCCAACTGTATGGTGATGAGTAGTAAGTAGACTTCTTGCAGTAATCATTTTGTAGTGTATATAGATATTGAATTACTATGTCAAACATCTGAAACTAGTATAACACTATATGCCTCAATAAATTTTACCTCCTAAAAAAATTCACCCATTAAAAAGAAAAAAGTAAACATGCAAGTAGGTAACCTAATTTGACATTAAGACATAGTACAACAGTATGGTAATTAAAAAGCTAAAAAAATTAGGTGATTAGACAGAATAGAATCCAGAATAGATATATGAAATTTAGTATATGTTAAAAAACATACATTTTGGAAGAGCAGAGAAAGACTTCCCCAATAAGAGAGTATTGGGGAAAATTAGCACCCATCTGGAAAGGGATCAGGCTAGATGCCTATAACACTCCTATCAAAATAAATTCAAGTAGATCAAAAGTTTTTTAAAGTTGTAAATAACATAGTTGGGTGTTTTGGTTTTTTGGGTTTTTTTTAAGATTTATTTATTTGGGAGAGAAAGAGAGGGAGAGTGAACATGCTCAGATAGGGAAGGGGCCAAGGGAGAAAATCTTCACTCAGACTCCCCACTGAACGTGGAACCTGACGCAGGGCTTGATCCCATGATCCAGGAAATCGGGACCTGAGCCAAAACAAGGAGTCGGACACTTAACCAACTAAGCCACTTAGACACCCCATATATATTCTTTGACCCAGCAAGTCCAATTCTAGAAATCTGTCCAACTTACATAGATGCTAGTAAGTAGTCCTTATGCTAAAATGAAATAATTTCTAGGATCTTATTTTTAAATAAAAAAGCAAGGGACAAAACAGTCAGTTCAGTATGCGTCTACTTAGAGCAACATGAGATATATGATATGTGTTTATGTAAATGTGTATACATGCACACACACATATATATATAATCCATATGTATAAAGTTTACACATGCATAGAACATTTCTATTTAGGATAGGCAAGAAACTTCACACTGGTTGCCTCTGGAGAGGAAGTCTGGTGAACTGCTTGTCTGGCATCAGAAGGAGATTTCCCTTTCCCTGTACAGACATCTGTACTATATGGGTTTCCATCACTGACATATATTGCTGTTTGATTTAATAAAGGACACTTAGACGCTCCAAGGAGCACAGATAAGCTGGGTGCTGAGCCGTACTTCTTGGAATCCTAGGACCACAGTAACAATGGGCTCATTAACGTAAGTCATTAAATGCTTGGTTAATTATAAAAGATGCATGGAGTCAGAATAATATTATACTGCTCTAATATATCATTTTCCAAAGAGTTAATTTCAGAGTCAATGGCCTAATATCTTAATACCAGGTTGTGAAAACAGAAGGATTATATTCATTACATGTACTCTAAAAAACAAAATATAGTTTAGGAAATTACGGAATTATATAACTCACTTCAGTGTCAGATGTGATCTCCTTTACTGGAGATAGATGCTGTGATTTCAAGACACAATTAGGATAAACTGTGAAAAACATTTGGTATATCTGAGGTCCCCAAATACAAGTATCACAGCCAAAATAACTCTTGTGTGACCCAATTAACACAAATATTTAATTTTCCTAATCGATTTACAGGTGCTTAATGAGAACAGATCCTAGTCAAGGATCAGTTAAGACTGTCACCATCCTTGGTGATACCTCCTTAGACGGCAGGACTCCCAAAATAAACTCAAAGCCATAATTTGACATGAACTTAATTGGACCCAGAAAGAAATTAAGGCCTATAGTATAGCCCATATGAAAATGACATTCCCATTCACTTATGCCTTTTTGTCCTGAAAACATTTTGCAGAAGAAAGCTGAGTTTTTAAGGCATACGATGACAGAACATTCAACTTGGTGAAGGCAAGAGGAGTGCAGGGCCTTATCACCACTTGGGTGTAGAAATCCAAAAAGAAATCTCTTGAGAACTTTCCACAACTTAACAACCCGTCATCTCCTAAGGGGACTACCCTTACAGAAAGAAGAGCCACGAGCTTCACAAACACGTGTAGTGTAGGGATTCCAGGGGTGAGATGCAGTAAAAAGCAACAGAAATGATCACATGATGAAATGTTACCAGGCATCAACTAGGCATAAACTAGGGATAGGCATGAAGTAGGCATGAGCTAGGAATGAAATACTGATACGTGGTACCACAGGGATAAATCTTGAAGACATGATGCTGAGGGCAAGAACTATTTTCAAAAGGTTGTGTGATTTCAGTTGGATGAACTATCTGGAGTAGGTAAGTCGACAGAGACCCAAGTAGGGAAGAGGTTTGCTGGAGGGTGGGATCAGGGGACATGGAAAGTGAAGGCTTAGTGGATGTGGGGTTTCTCTTTACAGTGATGAAAATGTCCTGGAACCAAGTAGAGGTGTTGGTAGCACAACACTGTCAATGTACTTATCCCCACAAAACTGTACAATCTAAAATGCTCAAAATGATAGATTTTTGCAATGTGAATTTGCTCCCTGATACATAGGTAGGTACATAGGTAAGTAGGTAGAAAGAGATAGATAAGATAGATAGGATTATACATCTATGTTCGCATAGAAGAAACCTACAAAAATTGGCCTATTTTCAGGATTTTTTGGTAAAATCCGACAATAACATACTTCCAATGACAAAATGTCTAGTAGGAAGAACACTTTCAGATTAGCAATTAAAAGCACTCCTCATCTGCATTCGTATTCTTTTTGACCCCCAAATGTATTATCTTTATTTAGCATTACCCATGTGTTATTCACTCTAAGTATATTAATGAAGCAGAAAAAATAGAAAGAGATAAGTAAAATTTAATTCTGTCCCTAGAGGAAGAAATTTCTTATGTGCAAAATATACGAAACTCACTTGTCTCGGTGACTTAAGACTGTAGCTCGCTAAAACATACAATTTGTTTTTTTCTGAGACCAAATGAAATTTCAAATGTATATTTTTAATCGATAGAAAGCATATAGCCGAGTAATCAAGTTAATTTCCTGTTCTCTTTCATTGTTTTCCATTATTTTCTTCCTCTACTAGCAAAATCAGAAGCAATAGAATTTTGTGCACTTCCCTTGTTTTCATTTTGGGTAACATCAGATTTAGGAAAGCTTTATCCTTCGTGTATAATATTCACAATGTAAATACATGAAGATCACAATTTATGGTCTACACGTACCTGAAAGCAAAATATTACATTGTATCGGCAGAGAATGTTTCGGTCTCAAGCTAACTAGATTTCTATATCCATGCCAAAAGCAATGGAAGATGATTAATATGAAACATTTATAAAATGTCACCAAGATACATAATACAACTTATATTACCAAGGACTCTTTTAAAAAGGACCAACGTGCTTGCAAAACACTTCTTAATCTAAAAGCTCTTTTTAAAAGTGGATTAGCATTATAACAGCATGGGGAAGAGTTCTTTCACTTAAACTACAAGTTCGTAATTCAATAATGTGTATGTCAGTAACTTTACACATTGCCTAAAGGAAAACTGAAGGTCAGGGTAGCAGATGATATAACAAAATGAAGTTTGAAATAATTACGTTTGGTCTTTGACTTTTTTGAGAACCCCCAGTCTCCTGATGGCTCCATTTTTCTTCCAGATAAAAAGCAACCCACAGGGAGCCTCCTCTCTGCCTCACCCACATCTCAAGCCAACAAGGACAGTAGAGCCATTCCTTTGAATAACTTTCTCACCCCCCTCGGCCCCACAGACAAGTCATCTCCACAAAGCTAAATCTGATCTGCCCCTTCTCCCTCACTTGCCCCTTGCTTTGGATTCCTAGCTCATCTCCCCAGAGATTTCCTTTCCTCCAGGTCATTCTTCCTCGCCGGTGGCTTCTGCCTCATCCCAAGGATTGATAGATTCCACCCCCAGTTAAAAAAAATAGCCATTCAAGCTCCCCCAATCCTAAAGCCACAAGCAAAACACTCTCTCTCGATGCTGCTCCCCCATCCAGTCATTTCTTCATCACCTAACCATGCCTTCCAAAACGAGTCTGTATCCAAAGTCTGTTTCCTCATCTCTCCACTCCTTTCAAGGGTTTTAATCCTTCATTTGCAAAACACTTTTTAAAAAGTCTAAAACATAAAATTCATTCATGACCTCACTGTTTAAGAAGAGCTATTTATTTTTTTTAAAGATTGTTTTAAATGTATTTGCCAGAGAGAAAGCACAAGCAGGGGGAGGGGCAGAGGCAGAGGGAGAAGCAGGCTCCCCGCTGAGCAGAGAGCCGATGATGGACTCAATCCCAGAACCTCGGGATCATGACCTGAGTGGAAGGCAGAGGCTTACCCTGACTGAGCCCCCCAGGGTGTCCCAAGAAAAGCTATTCAAATTAATAAACAAAATCTCTCCCTCTCCATCCATGCCGATCTCTGTCAGGGGAATCTAAGAAAACCCTGCCAAGGCTTCTAGACCTCTAGACAAATGGCTATCCTTCCTTACTCTGGTATAAAGTTAAGCCATCTCCTGAAGCAGCTGTAACACACAGTGTATGCTTTGTTCCCCAGGGCTAACGTATCTAGCTTACAACTAGGGGAGGCAACAAAAACATGCAATCATTGTCAGTCATCTCAGCTTTCTCTCTTGCATGAGAACTGATGCACGCTTGCCTGCTTTGAACATTTCCATTAGGGAAGATAGGAAATTGACTTCTTGGTGTTCTCAACGTGAAAGGGAAAGTTGGACATGCATGTAGTCATTGCTGATGATCTCTGCTACAGAAAAAGGACAGCAGGGACCAGATGGTATGCAGAAGCTTTATCACCAACAAAGGTTCGTCAGACCTAATGTTTAACACCTTCGGAGAGAAATCTTCCTACCTACTGTTGACTATGTAGAATACAGTTTTCCATTTCCTTAAGCACCACGTAAGGAATAAATGTATTTCCCAATTTAGGGAAGCATTTATTAAGCATTTTATTTTAAACAGACCCTTCATTCCAACAAAATTATTCCTAGAACCCCAAGGGCTCAGTCAGTTTGAGAAGGAAGGAGATGGCACAAAAAGGGGTGGGAAAGGAGTGTCCTAAGTGGACTATCAACAGGGGTGTGGCAGGGCTGAGGGAAATCAGAAGGAGCTGAACACAATACCTGAGGTGCGGTCCCTGTGGGCAGGTTGTGGGTGGCCAGCTGCCTGTGGGAACGTGGCCACAGGACTGTGGCACCTGCCGTCCAGCTGTCGGCCACAAGCCTGGGGCTGTCACTGATGTGCTTACCATCAGAGAGCTGGAGTGAGGCTGCCATCCACCTCCTTGTTTTCAGAAGTATGGCCACTAGTGATGTCATCGATTTGGCAGAGCTGGTGAATTAATCTGAAGGTATCTTGAATTAACTGTATATGTGATATATATATCACATACACATATATGATATATATGATACATAAATTATATATGTATATATAAAATATATATGTTGATGTATCATATAAATTTATAATTTGTAATTTTTATCATTTTGAAAACAAAGCTGCATAGAGAATATCAGGGCATCCCGACAAAGTTAATATGGGACACAGGACAAAATACAAAGTACAAGAAGTGAGTGCTTTTCCTACTCATACAATGTTTTAAAATGGGATTTTTCATTTCCAAAGCACAATTTAAGATGGCTTAGAGTGTTAACTTCATGAGTTCTGAGGAAGGGCCTATTTGACTTGTTAATGTCATTTTTAAACTGAAAGAGGATGAAGGTGAAAAGAGCAGATAAAAGCCACGGAAGGTTAGAGATGGCCAAGTAACTCACTCAAGCAGAGAATTTAGAGGTAATCCTGAAAATCGTACGCAGCCATCCTCACACGAAAGCACAGACGGAAGCCACAAACAGGAAGAGTCCAGTAAAAATGGAGCACAGTAAATACGACCTAGGAGTCACTCCACTGGGCGTAAGATTTCTGACTAGAACATTCACGTGAGAAGGGAGGCACAGGGCAGTCTATTGAGACAATACGCACCTGCAGTGAAGTTAAAGACACCCAAGGTAAAATCCTGGGGCAAAGAAGAGAGGAAAAACTGGGTCACAGTTATAAAAACATAGTACAGAATGCCGGGACAGAGAAAGAAAATCAGATTGGGCACTAAGTGTGGAAAAAAAGGAAAGAAAAATGCTAAATACATCAACTTTAGTTAAAAGAACACAAAATACGGAAACATAACTTAGTAGTTGATAGAGAACTCCCAATGTCCAAAGAATATCTTTTCTTCTCCCTAAAAGCAGAGCATCTGACAATTTTTATATGCCAGAAACCTAATCTTTAGGAAGTGGAGATAGCAAAAATCTACTCTAGACCACAAAAATGACTGGCAATAAGGAATTGAGTGATAAAGTGGAAGTGTCAGGCGCCCAGAGAGAATGTGAGCGACTCATGTTAAGATCTCTGATACCTCGTGAAGGGAGCTCAAGACTGTGATTCCAGCTCTGCTATTAGAAATGATCCTGATAAAGAAAAAAGGAATAAGCTTGCCAAAAAAAAAAAGCGTCTCTTCTGACAAGCTCAGATTTTAAAAGCATACATACAAGAGCTGAAACAGTGTGCATTGCCAATGAAAATGAAAAAAGGTAAAATCTCAGTTGAGATTTTTGGAATTAGTTGAAGGTGTCTTTTAAAAAAATACTGAAGCCAACAAAAAAGGGTTTTATAAACCGCATGTCAAGCCAGTTGAAGACAAGGGGGGAGGATGACAAAAAGAATATAAGGCTTAGCCCATTACAGTTTCATTCTACTTTTTTTTTTTAATCAAGAATAATCTGCACCTAGGAAAGTTAAGGGGGAAGATACACGGCAAGAAGGAAATGAAGCCCATCACAGGTACAGATATTTAAAAAGGAAATACGTATGGATATATTTACAGATACACAGATATTTAAAAAGGAAAACTAAGTACCCAGACCTGGACAGATTTCATACAGAAAGACTGTGTGGGGGTAAATGGAACAAGACAGAAGAGAAATGAGACAGGGAATTTTTATTTAAAAAAAAAAAATTAAAAGATGGATTATGTAGCTTACAGATTGATAAATAATGTTGATTCTAAATAAGATTAGACTGGATTCGTTAAAAGTCAATTTGTAATATTAGTAATAGAAATAGTGATTGTTAGCAATAAACAAGGATTCATTAGAAAGAGTCCTATCAGACTAAATCCAGGCCCCCCACTCCCCCTTTTTTTTTGGATGGGATAATGGAAACGGCCAAAGAAATTACCTAGCTTGCTCCTCTGGATTTCCACAAAGCATCTGTAAGAAACCAATGGCAGTAATGTGGCAGATTGTCATACATTAGAACGCTTAGAGGTTGTGATATCGGTTCAATGACTTAATACTAAACTTCAGCTAGGATTACAGGGACTCGACGCAGAGTCCGGCACTGGCTCTCCGCAGATTGTTATTTTCATCCATAAAGGTATAGAGTTGATAGCTAAGAATTTATCAATGCCATTAAGGGAGGCAAGATGGCTAATGGTGCAACGTGACAGGATTAGGGTACAGACATTTCTCAACAGATGGGAACGATGGCTTCTACCCCAGACAAAGTTTGATAAATACCAGGCCTTATTCTTGTCTCAGAGCAGAAGCACACTCTCTGCGTGAGAAGTCAAGGTGTCGCTCAGTTGTAAACTCTACTTCATTATAAGGGTGAGGGTAAAAGGTACTTTGAATTAAGAGCAATTATGAACATTATAGCTAATCCTCAGAGCCAGGCTGCAGAGAAGGTGTTATCCACAATTTGAGGGGAGGACACTGATGTTAAGAAGTCAAATCACTTTGCCATTGTTCTTGCAAGAGAAGTGAAGAAGTGAGATTCAAATTAAATCTGTCTGATCTCAAAATCCATGCTCTTTCCTGCTTCAACATCTAACTTCGTATGGCAGACAGACACCTCACTGGCTTTATTTCCAACTCCTGCCTACACTGTGGTGTATTTTCTTTACTGCTATCCTCGTTCTTGATGTCACTGAAAAATGGCCCTTTCTTTCATAATGGGAGGATAGGTTATCTTTTGGTAGGTAGTGGCATTCAATCAGGGACCAAAATAATTTACTTCAAATACCCAATTCTGTCCAACGTGCACTAGAAGAGAGGCTGGCCAACAATGGTCTGCAAATCAAATCCAGCCCACCGCCTGCTTTTATCTGGTCCACAAGCTAATGGTATCCACATTAATAAAAGGTTTGGTGGGGGGGGGGGGGGAGTATTTCATGACACGTAAGAATCGTATGCAATTCAAATTTCAGTGTCCATGAATAAAGTTTTATTGTAACACAGCCAAGCTTGTTCGTTTACATAGTGTCTATGGCTGCTCCCAGGCTACAAAGGCAGAGGTGAATGATTGTGACAGAGACCATCTGTGGCATTCTCATCACTACACACTGCCATTCAACACACTCCAAATCTCAATGATGCACTTAGAATTCAACAGCATTTCAAGTGCCACACAAATTGTCACACAGACATTTTTATTATTTCTTATTATTAGTGCATATTAATCCTGTAAAAAAAAAAAGGAAAGGAAAGTGAACTTTAAGTGTAGCACTTTTAAGGCACAGTGGACTGTGATTATTTGTCATACAATTACATGGCAAAGCATCCTGTTTATTATGCAATGACACTTCAGCTGTGTGAAAAGAATACAATTTATTGTGACATTACCAGACTAAGCGCTCATCACAGTATCCCCAGCTTATAGGAAAGCAACAGTCAGAAGAGAAAACTTAAAACAGAGGATCTCATCACAACGGGAGAATTCTTTCACACACTTGAAAAAATGAGAACAAGGGGGTGACAAACCAGTTACTTCCCACGGGGCTCACTGTTAGCCAAGCAGAGTTATTTACGGATGGTGAGTTCAGGTTAATCGTATTGGATTCCAGCAGCCAGAAAGTACGCGCAGAGAAAATAAATTTGTCGAAGGCTAGCTTTTTAGGAAGGACAGGTGCTTGAAGCCTCAAAGACACCAACAGGCAACTAAAAAGCAAGGCAAATGATTTCAAGCAGCTCTCCTTAGCTTGTGATGAGCCAACAGACGTTAGCAATACTGCCCAGTTTTTGTTTACTAGAGAAGTCAGTGCTGAGCTTGAAGTGACTCAAGAATTAGTCTTTAGGAAGAGCCTCTCTAGAACAACTGTTTTAAAGAATATTTTTGAGGAACTTGGGAAAACACCAACTCAGTGCAGAATCAAGTGGACTTTGCCAAGATGTGTTGCAACAGAGGGTGGTCCAAATGTGGGCAGCGGAGACAGGTGTACTAGACAAATTCACAAAGCTTGTCAACATGTAAGATGCTTAAAGTCAGTGTTTATACTTTGTACCACTTGTCAGCAGGGGTTTTGTGGACTATACCTGAATCTGTCAGGTTACTGAACCAGTAGTCAGTGGTGTATTTCATTCACCCTTGTGGCCTTAGCCACAATATGCACCATCGCTTCCATGAAGTCCTACCAGAAACAGAAACTGAGGAACCTGATTGGCCCAGTCGTACAGCAGTTTGATGACAGCAGTAAAGTGTTAACGGCAATTTTTTTCAGCTCAGGACCAAGACTGCAAACTTGCTGAATGAGAATCACCTCTGCCTATTATAGATGAACCCTGAATTCTGCCTGTGCTGCAGATCTGATCATGCTTCTTAATAAATTCAACTTAAAACTACAAGGCAGAACAGCACTTCTATGGGAAACTTACACTGCAGCAAAGTCAATATGGTGACAACTCTTGTTTAATCACGAGTGATGTCAAGCTGCTTTATGTAATTTCCCACATGGTCAGATTCAAAGGGAACAGGAGTTCCATTCCCACACTAATTTGTAGTGTACCCACTTTCCAAACCGAACCACAGTTCTGGCTGGACTTCTGGATCTCAAAATCCATGTAACTGTACGACTGAAGAACACTTACTTGGCCTTCAATTGGAAGTGATTGTACCTGCAAAGGAATGATCTACCAAAGGCCAAATATCAAGAGGGGAATCTAATGAAGTTCTATAAGTACCTTCCAAGTGATAAATACACTCAATGAAAATCATACATGTAAGAACTGGTAACAGTATTTGGTAGTGTCTATCTGCGGGAAGAAATTTTCAGAGGACATATGGAAAGTCACATTACCAATCAGTATTTAACAAACGAATATTTGCCATTGATTTGAAACCCCAGGAAAGTGAAATAGTATTCCCTCAAAATAATTCAGTTCTTACCATTACTAGACTTAGATTTTTTTTACATTGTACTCAGGCATTAATCTATAATTTGGATTCCATTAATAAAAAATTAGTGGAAATCTGTTTTCTTTCTAGTTACACAAGTGTTTATGAGTCTCAATTTTGCCTCTTGGCCCACAAAAAGTTTGCCAACCCTCGCTGCAGACGAGTACAGGTGTGTTTTTACATTTAAATACAATTGCAATACAATGAACCTTCCTCTGAACAACTGGTTTTTCTAGCAAAAGCATTTTCATATCCCAGTAATACTACCAGATGATACCTACTTCTTTCCTTGGTTATGATCATGTATTCTCATTAAGTCAATTTCCTAAGAAAATAACATGTGAGTCTGTGTAAGATTTAGGCAGAGAAGAAACTAGTTATCCTGCACGTCCACAAAGCTCTGTAACTCCACTTACTTGTAACCCTGCAGGGAAAAAGCAGCTTTTTACTCTATTAATCCAGCTCTATCACCAGCACCTTTCACACTCGACAAAAACAAATGCACACCAAAGATACTGGGGACCGCCATCTTTACCTGAGTCTAGAACATTTTTCAAATCTTTTTACTTACTATGCATCATTTCTAAGAACATATTCAGATTAGTAGAAGTCCAGTAACAAGAACGTTTCCGAATTTAAAATGGTTAGGTTTGCCTTTCGCCTCTCCCGTTTTTCTCATCAGGACAGTGGCTGCCTGTGGGTTTTGCCTCAGTGGTGCCGGTTCGCTCTGACTTCTGGTACTAAGGCCCTTGCTTCCACTTGGCTAAAACCCCCTGCACCTCACCTCTCAGGCCAGTGTGTCCTCTGAAGGTGAGCAAACAGCCTTCCCTTGGCCGCAGTAATTGGCTCGGCATGGGCTTGTTAACCAAGGAAGCAACCAGTGTCCGTCTTGGGGTTTTGTTAGGACTGCCGAGAGGAACTGCTGTCTTGGCTGAGGTTACGAAGACGGCAGACGTCTGAAGCTGCTGGGTGGCCACTTCTCTGTCACACAGAAGAAGTGTCCCTGGCGATGAAAACAGCCCGGGAGGGGTGCAAACCAGAGACACAGGGCGATCCCGACTCTACACCAGCATCAAGCATGTGGGAAGCTGTGGCGCTTCCACCGGACTTCTCAGCAGGATGCGATGACAGACATCCCCACCACGGGAGCCACTCACAATGCAGAGGGCGCTGGCGGATGCAGCAACTGCGTCCTTCCCACCGAATCCCCCTCTTAAATCAGCTTTTTCTACATTGGGCCTTTTGACCGTTACGTTTCCTCTCAGGATCTACGGTCTCTGAATGCTAGTGCTGAGCGTGTGCTGCTTTGCCTTATCTTACCTGGGGCGTCTCTCCGTGAGCACAGCACTTTTAGCACCATTTTGGAAAACTCCTCTGATTGTTCCTGACACAGGATCAGCTGTGAGAGGCTGTCCCAGATAGATGCCCTCCGTCTGCAATGATAAAGTCGTTCACTGAAAAGTGGATTAATCGTGTTTCATCTCTGTGCACACCCAAGTATGACTTCATTTTTTACGAGGAATAAAATGATCCTGCTTCTTTTCCTGGCTTTATTAGTGGCATTAGATTTAATTAAGTGCTCTATTAAATGGTTCAGGGAAATATAAAAGGCTTTTTCTTGAACTGTGATTAAAGAAAGCCCAGCTACTTCCTGGTATGTACTCTTTGCAATGGGGCTCCCAGAGAGCAAAATCCCAACAGAAACACAAAACACAAAAGCATATTCCTTTAGCTCGGCTTCTCACGTACACAAAATTCAATGAACCGGATTTTTGAAGTTCCTGTCTCAGGTTAATATGAGTAGCATCACTTCACCCGTGATCAGAGGAAGGGGGAAAAAGCGAGTTTAAAAAAACTACTTTATTTTTTATTTCTTTTTCAGTTACATACTTTTAAACAGGGATGTGTTTCATTATTCAGACATTCAGGCAATGTTGACTTCATTAGTGTTGACAGAAAAGAAGCATAAAAATGCAAAATATTGTTGGCTTAACCTGAACATACCTGCGTTACCTATTACTGACCAGTTTGTGTTGCCAAAAGACTTATTCCTTGGCATTAAAATGGAGCACTTAAAAATATTGCTAAAAAGCAAATGTCTACACACTGGTCTTTGCAGCAAATAAGGGTATTTATACTTTTAAAATATTTTAAGTCCATAATTGGATTAATATACACACCTTCTTATGTATAAGGAGTTCAGATCATATAAACACTGTACAGTCCAAAAACCCTACTGAGAGTAAAACTAAATAGGCTTATGATAAGAAATACAGATATCGCATGTATTTACAAATATCATAGACACACAAATTTGGTCAAATACTGTAAAGAAAAAAAGTGGTTTCACATTATAATGGCCAAAACATCCATCTACCTTGCTCAAGGCAAACAAAAAATGAAAACTCAGTATGTAACTCCTGTCATTTAAGACATCGTGACAGTATACAAACAGAATGGAAACTGCTGACCAAATTATACAGCAAATGTCTTCTAGGCTGAGCGTGGGCCTTTAAAATCAAGAACTTGAAAAGACCATTGAGACGATTCAGAGCAACGGTGATAAACAATGTCCTGATTTGCAGTATTCATATGGGCGCCTAATTCATCAAAAAGCAACACGCTGAACTTTTGGCTAATAAGAAAAATAAGTTACAAAGTACAATTAAATCCCTGCAAATGCAATAATGAAGTCAAAAATGTAATTTATTTCCTTTAATTACACATTTCAAATGTTACCTTGAGACAACAAAAATAAATAAGCACGCCGGAAGGCATGCACTCAAAGACAAAGAAAGGGCTGTGTGGAAAGAGCAAGTAACAATCTTATCAATGACAGGTGAATGCGAGATTTGGAAAAACTCGTTCTCTTTCTAGCCAGTCTTTTTGTCTTAACTCTTCTTGAAGAATCTGGCTTGTAGAATGAGACCAAAGAATACCTGTGTCTTTATGGCTTCAAACAAACTAGACTTAAAAAGAAGAGTGGCATGGGTTTCCTTCTTCTTTACAGAACTGTTACTTTGTTCATATCCAGGCACTTCAAAAGACTATGGAGGCAAAGCACCTGACCCATCCTTTCCAAAATAGTTTTCGATCATCAAAATTACACTAAAAAGTAGGAAAATTCCAGAGAACCAGCAAAGTTGAATACAAGAGACTAATGTGCACAGAGAGCAAGAGAGTGACCCAGTTTTTATTGCTGGGGGTCTTTTCTTTTTCTTATTTTTTTTTTTTAATCAAAAAGCAAATAACTAATAGACACCACTGCATGGCACATCCAAAATTTTCTGCTTAAGGAGAATGTAATCATTCAGCAGTAGGTTTCAGTGGGATCTCCTCAGACTTCAACCTTACACATTGCAATGAGATTCACATTGATTTCTTCTCCTTAGTGTATTTAAAACAAAAAACAAAAAAAAACTCCAACATATTTCATTTCTCAAAGTATTCATTTCTTGCTGTCTAACATACATTATTATCTGGAAGCATAAAGTTACATTTTACAAATATTTTGCTTTTTTTTTTTTTTTTCCTTTTTTAAAAAAGCGCTTCTGCCACTTGAGCAACACTGTACTTGGCGTCGTGGGGCCACAAAAGCAGAGCTCCTACCTAGCGTGATTCGTTCGACCGCTACCATCTGCCGAACCCATAGAGCTTTTCCCTCGGTACCTCTGGGCAGTGACTGTACCATGATTTCACGGAGAGAATGTTAGTATGACTCATGAATAGCAGTACCATCAGTAATACTGAAATCAATGCAGATGTCACACAAGAAATGAACTTCTCACAAAATAACTTCTTTTACATATTTGGGCGACTGCGTCTTCTCTGTTGCATTATTCCACTGGGGAGAAAACTCCTGCTTGATTATGCTCTTACAGAAGTTATAAAAAAACCAGATTAGGCATGTGACTGTTTGACACTGAAGACACTGTACTGCTTTCTACAATAGGAGGAGAGCTTCTGGAAAATGTCCTCAGAACGGTATCCGTCAGTACCACCTCCTTGGTCCATTCCATTCATTGATGGGCAAAGCACTCATGTTTGGACAAAACTTTAAAGCTTCCATAAAAGTTAAATTAGAAAAAAATATGAATGTAAGACAACCACAAAATGAAGTATGAAAGTATGACATTTTGTTTCTAAGAGTGAGTCCTCGAAAATGTATGTGGTCACTACAGAGATGATTTTAATCAGACAGCAGATGAACACGTAAGTAACTCCCCATGATCTGTCTGTGTCCAGAGTCATTTGTGACGCTGTATGGTTTTCCTTTTCCTTCGTTTGAAAAAACAGCAGCACCTGCAGACGGAGGGAAACACTTCTTGTATTATAAAGGTACTAGAGGGTCACAGAGTAAAGGCTAAGTTTAGCGTATTAATTTCAATGATCGTAAAAAGCAACAGGCTAATGCAAGATACATGGTGAACATGCCAGGGAAGCAAATATATTAGTGAACCTAGGGCAGAGTTATTACTACTGCGGAACCCACGTGCCTTTTAGAAGACAGGCAGACAGTCTAGGCAACATTACAAGAAGCCACTAAATTGGAAAGGCTTTGCATCAAGACTCACTGAGGAACTAGAGAATTCTGAATGCTCACTGACCCACCATCTTTTACTCTGAATACTTATTAACCTCTGGCAGGGGCGTGCTTTATAAAATTCATCTTACGCATTCTCTCCCTTTATTCCTGATATTTGTATATGATTATTAAAGTCACTGTCAGAAAAGCAATAATGATCCTAATACTGAGGATCTGGTTTTCACCAAGAATGAGATTCTAAGAAGAAAAAGAGAAAGCCCAAACAGACTCTTCAACAAACATTCTCCACCACATTTACGAACTGGAAGAGAAAAAAGGCATTAACTAACATGTCAAGACAGGCACTTTTTAATTCTTTAAGGGTTAAGGTCAAACCGATCCTAAGTTAAAGTAAAAGCTGCGCTTAACATTAAAAATAGCATAATCAAGGTGATTTAATTCTGCAGTCTATGAGGGGAAAGCATACGGAGTTTCATTCTTAAGTTAAAAAAAAAAAAATCTAGAGATGATGCCTGAGAGACCTGATTTTTTCCATTTTAAGTTCTCCTAGTCATGAAAAGATGAAACACACGCAGCGCGTGGGGAGCGATGGTGAGGCTGGTACCAACTCACAGGTAGAGGAGAATCACTGAGCAGAAACTCACACCAAAATATATACACATGCATACATCTATTCTAAAAGTCCGGCATTCCTTGAAATACAGGTCTGGCTCTTCTCCCCTTCCACACTTAAGGGAAAGTCCCTCTCTCAAAGTGTGACGAAGACAGGTGACACACAGAGGCTCTCTCCTCTTTTCCATCAAAGTCTAGTGTGTGTGCGTACGTAAATATGTAAATCCTGTCTGTAATTAAAGAAATATCTAGATATGTGGGGATTCAATCAACAAAATGCAGCCAATTCAAAGCTTGTACAGAAAGTGAACTTCTAACAATGTTCCTTTAATTCTTACCAGCCCGCCTGCAAAGAAGGATATTAAATGAGTAATTTCAAGCTAAGCATAAAGAAGACCACCCTAGCTTCAAGTGTCCTCTCCAGCAAAAGACTGTGGAAGATGAAATAACTGTTAGATACCTTTTATGTCTTTCTGTGAAAGAAATGTAAACAGAAACCCAGCCCGTCCATCTAAATTACATAATCTCTCCACTCACATTATCGTTAGTCCAAAGTAATTTCAGACCATTTATTGTGATTTATGCTATGACTATGAAATCACTGTGCGGCATTCGAAACCAAATTACATGACTGGATTTTTTAACCCCATTCAAACAGCACAGAATGCTTAGACCATGGAGTGTGAATAAGTCAAACCTTTTTATGTCAGCTGCCACAGACGCAACTGGAAATCTGTGCAGTTATCAATCGTTATGATTTTTACTCTTACTATGGTGATCACCAGAACAACCAGAAACAAATTATTCAATCAAGGGCCTTGAAGAGAGCTACTTCTGTGAAAGAAGCCTCTGGGTACAATAGCTTTTTCTGGATTTATAAAAACAAGTCAAATTTACTTGTAACTGTCAGTTACCTAAATACTTTCTCAAATCTGTTATATAAATTTTCTAAAATAGTGAAACAAAATATTATTTAACTCAGATTTTAAGAGATGAAGACCATTGTTCAAAAAAAAGGAAACCTTTCAATAAAGGATAGTCATAAAATGTTCACATTGTAAAAAAAAAATTTTAATTGGTATTTAGAAGAAACGGGCCAAATATTTAGAATATTAAATTTAAGAATATGACCACATTTCAATGGAAATTTGTTATTTAATACAAAATTCTATTAATAATGTTCACTGTTTCCAACTACTGTATTTGTGTCTTCAAATTCGAAACTACAATCTTTTAAGTTTTTCTGCTGAAAAGGTGTTTTAATACGTGTTTATTAAAAAGTGTTTCAGGGGCACCTGGGTGGCTCAGTGGGTTAAAGCTTCTGCCTTCAGCTCAGGTCATGATCCCAGGGTCCTGGGATCGAGCCCCGCATCGGGCTCTCTGCTCATTGGGGAGCCTGCTTCCTCCTCTCTCTCTCTCTGCCTGCCTCTCTGCCTACTCGTGATCTCTGTCTGTCAAATAAATAAATAAAATCTTTTTTTTTTAAAGTGTTTTAATAAGCCTTTTGGAACAGGGAATTTAATGTAATACGTGTTTTGATCAACAAGTTCCAGATTTTCCACACTTATGTTAGCAATTCACACTGTTTGACTTATTTTTCTAGTATCATCAATCTGCTTTCCAACTCAAGACAGGTAGACTGTCCTATTTCTTAGGTCATCTTTCCTTCAATTCTGTATTATTTAACACAGAAAAGCAGTCTAAGCATTTACCTGAGACTAAATAAAACTTTCAAATGAACCATGAGTATAGAAGCCTTTTAATTAAAAGGCCACCTTAAAAAAGACATCTATTTGTTAGAAATAAACCCACCAAATAAAGAGTACATACACCCTTGAAACAGATTTGACAGAGCTGGCATGCTATTAAACGGACAACCACCAGAGGGCAGCATTGCTCTAGGCAATACAAATGCATCCACATAAAGGAGAGATGCTCTCAAAATAGACTATAGTTATCAAAAGAAGAAAATTGTGGCTGGTTCCTTAAAACTCATTACCAAAGCAGGTGATTTACAGCCTGTGATTCAGAAATCATACCAACTGTCCTCCATCTAAAGCAAGGCTGCTTCCACACGGCCATTGTGTCACATGACCCTTTTATGCTCCTCTCAGTCCTCAGACTAATATGAATTTATCTTATTTATTTACTGATTATCTCCTCCACATAAAAAGTAAGCTTCATAAGGGTTTTTGCACAGATCCATCCCACAAACGGGCACACAGTTGGGACTCATTTAATATTTACTGAATAAATGGATGATTTGCTTCCTAAGTGCAATTCCTAGAGTAAGAACCTAGTCAAAAGGTTCTTACTACATTATACCCCATGTTCTAAAGCTGGAGTTCTTACCTCGGGCCCACAAGCCCTAGGGAAATCTCACAAAATGCAGATCTGAGTGCCTGTGGAAGCTTCCCTAGAGAAAATCAGTTTGCATCAGATTCTTACAGGAGTCTAAACCTCAGAAGCCCTGCTCTGCCGACGTGCACCTGTCAGGCCTCCCCTCCAGCTTCTCCGTTTCCAGCGAGTCCCAGTCCCAGGAGCTGTGAGCTGAGCACTGCACATCCCGAGGGCCCACCACATCATCAACTTACATGAATGTGGGCCATGTGTAAAAGGAAACAAGGTAATTCTAACATGTGGCTCAAGTCAAACGGGAACAGAAGTTATTAATAACAGTAACTGCAAATGATAGCAAATGGTGCAGCAACGAGCACAGATCACTACATTCAACTAGCTGGTCTTAGAAAATTACCCACACCTTTAAAATTTTTAGACACATTTTTCTCCAAGCTGCTCAGTGGCGGCATTTACTTATTTGTTAGTGCATGCCTCATTTGGGGTCTCTTCAGATCTGGACTACTGACAACCTTGGGGAAACTGATCAAGCTGGCCAGACATTTAATCATGTTCTTCTCAATGCTTTTCCTTCTCTTGGCTCTTTCTTGATTATGCCTATGTGTTTCCAATAAGCCAGTACGCTCTCACAAGTCAGGTTCATGCTTCTGACATGATTCTGTAGCTAGCCTAAAAGCTTTGAAGCCACAGCTCCAGTTTTTTGTTTTTTTTTTTAAGATTTTATTTATTTATTTGAAAGAGAGAGTGAGAGAAAGAGTGCATAAGCAGAGGGGAGGGGCAGAGAGAGAGGGAGAAGCAGGCTGCTCACTGATCAGGGAGCCTGATGCAGAACTCAATCCCAGGACCTTGAGATCATGACCTGAGCCAAAGGCAAACACTTAACTGACTGAGCCACCCAGGTGTCCACCACAGCTCTGCTCCTAAATTCTTTCCAAATAAATAGTAAATCCTGTTTCTGATGAACTTGAGGGCTGTTGCTGTAAATACTGTTTAGGTGCTAAACAGGAAATCATAATGGATCAAAGTCCTCAACTATGTCAAAAACATACAGAAGGGCCGAGGCTTTGCTAAGAGATTCTGCACCATTTCCCCTTCATCCATTGCCTCTTTTCCTGCCTCTAGGATTTGATTGTCTTCCTGGATGCATGTCTTAGACCTCCTTCTCACATACCTGAAACTGACACACGTTCCTATGCGTCCTTTCTCTAATGACTCACTGGCTCCACCTTCAGCAGAGAGACTGCTCGACAGGTGCTGGGCCCTACCCACCTGGGACTCCAGAGCCTTGCTTCTCCTTATCTAGGTTACTGGGCATAGAGAAAACAGCTTTTAAGACATCTGTCTTTAATTCTCTGACAAAGGATTTGCCCCCTTCAAGTCTATACATGCAAATGTAACTTTGTATCTCTGGACATCTTGGTGTAAAACCCCCGTAACTTATCAGTCAAGCAAGAAGAGTTCAGACAGAGGCCCAAGACCATCCCCGTAACTAATCCAACTGAAAACCTGCACATCCAGCCTCATCTTCAATTTCTTCCTCTCCATCCACATGCCATTAGTCTCTCTAGTCTGAAATGACATTCAAAGTTGTCCCATCCTCTCATGCTGGCTTACTTCAGAACGTCTTGCCTCCCTCACTGCTAAGAGCCTCTTAACAGACACCCAGGCTAAGTGTCCTCCTCTCTCCAGTGCGCCATCCCAACTCACCCCCGCAGAGAGATGGCCTTGCCCTCTGCCTTTTAAATCTCACCACTGTTCGCCGCAGTCTAGGGCATTAGGTCCACACGGCTCTTATAATTTGGTTCTGATCTATTTCCCTCTCCTCTTAGTCTCATCTTGCATCAAGCTGCCTTTCTAGACAGTCAGTACTATAGAAGGGAGAGAAGGAGGGAGGATGAATTGATTTCATGTCATCTAATGAACCCCAGGAAATGACACAGGCCACAAAAGTGCTGCCAAACTAATTGTCTCAAGGCTCAATCTGATTATGCCACTTCTTGGCTTAAAACCCACAGCTTGCTTGCTTGTGTCGAGAAGGATCATGTCTTTATTGTTGCTGTTGTTCACCTGCCTACTAAAGCCCTTTGCGATCGGGCACTTAGACTATCTCAGCTCCCAGGGGGATGCATTCATGTGTATGCGCGCACGTGCACACACACACACACACACAGTATACAAGTGGATCATCACTGCCTCACTTTGTCCCTGCTCCCATGTTGTTCAGCCATTCTCTCGGACTCCTGCACCCAACTCTTCAGCCAAGCCTGCTCACCTTGGAGAACCAGGGCAAATGTACCCTGAGCCATGAAGATGTCTCTGATCTTCCATGTTCCAGTCTCTTAAATCCAGTCACACTGTATCCTATGAGCTAATCCTTTAATAGCTGGTTTTAGACCAATGACTCTCAATCCTGGTTGCTCCTCAGAATCAGCTTATAAGCTTTTTAAAATTACTGTCAACCAGGGGCGCCTAAGTGGCCCAGTCAGTTAAGCATCTGCCTTTGGCTGGGGTCAGGATCTCCGGGTCCTGGGATCGAGCCCCACGGCAGGCTTCCAGTGAGGAGTCTGCTTCTCCCTCTGCTTACCCCACCCCCACTGATGCTCTATCTTTTTAGAAGTAAATAAAATCTTTAAAAAAAAAAAATACTGTCAACCAGACCCCAACCACAGAACAATTAAATCGGAAACTGACAGAGCTCAGCCTAAGTGTTAGCGTATTTTTAAAACTCCCCAAATGCTTGTGACTTGAAGCCAGGACTGGGGATCACTACGTGAAAGTTACTTGTGTACTTTCTATCTTTTCTAAGAGAGAGCAGGAGCCTTGACTTTTTGTAATCAGTAACTGTTCAGTAAATGGTGGAAAGGGGACACAAAGAGAAATAAAGGTGAAAAAAGAAAATTACAAACTACCTTAAAACTCTGTAACTAAACCAAAGGAAGCTTTGTTTTCCTAAATTCCTGGAAGGAATAATGAGAGTGATACCCCTTGTGTCACCTGTCTTGAAAAAAATTCTTAGCCACAGTGAGGAGAGCAAAATCTCATTACTAATGAATGAGCCATTTTATACGCAGGACAAGAGAACATTTTCCATCACTTGGAAATTATATATCGAGCCCTATAAGGTACTATTCTAGGAAGCCTGAGCCTCTAAAATGTCCAATGTGAAATACATTATAATTAATGGGGTGGGGTGAAAGGGGCCTCCACCAATTATAAGAAAGAAGAAAGAGAGGGAGTTGGAAACCATTTTGAAGGGAATTCTTGGCAGGTTCCTAGAAAACTATAAAAAGGTGGGAGAGAGAAGAGAAGCAAGGGTAAGATGCAATTTAGGAGAAAACCACACTCACAGCCCCTCACCACAGACTAAGAAGGTATGAGGAATGCACTAACAAACTTGCAGGAATGAATGTGAGAGTCACCCTGATAAAAGGGAAAGCAAATGCGATGTGCTGGAAGTTTTTAACCAGTGAAGAGGCAGGGAAGGTGGGAGGATTTCTGTAACCCATCTGGAATCGGGCTTTACCGAAATTACGGGTTGCTATCCATGTTAAAAAACAAACAAACAAACAAACAAACAAAAAACCAGCTCTATTAAAATAGAATTAAAGTTATCAGAAAATTAATGTTTTTAAAGTATACAATTCAGTGGTTTTTAATACATTTACATCCCTCACCACCATCAAACTTGAAACCACTTCCATCGCCCCCCAAAAGAAACCAGAGAACCTAACCTACTAACAGCTTCTCTCACCCTCCTCTCCCCTGCCCTAGGCAATAACTGGATCTTTCTCCCTGTGGTGGCCTATCCTGGATACTTCACATCAACGGAATCATAGAACACATGGCCTTTTGTGTGGGGCTTCTTTAACTTAGCATGTTTTCCGCCTCATTATTTTACACTGTTGAGTAATACTCCACTGTATAGATACACCAAATGATTCAGTAGTAATCATTTAGTAGTAAGTCACTGAGGCCTACTGTTTTGGGCACCTGGAATCTGAAGATGAAAAAGGCCTTGCATACAAGAAATTCAAAAAGTTTCACGAAGTGGGACAGAGCTAAGGAGGATAACATACCAACGGCAGACTTAAGGAACCCAGGAAGTATAGGGTTCGGAACAGAAAACAGGGCAGGGCAAGAGAGGCAGGTGTTGGACTACAAGAGGCACCAACGGCTGTGGGCCGCGCCAAGGAATCTGGACTCGAGGCTCCAGGCTATGGAGGACCTCTCCTTCAGGAACAGCTTTCCCACCACACGTGCTTTTTTCTCATCTTCCAACACCTATGATGAGAAACCCAAACCCACAAACACCCACACCATCCCAACTAAATAAATCAGTATGCCATTCTGCAAAGCCACCTCCACAAAGCATTCCCTGATCAGCCTGTCCATCAGTCATCTTGTTCCTTAGAAGATCTCACAGGTTTTTTCCTACCTTTCCATGGTAGTTACCATATGCAAATTATGAACAAGTACTAAGACACCGCCACCTTCCCTATGGTGTGCCATCTACTGAAGGGTTGGGGCAGGGTCAGACTATTGCTGAAATCCAGGTGGCATAAGTGGGGGTCCGAAAAAATGGGAAAAGGGAACAGAGTTGGCTCAAAGCAGGTGTCCAAGACAAAATGGACACAGAAGAGCCAGTCTCAGCAAAGAGTCGGGGTATGGAAGTAAAAACAGGGGACACCTGCTGGAAGGACAAGGCTGAGGAGAACAAAGACTGGAGAGGTCATTGGCAGCAGGGAAACAAACAGAGTGGGACTAGCTCCCAAGCACCTGCCATGTGCAGTACTTTATCACAGTTAATTTCCTCAATGACCTGCGGAGCGGATATTATGAGCCTCAGTTTACAGACAAAGAAACAAGCTTGAAGAAGGTAACTCTAAGTGGAGGAAGCAGGGTTCTTCGACCCACGCTGGGTACACAGGACGTGCGTGCCCTGCTCGGCCACATCACTCTGGGAACTCCGCCTATGACTGCACAAGCAGACATCAACGGTGGTATTTGCTCTCGCTGTAAAAATGCCCGAGTACAGAGCTGATTGATTACATCCTCAAATCCACTAGGTTACGCTGTCAATAAATTCCACAAAGTGATAAAAATGGATATTTGACCACTGCTCTTTAAAGAGAAATCTCCCCAACAAAAGTTTCTGCATCTTATGGGCCAGCAAATGAGCATTATTTTGGAATTTATGTAAAGTTTCTTTTGGATAGGAGTAGAATGTTCCAAAGTGTGCTAATAAGCAAAGCAACTTTCTCTGTTCACTCCCAGGCTCACTCAAGATTTGTCCTGAAACTGAGAGGAATATATGGAACGTGGCATTTCAACTAGAGGCAGATACCAGAGAAGAGTTTAAATCCAACACTGACTCGACTTAAGAGGAACATTTTTGACACAGTATCTGCAATGAGCAGGACCTTCTTAGGTGAGGACTTCCATAACGCTCTCTCACTATCGTTAATCCCGAGTTTATCAGCATACCCCACGTGCACTCAACTGCGATGCAAGTAATCAATGAAATACTCTCTCAGTGATACTATCAGGGTGGGTGGGGGTGAAGGACCTGCTGTGTGTATTTATTCATCTTTCCAACAGGGAAAAAGAGAGCTTAAAACTCAAAAACCTTTCTATTTCGAATAGCAAACAAAGCCTCTGGGTTACAGAACAAACGCACGAGCACAAGCAGAGTGGGCATTACCAGCTACTCACTTAAAAGGTGCCCCCAAATCTATGTCAGTTGAACAAAAAGAAAAAAGGTGCAGCAGGCAAAAGAGCTCCTCAAACAATTATTTCTTGCTTTTCAGACCTAATGTAAATGACACCAAATATTTTTGAACAACTTCGACCAACTGTAATTTCTAGGTTGAAAGTTTTTGGTGTTTTGTTTTTTTTTTTTAAGCGCAAAATGATGCTAAATCTTTGAAATTACAGTCAAGGGAGCTATTTCTGCCTGCCTACACTTGAAAACTCACCACATGTTCAACACTTTCTGGCAGCTATACACAAAAACAAAAACAAAAAACAAAAAAGGAGAGAGAGAGAGAGAGGGAAAGGGAGGGAGAGAAAGAGAGAGAGAGAAATCATCAGATGTAGCCCACAATGAAAAATCACATTGTTTTTATGCTTACTTTTTTTCCCAAGAAGCATTATCATTTACATTCACAGAAAAACTACTTTAAAACTAATATGAATGCATGCAGCATACTATAAAATTAATATTCTTTTTTTCAGATAAACAATGCATACTTTTTATTTTTTTAATTTTATTTTTTAGTGTCCCAAAATTCATTATTCTTACCAAAAAAACTGAGCATCTACCCTACCAAAATAATTTTCATGCA
The DNA here is from genome assembly GCF_010015895.1 of Lontra canadensis. Lineage (NCBI taxonomy): Eukaryota > Metazoa > Chordata > Mammalia > Carnivora > Mustelidae > Lontra > Lontra canadensis. Next base: position 1,546,536 of record NW_022630998.1, on the reverse strand, counting down.
TCAATACTCCTATAAACAAAAAGCCAAAACTGCACTGTTAATTCTAAGAAATTGAGCCCAGTTTTTAAATAATTATTTTTGTATTACAAAATATTTACTGAAACACAGCGCTACTTTATACGAAGTGGTCGACTGAAAATATCACTTGTTTTGCATGCACCAATTCCCTGAAAAAACTTCCTGGGATAACTGTACATGACTATAAATCTCAAACATGCACAACTGAAGCACAAAAAGCTATTAAAAAAGTCAAGCAAGTACATACTTGGTTTCATCCATCACTTCTACTTCTGTAGGGGCTGTAATGGGCGCATTGGAACGTCCTGCAGTAGGGTCATCTGTGTTCAACTCTCCATTTGTAGAGCTTACAACCTGCCAAAAAGAAGAAAATATATATATATATATAAAGTAACAGGTTATATACAATGATAAATATTAAGGTAAAATTAAGGTTAATTTAGAAAGTTAATATGCAGAACATAAAACAATTAGTATGTAGTTGAGCTGTTTGTAACTGAATATAGTAACATGTCTAATATTTTATTAAAATTCAAGGTCATCCAATATTTGCCTTTCAACTTCCTTTTCATCTTGAAATTTCTGTCTTGTCTCTTTCCCTCTGCTGTATAAGACTAACTCCTACACTTTGGTGTCAAATCAGCTCCCCAAGGTGTGCCCATCTTGCACTGGCACCTTACTAAGTCACGAATTATCTCCCATGCAAACTTCAATCCTGCTCCTTCCGACGTATTTCAGTGTGTAACCAACCTTATATCTCCCTCGCATACTGCTCATTTGTCTACCCATTTGTTCACGCTCAGATCCTGGAATCACAGTGATTCCTCTCTTTGACTGAAACCCCACATCTCATCTGTCAGCAGGGCTGGTTAAATTCCACCCCCAAAACTCATCCCCAATCTAATCAGTTCTCCCACTTCTAATATTACTAGGACTTTAGTTCAAGCCACCATGATCTCTTGTGTGAATAAGAGCAACAAACTGTAAACTGGTCTTCTGCTTTCACCTGCCCCCGCCCTCCATGAATGTATTGTCCACACAACAACCAGAGCGCTCATTTTAAGACAGAAATTAGACCATGTATAATTAACCTGCTCAAATCTCTTCAAGTATCAACTTCCCATTTCACTTAAAATAAAGATCCATTTTCTTGCCCCAATTTACAAAGCCCCACAGTATCTGGATTCTGCCCACCCCTCCAATCCCATACTACCTTCTCGGATGATCACTAGCCTCCACCCAGTACGTCAAACTTATTCCCACCATAAGGTCTTGGCATTACCTATTCCCGATGCCTGAACTAACTCTCTTCCCGCTGACTGGCTATATTCTTCTCTTTTAGATTCTCAGAGAACATCTCAAAAGCAGTCCTTTTCCATCATACAATCTGAGACTTCCATACAGGACATCCTATGGCATGTTATACTCTACTGTTAACTCTTTGTATGGCATTTATCCAGATAGTTTTCTGGACTGTGTTTCTTGACACCCACTCTCACCTACTCCTGCTCCATGACAGCAAGGACTTTGTACTATTCCCCCACCGTCTCTCCCTACTAACCCTGGCAGAAAACAGGCAATCAATAAATATTTGTTGAAATAAATGAATGCATGCATGAGTGAAATCCTAAAACAAAATAAAAATCATAGCAAAATTCCCACATTCTCCCAAATCCTCTTTGTCCAATAAAGTCACCTCACTGTCCTATTGCTTGCTTTCCCCTCAACTTCTCAAAACAACAGCCTTAACTTATCACCTGCATTTTTATAAAATTTTCCACTCATTTATTCCTTAATCCCTTGCAATCTGTGCTCTGTCACTACATCGGAATTCTAAGTAAGCATACTCTTGCAGGTTACCAACATTTCCTAGAAAAATATATTTGGTGGCCTTTGCTTTCTCCTCATTTTCCTGTACATTTCTGTATCACTTAGCACCAGCTGATATTCTGGAGGAGACAGGTCTAGAAACAAAGCCTAGCTCTAATGCTCACCCACCGTGTGACCCGGGAAAGATACCGCATCACGCTAAACCTCGGCGTTCTCAACTAGGAAACGGCAAACGGTAGTACCCATTGAACAAGACTGAGAGGAAGAAACAGAAATCAGTGTGTAAAAGGGCAGTGACTGGGCTATTCTAAGAGCTCCAGGAATTGTCGCCCTTGTTCCTCAGCCAGTTTTGCCTGCATTCAGGGCTTCAGCTACAACCTCTACATAAAGGACTTGCTGAGCCCCACCGCTTACCCACATGCCCACCTAGGCCACATGTGGTACTTCAAACTCACTACTTCCAAAACCGAATTCCTCATTCTCCTCTTGAATGTGTCACTCTTCCTATCTATGGTTCCAATTCCTGGTAAACCCTACCATGTTCCCAGACCTCCAGGCTCAAAACGTAACAATCAGCTCTGCTGCTTTCCCTATCTGAGCTCATCATAAGGGAAAAAATAAAATGCTAATATATCAAAAGCCTGGAGAGCAGACGGACAGCTGACTACTAGACTTAACAGGTCCATCTACAGAACCCCATTTTACTGAAACCTAACTAATTCTGACATTCTTACTGAGAGGCCACAATGTGCCAGGCACTGTCCTGGGAACTTAGAAAACCACAAGAAAAACACCCTGGCCCTTGTGGGCCTGATATTCCAGTGCACAGAAACAGGCCTCTCACCCCACAACTCCAAGAAAAGTCACTAGAAGTCAACCAACAAATCTAGACGAATGTAGGATTATGGAGGCTGAGTTACCCCATGAACAAGTACTTAGAAATAAACACTGCAAATGTGCCCACAGCTGAAAACACACAGAACAGCCTTGATCCTTGTCAGAGCAACCAGGCCAATAAGAGTAATACCCCTGGGTCTCAGTCTGCTGCTCTGCTTCCTCCTTTCTGCCATTCTACTGAGTTCTATGTCAATTTTTTCTCTTTATTTCTCCCTCTTTCTGAAAACATTTAACAATCATTATTGATTCTAATTATCAAACTTAATTTGGTTCTTTATTCTTAATTTTTAAAATGTCAGCACTCCTCCGCTATTTTGGAAAGGAGCTACAAAGCAGGATTCTTATCTTATACTTTTGTATTCGCCACTATCTGTAATTAGCAGAATGCTTTGCATGCAGAAGATAAACAGCTCATGCAACAATTTCCATTGCTCTTCCCTCAACATGATATTCACAGGTTTCTTTTCCTCCTTTGAGTTCAGTGGCCCAAGAGAGCTGGAGGGACCCCATCTCAAACTACAGGCAGCTCCTCGAACATGCCTCCCCTTATGTTCAGTGGCATAATTGAAAATTCAAAACCCAGGTGTTCTAAACTTCCAGCAAGAGCAACCGTATGAACACAGTAATTATACAATCTGACTTATTTCAGTTCACACAAAGTCATACCTGACTTTAATAAGCTTTATTTTAGTGAAATGTTTCAAATCTCATTTTGCCTCATTGATCAGAACCAGACTAGAATGAAATAATATCTTCATTTATGTATTTTTTTAATGTAATTTCTCTTTGGTTTCCCAGATTCCCTAACTCTCTTGAGTAAAGGCTAAAATCCCAGGCTAAGAACAGAATCGGTGTGGTAAGAGTTCTCCTGTAAAAGTGGCCTACTTAATACTGGTGACACGAGAGTATATCAGGGCATTAAAATTGTTTCCACTTAAGAAAACTAGTATCTTTTAGGAAAGGGATTTTACAAAGAAAAAACAAAGACAAAATATTATAAATAGCACATGTCATTACATTCCTAGAAACCTAAATCAATCAAACAAATATATACAAATTATTTTTATAAACCAAATTCTAAAGAATGATTCCATTTAGGTAACATCTCTAGAATTATAACTTGAAGTTGAACATAGGAGTCTCCAAAATATTGGTGTGCATCAGCTAATTTTTCTAATGACAGTATCCAAAATGGACGGCTGCTCAACGTCCACAACAGCCAAACTGTAGAGAGCCAAGATGCCCTTCAACAGACGAATGGATAAGGAAGATGTGGTCCATACACACAATGGAATATTACTCAGCCATCAGAAAGGATGACTAGTCAACCTTTTCATCAACATGGCTGGGACTGGAGGAGATTATGCTGAGTGAAATAAGTCAAACAGAGAAAGTCAATTATCATCATATGGTTTCACTTATTTGTGGAGCATAAGGAATAGCACGGAGGACATTAGGAGAAGGAAGGAAAAAACGAAGGGGGGAGAGATCGGAATGGGAGATGAACCACTATGGACTATGGATTCTGGGAAACAAACGGAGGGTTTTAGAAGGGAGGGAGTAGGGGGAACAGTTTGCCTGGTGATGGGTATTAAAGGAGGGCACAGACTGCATGGAGCACTGGGTGTTATATGCAAAAAATGAATCATGGAACACTACATCAAAAACTAATGATGTACTGCAGAGTGACTAACATAATTTAAAAAAAATTACAGCTGCTTTGAGGTTTGACATTTAAATTAAAAAATTCAGGTGTTTTACAGGGTTTTTGTTCTTATTTTTCTTAAAGAAATTTTATCCGATATTCTCACTTTGACAAGAAACTTAGTACAGTTTTTATTTTAAGATGTTACAAAAAAAACAAATAAAAAGGCATCCAGATGCAGTGTTAGTTCTAGTGTACCAGAGTTTAAGAGGAGGGGGCCTTGAACCTGAAGCTAATGATGGGAGAGAAATGATGGTTCACTTGATGGCTGCCAGCCATGTCTAATTCCAAAAGAAGTCATTCGCAAAGACTTCTGAGTACAAAGATAACACATGATATCTTTGTAGTCAATGATTTTATAAGGCCAATTAATTTACTTTCCACATACAATGAAATCATACAAATTAGAGTACCACCTTCCTCATCTCCACATTAATTACTGAAAGCATACTACACCAAGTACACAGTAGAGGCTCACTATCTTAGTTAACCAGATCTCCTTCTATCCAATAAATACACTAGAAATACTAAAATGTTATCTTACTTATGCCCTAAGCTTTTTCTAAGAGCCATCTATAAGAAAGCACACTAACAAATGAGATATAGGTAAGAGTAATTCCCGAAGAGTCTTCTGGACCTGTGCTAGGGTTCCCATGTATTACAAGAAACCAACTTTCTCACATATGCTAAAACCCAGGGGCACCTGGGCGGCTCAGTCAGTCAAGCAGCTGCCTTTGGCTCAGGCCATGATCCCAGGGTCCTGGGATCAAGCCCCACATCGGGCTCCCTGCTCAGTGGGAGCCTCTCCCTCTGCCTGCCTCTCTGCCTCCTTGTACTCTCTATCTCTTTGTCAAATAAATAAAACCTTTAAAAATTAAAAAAAAAAAAAAAACCCAGAGTGAGCTAGAGTTATAACTGATCTTCCTGATACTCCAACTGACAACTGGAAGGTACAGTGAGATTCTGACTTCCAGCAAAGAGAAACCAAAATGGATTTTTGATCTAACTTTCACTTATAAAGTACTAAGCAGAACACTATACTGAGTACTCCAGTCTTTGAGACGTTGCTGTAAAGGTTACTATAAAAGGGTATGAAAATAAACCTGTAATGCTGAATTTCCCCAGTGACCCCTGGATAAGACACTTCCCTAAGCTAAGCAGACGGAGCGGAGCCGGACACTACTCATCTGCTAAGGGCACCCAACCCCTCTCCTCAAACAAATGCTCCCTCACAGACCTCAGCACCCTGGAAAATGGGACAAAAGACATGACTGTACTCATCACTCAATCCACGCCCCCCCCTTTGTTAGTGCCTGTGTGCTCTGAAAGATGTGAGAGAGCACAGTAAAAGTGGTGACTGGCCATGTTTTAGAAAGAGAAGCATTAATGACGACGAGCACAATGGAGGAAGGGCTGAGGCATGGCACCTGCTATTCCCAACTTGTCATTACGCATGTCTCCTGATCATTCCGAAATGCATTCGTCCCATTCTTTTCTGCTGTCCTCACCCACATGGGTATGTGTCAAGTGAGGCTGATAAAAATCCCTGTGTGCCCAGCACAACAGGTAACGTTTACCCTTCCCTTGCAGGCACAGTGGCACTGTGTGGGAGTCAGCCCTTTTCCCTTTCAGGGGCTCAGATGCAACAGTGTTCCTTTAACCACAACCAAAGGCTGTACGACCAGCCAAGATTCCCCAACGACTGGCACTACACCAGTGCACGTGAAGCAGTCTTCAATAACGTCCTTGACATCTGTCTTCCTCCCTGTGCTCGAAACTGCCTCTCTACTTTCCAGGACCGGGCTTCCAGTCGACCTTGAGCTCAAAAGAGCCATGCTCCAGCAAAGGCACAGTCCCTGTGGGATTCGAGATGAACACTACCTGCCGTCAGTGGTACATTTTAAAACCTCATTTTGGAGATTCTGGTTTGCAAGGCAGAGACACATCAAAAAGGCAGATAAGTGACATGACCTTCCCCCTCAGCCCTGACACCAAACTAAAATCTGCCTTCTAATTATCTTGCAAATCCTCTCATTTCTCTTCATTTCAGCTACCTATCACTTTCCCTCAGCTAGAATTCTGAGAGCTGTGTCCCTGCCTTAGACTTGTTTTCCCTTCAGTCTAGGCTCCAATAAAAGTCATCCCTAGAAAACACACTAATAGAGTTACCTTCCTTATCTAATTCTCGTTACGGCTACCCAACATCCTCAAATGAAGTCCAAACATAATCACAAGACCTATTAGGTTCTTCATGACTTGCCTCCTGCCTACCTCTCGGTCCTCTTTCTCAATATACACACTGGCGTGACCGGACTGCAGCCAATTGCTCAAGATGTCTCTCTCTCTCTCCTCCGCCACCTTACGTGTGCTGCCTTCTTGTCTGGGACGGTCCTCTCTAGACCCTTTCCATCTGCTAACTCCTCCTACTGAAGCTCTACTTTAGAAACAGGTGAAAGACAGAATACAGAAAGGTTTTTGCTTTTTCCAGGAAATCTTAACCCATGAAATCCAAGTTAGGTGCTTCTCTATATGTTCTCATAGCACACTATACGTTCTCCGCTTACCACTCTGCCTGTTTCACTGACTTTCCCCATTGGCTGGACCGCTCCATGGGAAAGGCACCCTATCTTTGTTATTCTTCCTTCTATTCAAAGACTCCATTACAATGCCTAGTACCTCCTGGAAACATATATATATATATACGTATATATATATATGTGTGTGTGTATGTATGTGTATATATATATATATATGTGTGTATATATATGTGTATATATATACACATATATATACACATATATATGTATATATATATGTATATATATGTATGTGTATATATATATATATATATATATACATTTATCTGCTAAATAACGACTGGCCCAGAAACTGTAAGTGCTAGGTCTAAGATTCTTAGCCGTATTTATTACCAAGGATGCTAAAGGTAATTTTATTACCAAGGAGCAGAGAGGAATATGCCTGATTGCCCAGGTGCTTTTCCAAAACACATATAAGCCAAGAACAAATTCAAATTTAGTCTTCAGGTATTTGAATATAATTTTTAATCTCTTCTGTGGGAAAAGTTTATCAAACGTGTAGCTGGATCCTTCAGGTCAGTGGATTAACATGATTACACTAAAGATATAGAATAAAATTGGATAAATTCCAATTTGGCAATACTTCCTTGGGCTGTACCACTAGACTTCACTTCCCAGAGATTAATCAAGTTTCTTAATCTCAAAAAGCAATAGATTATTCTAGTATTTAGTATTTCAAAAGGCCCGCCTTCTATGCTATTCTCACGACAAAACCATGAGGTAGAAGTATTATTATATTTCCATTTGCTGGGACATCTGGGTAGCTCAGTCCGTTAGGTGTCTGCCTTCAGCTCAGGTCATGAGCCCAGGGTCCCATGATCGAGCCCCGCAACGGCTTCCCTGCTCAGCAGAAAGCCTGCTTTTCCCTCTGTCCCTCATATTCTCGCACTCACTGCTCTTTCCCCCTCTCCCTCTCAAATAAATAAATAATATTTAAAAATCTGAAAAAAAAAGTTTCCATTTTACTGATGAGTAATCTATGGCATAGATTTTAAACTTGAATTTGACTCTAGGGCTTGCACTCTTAAACGCAATGAAATTAACCTGGCAAACCAGATGTGTGACCTGTAATACATCTTGTACTTCTGGGAGTGCCTGAGTGGCTCAGTCGTTAAGCGTCTGCCTTCAGCTCAGGTCATGATCCCAGGGTCCCGGGTTCAAGCCCTGCATTGGGCTCCCTGCTCGGTGGGAAGCCTGCTTCTCCCTCTCCCATTCCTGCTGCTTGTGTTCCCTCTCTCACTGTGTCTCTCTCTGTCAAATAAATAAATAAAATCTTAAAAAAAAAAAAATACATATTGTAATTCTGGAAAAACAAGGAGTTCAAATTTAGACTCCACCATTCAGTTCCTATTAAAAGCACACCTGAAATAACGAATATCCTAGGATGCTTCTGTAAGTCAAAATAGCAAGAGGTTTCATCTTGAAGGTCAACTGGAAGCAGCCCGGAATGCTTTGTGGTGCTGCACTGAGAGCCATTCTGAGCTCCAGGAAAACACTGCAGTGACAGATGAGGGATGAATGCCATGGGCCCCAATGGGCTTATTTGGGCTAACTCCTGATTCTGTTTCCAAATATCCTAAATCTGCACCATATTTATTTCTTACCAGATAGCTATCAACTTATTATGGTAATGCCTTTTCTAAGAAACTATCTGATGATAGGACCTTAGTATTTGCTGAAGGCTAGTTTTTTAATTGCCATATAAAGTCTCTGCATCTCCTACAAAGTCAACACTGGAAATTGTCCAACAGGGAGTGTAATGATCATCGCAGAAAGAATCTCAAGGCAAATTAGTCTCACACTTGTGTATTAATAAAAAGATTTTTCTCCTTCTCTCTTCCCTTTATCAGAATGAGAATGACTGAATACATTGTTTCACTTCCTTTGTTCAGAATCAAATGTAGTATTCATTTATCATAATGATCACATTAGCTTAGATTTTAGGCACTTTTCTTTCCTCTTCATATTACTAGTTTTAAATTACAATTTTATTAGCCCAACTATACAAGTAGTATATTGTAACTTTTCAAACTTTTTACATGCGTAGGATACTAAGCATAAATGAAGTCAGTATTTTAGGACAGAACAAGATTCAGGCATGAGCCTACTTAGGCTGTCGGTACATTTTTCACAGGAGTTAAGCTTGCTTAATGTCCATCATGTCAGGTTAGTTAATGGTGTAAAATATATTCAGGAAGTCAATAGAAATAGTGTAAAATTCTTTGCTTTACTTATGTATTACTAAAATTCTAGTAAGTAAAACTGATCACATCCTGAATATTAGGAGGAAGCCAGGTGTAGTCTCCATAGGCAGAGAAGTTTTAAAGTGACGGTGAGAAAGGAGTAGAGTGGAAATGTCTCTCGAGGAACATATGAAAAAACAGAACATACAGTACTAGACTGATGAGCCAATAATCACCCCTTGATAGTCTGGAGGTCCCATGAACCACCTCGGGGAATCCCACAGGGTAAGAAGAAACTAAGAAAATAACACATTTGTGGTAATGGTGCAGAAGTGGCCGGAAAGCTTTCTAATAGTTTCATAACTGTTGCAGATATCCCTGAACACTGAGCCAGACACCTGCTTTCATAACATACAACACTTAGAAACGTGTAAACGTGTACAGACACACATACCATCCAGTTTGTGTTATGGAACCAAATATAATTTGTTCTATTAACTTTTTCCAAGGATATGAATTGGGGTCATAAAAAATGTTTACAATTCAGGCACCCTTGCCTCTAAGTTCTCTTCAAATACCTCTGTTACACAGGACTGAAAGGTCCACAGACTACAAAGTTCTAAAAAAATATTTGGTTACATACTTAAATTACCTCTAAAACTTAATGGTGAGAAAAACATAAGAACTTACAAGATTTAATCAAGAACTGACTTTTAGAATTCAAATCAAGAAAGAATAAAATCCAGAGCAGAGATCCAATAGACTATATATACATATTCACTAAGAAAAATGCAAATTTGGTAAAACATAATGGAAAATTATTCAAGTGGAAATATGTGGAGAAAAAAATCAAAAATTTTAAAGGAAGTTTCTAAATTGAAATGGATGGAGATAACATTTATTATCTCAATTACTTTGAACCGGCATTTAAATTACCTTAAGCTAGCATTTTAAAAGAAATAAAAGACTTGGTAACCTTCCCCTTTCTACAATTCACATAAAAGATGAAAATTGAGGGGGCATGGGAGGGCAAGATAAGGTATTCTAAGGGTACAGAGAAGTGGGGGGGAATGAACACTTCAAAAAAATAAAGGACGGCTTTAAATTTTTAGAAATATCCAGAAAATTGAGGGGAGTATTTAATAAATACTTCTTCTTGAAATTATTTTCTCCATCTGATTTTCTAGAAACAAAATATACCATTGTAACAGCTGGGGTCATGTTCATTTGACCAATTAATCAGAAAGTATATACTGAGTACTAAAGATAAAAAATGTCCTATCTATTCAACTGACTGAAGTATAAAGAAGGAAAAAAAAAATCAATGAAAAGGAAAAGTTATAAAAGTGTTCTACTGCTTACGACATTTAAAAAAAAAAGTCTGATCTTATTACTGAAAAATCAAGTTTAACACATATTTCAAGTAATAGTTTATTTCTCTAACCTGTTGTATGACTTACTTTAATACTGTTTTTGTGTACTTGCAAAAATGAACAAAGGCAAAATCGTAGTATCCCTGGTGGTCTTTCCAGACCATGTTAATTTTGCTTTTTGGTTAAATACAAAGGAAGAGAATTATGGAGAGTTCAGCAACAAGTTTTTCAGTAGGATATGAAGTCATGCCATGAGTTCCAAAAAAGGGTTAGTTGTATAAATCTGGGAAATAATCACTCATGCAAAAATCAGAAAATACCTGTACCGAGCCACCATGTCTGTCTGCTGCAAGGTGAGCTCTCAAATGGTGGGGATTTGCCTGCTGGGAGTCCCAAGCTGCCCTGTGGTCTGCCGACTGCCATTTATTTAATGCATGTGGCATGCATGGAAGAAGAAAAACCCAATATGTTAAACATCTCATCCTTATAATATAGAAAACACACGTATAAAGGAAATTTAAAATATCCTTGCTATTCTGAGTCACAGATGCAGTTAACTTTGCATACTGGATGTGGAGAGGTTTTCGTCACATGGATACCATAGGTAATGATCAACCACAGAAATAAAACAGAACCACAGAATTGAGAAGTGAAAGGGCTTTAGATATGATACGATCCAGCCTCCAATTTTATAAATGAAGTTAACAAAGAACCAGGGAGGTAAAAATGAAGTGCCCAGGAAAGCATTCCAAATAAATCACCAAAGTACTAAAATGCCACCCACTATATTATCTTATGGTAGATGTCCCCCTTGGTTTTCTGATGAGGAACAACTTCTAGCAAAGGTTTAAAAAAAAAAAGTCTTTAAACAGCTGTACTTAGATCCTAGAAAACTTTCCTCTCTTGCTTAGTACTGTGTTTCTGTTTGAGAGGTTAATATGAGAAAACAGAAGAGTTCTTTAAGAAGTGACAAGTGTTATATAGAACACTATGAGGATATGACAAGGAATTTTTTTTTATTAAGTGATAATCCTACTTTATATGAATCCCTTTGCTTCCCTGACCTCTTTTTATCTGGTTCAAATTAAGGAACCCATTCCCATGACAGGCTGATAATTCTTGATGCTTTTACATGACTTGGCGAACTGGCATGACAATAACCACAAAAAATAATCTACCAGCAGAATTAGCAGTAGCTGCTTAACAGGGGTCAGTTTTTGTGGACAGCACTAATAAAAAGATCAGGAAGGAATACAATATTTAAGATTCTTTTACATGTTCGGTTCTGCATTAGCTGCTTTGCATGTGTTATCCCACTATGAGATAGACAGTATCATCCTCACTCCAATGATAAAGAGACTGAGACTTTAAACACTTGACTAAAGTCAAAGACACTGCAAGAAGTACAGCAGGGATTTTAACTCAAGAGCCAACTGCTCTGCCAGTAGTACTAACTACTCATTAAAACAATGACATATGTTTATAGTCTGGTGCTCTTTTCTTTCTTTTTCAACCTAAGTCATGAAAAACTTGCCAAAAAAAACTTGCCACAAAGTGCCAAGTATATTGGCCCCTCGAGAGCCTGAGCCCTTCAGTAGCCAGAGCAGGCCTATGGGAGAAAAGATGTTAAGTCCAAATAGGCACAGTGAATAAATGTTCTGGCACTAAGCCTCCCAAATTAAACTGTACAATGCAAAATTACACCAGAAGTCTGAAGAGGCATGAGGTCTATCATCAAAGCACTCACAACAGTTCTAGGTCTTTTTGTTAAACCCTCCGTGTTCAAAACCAGAATTTAGCAACTGTGTAGCTTAAACTAAGGTAAATTCGAAGAGATTAAATCTGAAGAGGATGAAAGGATGAAAATGATGCTAAAATGGAGACGAATACCTAAATACTGCCTACAACAACAGGTAACATATAAGGGTCATGGACCTCTTTAAGAAGACAGGAACAGCTCTCCAGCCTGTCTTCAGAAACAAAAGTCACATGCATCTAAGTCCTTCTCTGAAATGTCAGGAGATTCTGAACTTCAACTACCAGCTGTATAGTAAAAACTATTTAACTGGGGACACTGCAACATTTCAGTCATTTAACTAAATGTTCTTTTGTGATTGTCAGTTTTGAGTTTCTCACACACCTGAAATGTTTATTGCTGCAATGATGTTTAGGAAAAGTTAAGATATACAACTTTTCTATTATGATGACAGTGCACATATCCAGGTCACAGATTTAATACATAAGCTACCCTAAAAGGTTTCCTGAAAAAAACACACAACGAAAAACAAAAATCGACTCCCTACATTTAGTGCAACAAGGACTACATAAATAAAACATGCTTCCCGCCTTAACTGAGCTCACCATCTAGCTAGGAAGACAAGTCAAAACACAAAGGAAGTTCAACTTGAAGACATCTGAATTATAACTGAACTCAAAATTAAGAGAAGAGTTTCACTTATTACAATACCTAACAGCTCAAGAGGACATCTCCAGAGAACATGAATTATTGATCATCATCCAATTGAGAAATTAATTCTGATTTATAAAACACAAACTCCAAGTCTTCACTTGGAGCCATTTCTTTCTATATGTGGATCTTTCCAGAGTATTCAAACTAACAACTGATACTAATTTATATCTGAAGAAATTTGTATTTAAGATCCTTTATTGTCCCAATTTTTCTAAGGCAAAATTCTAAAACTACTGTTTTAATTGGCTGTACTTTAAAGCATAATATTGTTAAACATCCCCTAAATGGAGCATTTTATTTTGCTATGATTTTTATTGTGTTGTGTTCTTTCCTTTGATTTTTATCTCGTTTATTAACTCACTTGAATTCCAGTGGGATAAAAGATGTACGAGTAAGAAAAGATAGCACATTATCCTTCCCCAGAAAGAGTTAAAACTGAAAATTCCAAAGACACCATTTAACTCCCAATTAGCAAAATGTTTTATGTCAAAGATGGATTAAATCAAGCTTCTTTTTACAAAAAAGAGAAAAGCGAGAGAACACCACTCAAAAATTTCAACAGCTTTTCAATTACCTTACCCAAGAAATACAAACTCTTCACTCTCTATTTATCTGCTAGGCTTGCCTGGAACCTAATCTATGCTCAACGCAAACTAAAATGCTCACTATTCCTCAAACAAACTACATTTTTAAACTTCTCCTTCCTATTTTACACTGTTCACTCTCCCCCAAATGCCCTTTTTCTTTCACCCGCCTTTAAAAAACTCCATTCATTCTTCAGGCTCATCTCAAAAGCCACCTTCTGCATACAATCTTTACAGATTCCCATACTCCAATGACCTTCATGGCAGTTTACTAATATGTTCCATGTGACAGAGGTTACACTGTTTGGTAATACAGTTACTTGTGAGTTTACTGTAATAATCCTAACAGTAACACCAGCCATGAGACCTGAGATTTACTGAATGCTTATAGGAATTAACAAGCATTTTTCTGTTTCACAGATGAGAGAACTAAGGCTTTGAAAGATGGAGTAACTTGTCCAAGGTCAAGTTATACCCAGGTGTGTCTGATTCCAGAGAATGAGCAAGCTCTTAACCACTCATTACAAAATAATTTCCTATAGGTTATGTTGTTTTCCTTCCTTGTGCATTTCTGCGATATGCAGAATAATAGCTTTCAAATAGGAGAAACTCAACAAATAATTTACTGAGCTAATTTAGACTGCAGTTAGAAAGATCAATTGCTATCATAATTTACTCCAACAAGATATTCAAACACTTCCACTCTCATAGATTATCAAATATTGCTGTTACACTAATTTATACCACGAATTAAAAATTTATCATTAAACATTTCATGTGACTTTAAACTAGTGAAGAGTGAACCTGAGGGGAAACAGTTCATTTGTTGCAAATCTGTGCATTTTCAATCCTTATTACGCATGTGTATATCATCTTCATCTACTGAAGGAAAAAAGATGTATTTCAATCCTTCAATATGTATCTATATGTGTGGATATGTGCTCACATACACACATCCACATGGGCACACCTATAAGGCTATCATCTGGGCATGGTAAAAAAACAAATTTATTTTTATGCTGTCAAAAGGTAATACAGAAGCAAATCAAGATATTTCTTATCTGAAAGAGCAGCAAACCTGGTTTTTGGACTGTTGCATCTTATCTCTGTGCTGATGTGCTTCTCTGTTTGATGACAGAGCAGGATCTTGCTGAACCGCACCCACTGGAGTTGGCTACAATATAGAATGAGCATCAATAGTAAGACTATTGCAGAAGTCTTACAATTATTGAGTTGCTTCGTGGAATCAAAGAAATAATAAAAGACACCTAAAGTAAAGCCTTACAAAATGGGATCATTCTCGAAATACGTCACTAAAAATGAGAAATTAAAACAAGAGAACATAGGTACTTTTTACACTATTTTCAAAAACATTTAAAGGCTTTCTAATGCTGTCTTTACTTTCAGGTTACTTTTTTATATCAGAAGAATAAAAGTGTACTCATGTATGTCTCTCATTTTCAAAGCCAATGCATAAACAGAACAAATCATTTTAAGAAAATAAGAAAATTATTTTCAAAATAAGGTAATAAAATGGTTTGTCGTCAATATTTTGACCCAGGTGAGACTTACATAGTGAATTCAACTTTGGATCTAAGAAAAATGTAGATTAAACACTTAAATAAGCCAATTGTTCAAAAATACCTGAATCTGAGAGTTTGGTATTTCCAAATATGGACAAAAACTGGCCAACAGCAAGCCACGATTTAAGTTTTGCAAGACATTCTTACTTATCAAAAAAAAAAAAAAAACAACAACAACAAAACAAAACAAAAACTAGTGAGAATAAACATTTTAAGAGTCCCTTCAAAGAAAGAATTTCATGATGTGCCCCTTTAAGTGATGAGCACCAATCCTACAGTTACAGTTAAGACTAATTTTTTTTCAAGTTACAAAAACTTAGAACAGTTTTGAAAACCCAAAACATGCTCTAATTTTTAAGTACCAGTCTACTTAAGATTTAAGCTAAATAAAATTGCTAGTATAATTAAAACCTAATTTAGAATTACAAATGTTTTGAGAAATGGCTGAAATAAACAAAACACAAGACGAACTGATCTTTTAAAATAACAGGATATTATCCAAAAAAAAAAAAAAAAAAAATTACACTCAACAGTAAGAAATAAATCAGGAATGAAAAGTTGAAAGTAACTCATTACTTTAAAAAGCAAGGAGTCCAAATATGGGGTTTCTATAAAATTCAAAGAATAATTTTAGTATTATGCTGCCTAAAATGCCCAGGAAGATGAAATAAAATGAATCCTTTAAAAAAATTATTTGTGGGCGCCTGGGTGGCTCAGTGGGTTAAGCCTCTGCCTTCGGCTCAGGTCATGATCTCAGAGTCCTGGGATGGAGCCCCACACCGTCTGCTTCCCCCCCCACCACCCCCCCTGCCTGCCTCTCTGCCTACTTGTGATCTCTCTCTCTCTCTCTGTTAAATAAATAAATAAAATCTTCTAAAAGTTTTTTGTACTCAACTCTTTTCACTGAAGAAGCTGTACTGTGGGGAAAAAGTTACTACAAATAATCTTTCATTATACAGCACAGAGTACTCACCAACTGTTTACCAATCCAGTCATACTCATAATCAAACATATATCCTTTTCGATCAAACAAGTCAGTAAAAAGCTTTCTTAAGTAGTCATAGTCTGGTTTTTCAAAAAAATCTAGCCTTCTTACATAACGAAGATATGTTGCCATTTCTTCTAGAAAGGAATAAAAATTATTCGGATTATACTTTCCTATATATTCATTAATAATAAAATTATTTAAATGTCAAAAAACAGTGTTACAAAAATATGAAGAAGTAACAAAATTCTACTAAAATTTAAAATTTAAGGAATTTAATCACAATGAAATTAAAAAGGAGAAGAGAAGGGAAGAAAAATATAGGGTCAAAGGTCAAAGGAGGTTTTACTTAACAAATTCCTCCGCTTCATTTCATTGGGAAAGCTAAAATTATTTTACATTGTTATTTTGAGTAAAAACCTTGGATAGTACTAAAAATTGAATTAGTAACTTAACACATAATTACTTAAACACAAGCATCACACTCCACTCATAAACTCAAAAATTCCTTTAAAATACTGATGGGAATTGATTTATATATGAAAACATCCACACTAGCCTGATGGATTTCTTCTACCATCAGGCACATTCAACTAACTGACCAACAGAGGATTCAAATTCCTAACTTGGGCCATGAGCGGAATGCTAACCAAACAAAGCTAAGCGATCTCTGAAATAAAACCGCAGCAGAGTTTAATTTTTCATTTAGTTTCTGGTCATACAACAATTATTTGATAATATATAAATTTCTCTGTGCCACTGTAATTCCCAAATGTATTAGAGGTAAGTATTTTTCTTAAAGAGCCTACTTTCCTAAAGGAAAATAAAGAAAAAGCCATAAAAAGCAATAGACAAAATGGTGAGCAATCAGTAAAACAGGATTTTACCATCAGGACACAGAAAATCACTGTAGTGAGAGATGGAAGGTTACTCTCGGGTGTTTTTCTGATTCAATTCACTGACAGTGGCCAGTGAGAACAGAATCGTGCACAGCCCAACGGGCAATGAGAATGGCACCCAATGACCTTCCTCACAGGGTGAATCTCACTATTCTACATTCTAGCTAATTACCTGGCTAAGTGACTCTGACACCCCCATTTTATCCGGCAGAAATAATCTGTATACGATTCATAATAACAGAGAGCCAGTCTGCCTATACCTACACTGCTAGTGTCAATCAAAATCTTTTTTAATTTCTGGTTCTAGATGTTAGAGCAAAGACGAAAAATATGCAATTAAAGTTTGTTGTCCCCGAATAACGAAAGCAAACTCGAAGGGCTTCCTGAGATCACAATGCTTGCTAATACTCCAGCACTGATGCCAGCATTGGCCAGGAGGACGCGTGAATATTGAAGTGAGGCATGATCTCAGTCTTGGACTTTCCAGATTGGTTCACTTTTTACTTACCGACATTAGCAACACATTATTCTTACTCCTTAACTGATTTAGAAATCAAGAAAATTTTTGTTGGCTTTATCTGAGTTGCCAAAACTCTGCATGGAAGTAAAACTATTTTTATAAAGCTCCCCAATGTAACATTAGCCTGCCAGTACTAGGTTTGTAAGATCTTAATGTACTTTGAAAACTAAATCATGTATCACACACCTCCTTTGAGTCCGACAATGAGACTCAAGTGACTAACAGTATGCACCAAAACTTTACAGCCTCATTGCTCAGCAAGTATTTTAACTTATTAGAAGTATGTCACGGATATTTTAGCTGATATCACTCTCAACACTATCAAAAAATGGGATTTTCTTCTATTAATTCCATCTTAACAGAGCAAATATACAAACTGTCCCTGTGGTCTATACATCAAAGGCTGACATCTTTTAAATCATACTTTGAACTCGTTTCTTCTAAGCATGAAAACCAGTCATTACAAACTTGAGCAATGGAAGTTAACTGCTGTGGTTTTCTGTGTATAAGCACATGTTACTCATTACCTGGAAAATTTTCACATAACACTTCTATTGGTGTGGCTCGTTTTGTATCTCCAATTTTCTGATACCTCTCTTTTAATGTGTCAGCCTAAAACAGAAAGGAAAAAAGTCCTGAGAAGCTGGTGATGTTAAAATTAACTACTTGGAAGACAGACCCCTGACATATTAACAATTTATAAAATTTGAAAGGAAACACAAAAACAATTACCTTTAAACCTTGCCAAGGAAGACTGCCTCTCAGAAAATACATGAACATGTGACCTAAAGCTTCTAAGTCATCTCTTCTACTTTGTTCTGAAATATAAGAGAAACATCAATTTCACTTTCCTCTCCCAGTTTAGGATTCAAGAATGGAGAACTGACTCTTTTGTTACATATACATTAATTCCCAAAGTTCAGTATATAAACTTAAACTATCTAGCACTTACAAGCAACAAATCATGTCCAGTTAAACAATGTTTTTAACATTAAAATTATTGTGCATCTTTAAAATATGCCGCTACATTTTTGGGGGTCTGTTTGGTTGTTTTTTTTTAAGATTCCACTGGGCACTCATTGCTCTCTTTAGATATCTATCCACAGAAGTATAAAGCAAGTCAGAAAGGGTTCCATGATCAAATACAGAGTCACTGTGTACCATAGCTCCATCTTGAAGACCCAGGATATAACATATTAAAGGTTAAAGAAAAACCCCAGAGATAAAAATGATTCACTTCCTTTAACTCTGAATCTCCTGAGCTTATATGAGCACAAAACATCCATCCTATATACTCTCCATTAATATTAAATGCAATTAGATTTTATGTAATATATTCTTTAAAACACTTGTATTTGACCCATCCCAACATTAATAACCCCTCTGCCACCACCAAAAAAAAAGCTGCTAGAACAAACTGCCATTTTCAAATTACTACTGCTGTTTTAGTAACAAAATGTTGCAGAGCATCTGACTGAGTGACAATCACAGAGGAAGACTTGAAAAGGTACTTATATTTGCTAAGTGAAATTTTTTTCCAATTCTTTTGTCACTGAAGTTAAATGCTTAAGATTCCTTACTATTTTAAAATAATACACAAACTCTAACAATAAGAGGAAAAAATAGTACTTTAATTATAAATGTGTAAGATGTTTTATCCAAATGAGTCATCATCATACTACCTAAGCAGTACTGAATGCTTTTGAAAAAGCAAACTTTTCAAAGCCTGGCTCTGAACTAGCGTGAACAGGACAGGAATGGTTTTAATTTCTACTATTTAATCTCATTCCACAACTGTCTTCTGTAACACTTGCTACAGTGTGTGTGTGTGTGTGTGTGTGTGTGTGTGTAGTTATTATCTAGTCTTTATCTATTCTCCCACCAGACGGCAGATTACAGGACAGCAGATGTCACTTGGCTAATTATCCTCAGGACCAAGTATAATGGCAGCCACAGAGCAGGCACTGAACACAGACTACTTAAATAGAAAAATGAACATCTGAAAACACATCATACTAGATATGTGTCCCTTTCCTACAAGGAAACAAAGATATCCAAAAGAAAATGCATCACATTGTTAGTAATTAGGGTTATGAGATTGGAGGATTAGACAGGACATTCTACCTTCTCATTTCATATACTCAAACTGCAGCGTAATGGCAAATTTTTCTCTTCTGCTTCAATTTTCTATCATAACAATGTACGCATATGCTATTAAAAACAGAAAACTTTCAAAATAAATAAAATAGACTCAAGGTCTTTTTAAAGCCATTTAAAAAAAAAGTGGGGATGTGAATAACATGAGAAAGATGAGTAATATATTTTATATATACAACTTGACCATATTAGATCCTGGGACCCTCAAGAATAAAGAGTCATGCAAAGAGAAAAATATACATATTTCTGAACTCCCACTGAGAATCAGAATCACCTCTGAAACTTTTAAATGCCTCAAATGAGTGACTGATTCCTTGAGTATGACATGAGCTAGAAGAACACACATTTTAAAAAGCTTAGCAGATGATTCTGAAATATAGCACTAAAGTTGATAAACACTAAAAAAAGAAACTCTTTTCATTGAAGTATACTTTACACATAATAAAATACATCCTTTGTAAGGGTACGGTTTGAAAAATGTTAACAATGTACACCTAAGTACCACCACAATCAACAACTATTTCCAACACTCCAAAAAGTTCCCTTATGCCCATTGCCAGCTATCCTCCCCTACCCTGGCCTCAAAACAACCATTTATCTGCTTTCTGTCAGGCTACATTAAATCTGATTTTTTTTTTATACAGTTTCATATGAAAAGTGTCGTATAACATGGACCCTTGGTCCAAATTCTTTCACTCAACATAATCTTTTTATGTTGTTGTGTGCATTGGTAGTTCATTACTTTTTATTCCTGAGTAGTATATTACAATATACTTATATATTCACCAGTTGCTGGGTCACGAGTAACTTCCAGTTTGGGGCTATTGTGAATAAAACTTCTACGAACATTCTTGTACAAGTCTTTGTGTGGACATATGTTTCCATTTCTCCTGTGTAAAGTTTTAGGAGGAGGATTACTACTTCATATGGAAACTGTAGATTTTACTTTTTAAGATACTTCTACACTGTTTTCCAAAGGGATTGTGTCATTTTATATCTCCACCAGCAACATCTGAGAATTCAATTATATACTGAACTTGTATCCGGCAACCTTGCTAAAACTCACGTACTGGTTGGTGTATTGCCCATTCCACATTTAGCATGGTCACTCTTTTATACTTCAGCCCTGCTAGTGGCTGTGAGGTGTTAGCTCACTGCGATTTAATTTTAATTTCAGCAGTGACTAGTATTTTTGAACACTGTTTCAACTGTGCTACTGCTTATTCAAACATCATTTTGTGATGTTTTACTCATTTTTTAAAACTATACTATGTGTCTTGCTATAAAGTTGTAAGGGTTGTTTGTGTATTCTGGATGTAAGTAATTGTCAGATGTAAGTTTTGCAAACATGTAGTTTGCTTTGTTTTCTTAACAGTATCTTTCAAAGAACAGAAGTTCACATTTTGATGAAGCCCAACTTAATAGGGTTTTGTTTGCTTATGCTTTCTTATGTCCCATCTGAAAATCTCTGACTAGTCTAAGGTTGCAAAGATTTTCTACTTTTTCTTCAAGAAATTCTACCGTTTGGGTTCTTAAATTTAAATCTAGGATTCATTTGTGATAGTTTTTCTTTTTGCTGCATGTGGGATAAGGGTTTAAACTCATTTTCTTCAATACCAATACCTTGTTATTATCATATAGTTTCTTTAAATACTATGCTCTCCACCCTTAACTTTGAACCCTTCTCAAAAACCAATTGAGATCTGTGTAGGGGTCCATTTCAGGACTCTGTAATGTGACCCATTTATCTATGTCTAGGTCAATACCACCAAATATAAGACGAAAGGGAAAAGTAAAGATAAATGAGGACACCAATGATGACAAAAAAGACAATCAATTGAGAAAACCACAAAATCAAAAGCTGGTTACATGAAAAACCCAATAAAACTGTATCACTAGGCCGGCAGACAGAAAACACAAATTACTAGCATCAGGAGCAACCAGGGGACACCAGGACAGATCCTACAGACATCAAAAGAATGGTAAAAGAGTATTATGAACAAACATTATGGCAGTAAATTCAACAACTCAAAGAAATGAACAAATGCCTTAAAAGATAAATTACAAAGATGTGAACAGTTCTACGCCAATTAAAGAAATTTAATTTATAATCTAAAATCTTCCCAAAATATAACCAAAGGCCCAGATGGCATCACTGCTGAATTCTACTAAACAGTTACGGAATAATACTAGCTCTACACAAAACTCCTTCAGGAAGCAGAAGGGCATCTTTCCAAACTCTTTTCATTAATGATGTTACCAGTCAAAGGCATTTTACAAGCAAAGGAAAATACAGGAAATGTCTCTCATCAACACAGTCAAAAAATCCTTCAAAAGTTAATACAAAATGACTAGTTCATCCCCTGAATTTAAGGTTGGTTTAACTTTCAAAAACCAACTATGTAATTCACCATGTCAATAAAATATATAAATCATATGATCACCTCAAAAGATACAGAAAAAGTACCTAATAAAACATAACATGCATTTATGATATATTTTTTAAAACTCATTAAATAAGCAATAGGAAAAAACTTCATTCTGACAAGGGACTTCTATGAAAAATCTGTAACATAATTCTTACATGGCCATAATTCTTACTCCTACAATCAAGAACAAAACAAGGATGTTCACTCTCACATTATCTATTCAGTGTTTATACTAGAAGACTTGTTAGTACCAAAAAAAAAAAAAAAAAAAAAAAAAAATCAAGAAAAAAATTAAAAGGTATTCAGATTGGAAATAAAGAAGTGAAACTAGTTTTTTCTGCAGGCCATATGACTATATAGGTGGAAAATCCAAAGTAATCTACAAAAAAAAAGAACCTATTAGAACTAGTACATGAGTTTTAGCAAGGTTACAGAATACAAGTTCAATATATAAAAAATAAATTGCATTTCTATGAAAGCAATCAACAACTGGAAAACAGATTTAAAAAGCAGTACCATATGAAATACATATGAAATAAGCAGCATATGAAATACTGGAGAGATAATTTTAAAAGACTGAATGATTTGCAAATACTGACCCCTCCCAAATAGCATTCTTTGTTAAGGAGAGGAACACAGTATAAAAGGCAATTTCCCTTTAAATTCAAGGTGTAGGGCCTTAGTTACCAGACTGCCAAAAAGCCCTGATCATAAGGTAATCTTGCCTATATGATAGTCTCAGAAAGCAGTATTAGTCTCAAAACCTACACAGTATTTAAAAATTCAAGTCATAAATACGACCTAATAAAATAAACCACTTCTGTAACTCAGCCTGAAATGTTCCTTACTCTCATAATTCTTTTCTTTGTGTTCATCAACTGACAAATCTGGAAGTAAATTTCACCATGTAGTGAGTAACAGAAGTCAAACACAGTAGTAACTAAAGAATACCTCCTCAGGTCTTTAACAGATCTGTTTCATGGGGGTAAAAAAAAATTTCCCAAAGGTAATCTGGCCCTTATTAGGCCCTGTTCACATTTTATAAAGCACTTAACTACAAAGGCCTGTTTGAAAATGGATGTTTCCCTGGAAGCCAAGAATCCTCATTATAGGAACCCTTACTATGAGCAACTACGAAATGAGAAAGTGATGATTTACTTTACAACAGGTATCATTAAAGAATCTTCTAAAGTAAGTTTTCCAATAAGTTTAAAAGTTATGTAAAGAGTCAATTAAAATTTTGCTATTTAAGAATATATGTATCACATAAAATACATAGAATCAGCACATATTAAGGGCCTGGTATGGGTGAATGTGTGAAACTGATGACTGTTTAAAATTCTACCTACACTTAAAGCAGCAGTAATCCCAAATAAGAAAATAAAGGCTCAGAAAGGCTAAGAGACAAGCCTAAAACTATGCACCTAAAAGAGAAAGGCAGAATTCTAAACCACATCTGCACTTTTTTCATTTCAGAAAGCAAAGGCAAAGTAGAACCAATCAATTAATCAAATATTTACTGTACATCTTCTGCAATGCTTTTCTACTTAAAAGTCCTACTCTTTAACTGAACATTGTTTTCCTCTTAAGCTACTTTTATTCCTCACATGTTTAGAACTATTTCTATTTTGACTTAATTTCAATTTAATTTTCAGCAACAGAAAAATATCCCTTCCTTATTAACTCAAATTTACCTCTGTCAAAGAAAAAATAGATCAAATGCTTATAACCAGAAAACTTTCTAATATATACATAATTATTTGCAAAAAAAAAATCCTCATTACTGCATTTTCCTACAAAAATGAAAAACAATTAGACCAAAAGACATGTTAGTTAACACTAAATACAGGCAAGACAAGAGAACTCATAAAAAAATCAAAAAAACCTCTCACTGAAGAAAATTTAAATCATTCTTTATATATAAACAACAACAACAACAAAAATTACTACAAGCAAAGGTTTTACTTTATATTTCCTTCTGAAATGTTGAAAATTATTTTTCCCTAACAGCGCCCCCCACAAAAAAACTCTTCTTCAAAATTCACTGAGCTTGTTTACATGTTCCAAAATTACATAATTAAGATGTTTTTTGTTAAATGAAAACACAAACCTATTTAGCAAAAGAAAAGGCACAATTATGCAAGACAATATCCAGATACCCAATGTTGCAATAACCAGAATGCATAAAGAAAAGAAAAAAAAAGTTTTCAGAGCAATGGAACCCAGCACATGCATTCACCTGATAACTAAAGAAGTGCTCTTGAAATCCAGTTCTCTTAATTTAGATAAAATCCAATAAATTTATCAGGAGAAGCAAACCAAAAAAAGAGAAGAGTGAAGTACTGCCAGCAACAGTACTACACATGATAACAAATAGTACGCTATGAGATATTTAAATACCAATAAAAGCCTTTTAAAAAATAACAAAATAACTACTCTCAGACTATAAACCTACAGCAATCGACACGTAAGAAAAGATGCTACACACCCTACGTCATCAGGAAACACAAATTAAAACAATGAGATAACACTACTGCCACATAATGATTTATAAGAAATACATATTTGGGGGCACCTGGGTGGCTCAGTGGGTTAAAGACTCTGCCTTCGGCTCAGGTCATGATCTCAGGGTCCTGGGATCAAGCCCCGCATCAGGCTCTCTGCTTAGCAGGGAGCTTGCTTCCTCCTCTCTCTCTGCCTGCCTCTCTGCCTACCTGTGATCTCTCTGTCAAATAAATAAATAAAATCTTTTAAAAAAAAAAAAAAAAGAAAGAAAGAAAAGAAAAGAAATATATATTTGGTCATTCAGATGACCAGAATATATATCTCAAGATACATTAGGTCTTTAGCCACATTTTGTGAAAACACTTCAGAGCCATAAAGGTAAAATGGGTGTTTGGTAACTAATGAAGGTGAATCTTGAACCCACCCTAGATCACGGGCTGGTTGCCAGGGAGATCAACCTTATGATTAGAGGGTTGGGACTTTCAGTCCCAGCCCCCAACCTTCAGGGAGGGAAAAGAGGTTGGAGGTTAAACTAGCCAATGGCCAATGCATTAGTCAATCATGACTATGTAATGAAGTCCCCATAAAAACCTAAGAGGACAGCTTTCTGGCCCTTTTGGGAGAGCTTCCACACTTGGGGATCCAGAACACCTACATGTGTCACCAAGCCAGGGCCCAAGCTGCACAAGGACAGAAGTTCCTTTGTTTGGGCTCCTATCCTACATCTGACTGTTGATTTGTATCCTTTATCATGTCCTGTAATAAAATCGTAAACCTAAGTTAGTGCTTCCCGGAGTCTACAAAACCACTCTAGCAAAGAAACTTGAACCTAAGGCGGACGTAGCTGGAGCTTCTAATCTATCCATGATCAGTCAGAAGCACAGGTAACACCCTAGAGTTTGCAAGTGTTATGTGAAGCAGGGGGTTGGTGAGTGGTCTTGTAGGATGTAATCCTTAATCTTGGGATCTGACGCTATCTCCAAGTAGACAGTATCAGAATTTAAGCTGAACTTTCAGACATGCTGCTGGGGTCTCAGGGCTTCTTACAACATACTTTTAACATATGATCTAGCACTGTCCTTGGTATTTACCCAAAGGAGATGAAAACTTAGGTCCCACAAAAACCTGCACATGGATGTTTACAGCAGTTTTTTTCCTAACTGCCGAAACCTGGAGGCAACCAAGATGCCCTGCAGCAGGTAAACTGGTGAATAAACTGTGCTACATCCAGACAACGCAATGGTGCTCAGCATTAAAAATAAATAAGCTACCAAGTCATGGAAAACCACGGAGAAACCTTAAATGCATATAACCAAGTAAAAGAAGTCAGTCTAAAAAGGTTACATATTGCTTATTTCAAATTACATGGTATTTGGAAAAGGCAAAACTATGGAGACAACAAAAAAGATGTGGTTGCCAGGAGTTTGGAGGGTGGGAGGTGGGAAGCGAGGGATGAATAGGTGGGTCATAGGGGATGCCTAGGGAAGTGAAACTCTCCTGTATAATACTACAATGGTTCATGCATGTCATTATAAATGTATCCAAACCCACAGAATGTGCAAGACCAAGAGTAAACTACGGACTCCACAGAGAATAATGATGTGTCAGGGTAGGTCACTTGTACCTAACGTACTACTCTGGTGAGGGATGCTGACAGGCGGGGCTGGGGGCGGGAGGGGTGCTGCCTGTGTTGGGGCAGGGAGTAAAAGGGAAATCTCTGTACCTTCTGCCTAATTTTGCTGTGAATCAAAAACTCTTCTTAAAAAAAAAATGCTCTAAAAAATTACATTTAAAAAAAGCACTGCTATTTAAATTCATTTTCTCTTAACTTATTTAAATCAAGGTATACGTCCTAACATTCTCTAACTGAACTTGAGGGTATCACCATGTAATAGTAATCACACAAAATTTACAAAGCTGAGTCATCCAGAAAATGTAAATTATGTTCATCGTATTTTGTTTAAGAAAGCGATGAACTGTGCAATTCATTTTTAAACTGTTAAAACATAATTATAAAATGTAAATACATGTTTTTCAACTGCTAAGAAGCTGTTTGGGAGCCTAAGAGCTGTCCTCGGGAATTTGGGCAATTAACATAGAAATTATATGAATCACACACCATCAGATGACAGCACAGAAAGAAGACATTTTTGTAAAATCATAAATTCTGTGATCCCTTCACAGAGCTTACCACTTAGAGGCTTGAAATGTTATTCTTCTATGCAACACAGATTTTTTTGTTAACATTTACAAAGCAACTGGCAGTTTATTCTTCAAATCCTAATCCCTTAGTTCATGAATATTCAATATTAATTTAAAAAAAAAATTCTACTATTACTTAGTAAAGAGAAATGCAGAGTATTTACTTCAAATGACTTCAACAAGACCAGTTTTGTCATGAAAGGAAAAATGAGTGATCCAAAGGAAGATTATAAAATGAGGTTCAGGGGCGCCTGGGTGGCTCAGTGGGTTGAAGCCTCTGCCTCTGGCTCGGGTCATGATCCCAGAGTCCTGGGATCAAGCCCCGCATTGGGCTCTCTGCTCACTGGGGAGCCTGCTTCCTCTTCTCTCTCTGCCTGCCTCTCTGCCTACTTGTGATCTCTATCTGTCAAATAAATAAATAAAATCTTTAAAATGAGGTTCAAAGGAGTTGATCAAAACAAAAAAAAAATCTTGAAAAAGTATTAAAAATAAGACACTCAAGCAGACACAATTTTAAAATAACATTTCAATATAATAGTAAAGAAGGCTTCCACTAGAGCAGACCACAGAAATCCACGTGTCACACACAGCTTTTATAAGATTTCATCTTGAACAGTGACTCAAGAAGGTATAAGAAGGTACACAGTGAATAAAGAAATCTGCCTACTTAACATCAATCGTGCAGTGAAGATATATATAGATATACATATATATCTATATATATATCTCTCACAGGAATAAAGAGGTTAAAACCCACACCGTGATTTTACACTATTCCAGCTTTTTCCCTTTTAAATCTGATACAGTGCACTAATCTCCACAAAGGAAAAATACTTATAAACGTGCACAAAGGTCTGTCTGAACAAATTCTCTCTTTTGAAATGCTCATGTGTGTACAAAGTCCTTGAATGCACAAGAGTAAAGAATGAATAAGAAGGCTTTAATTCCTCTTAAAAGAGTAATCACCAAAGTCCAAGCAAAGCCAAAAGGAAAAAAATTTATAAGCAAATTAAAATCACTACTAGAAGATTCCATTTTCACTACTTTTTCTTTTCTATCTGTTCCTGACTCCTCACAAAGCTGGTGCTTTAAACTCAAAACATCACTAAAAAGCCCACGTTCACAGCCATCTCACTTATAAAAATGCTTTAACTCTTCAGCACTTAAACTCACGTGACTTAAGCTTACTCTTAATTTCTTAAAAAACAGGAAATCATGTAATCTGGGAAACAAATTTTCTCTGCCCATCTACTTCCCAAGTACTACATAAAAATTAAGAAGCAGGGCTTTTGTAAATAGGAGAAAGTAAGGATTAAAGCCTTTGTTCTTTGCAATACTTGCCAAAGAAATATTTTGTTTGTTTTCTTGCTGAAAAAGGAGTAAAAAGATTACTGTAATAGTTAAATGCCATTTCCCAAGCTCTGAAGGCTTTTCCTAACAGGGACAAACATATCAGATTTGCTTTGCCATTTCTACAAATAGAATGCTGTTACATGTGCCATTGTTTGGATAAAAAAAACATCGGGCCATAAGGAAGTTGTGACTTCATATCTCACAATAAAATGGTGGTGAACCTTTGTTAGTTGTTATGCAATAGTCTGTTAACAACTACCATGAAATGAAAATCTCTCACAGACACTGTTCGTCTAAATACAGGTGTGCCTGATTTTAACAGAAGACACAATCCGGAAAGTTGTGTATCTATGCAATCTTATTTTAAATCTGTCATCAAAGTTTGCTATCAAAAGGCACTCCCCCCAAAAACACTACCTGAATGCAACTAATTTTAGATATTTGAAACTTACTTTTCTTAAAGTAAGGCAGATTTATATTTTTCAGGGATTTCAGACAGCTGAAGAGAAAAAAATACCACAGCTCTTCTATCAGGAGCCTGTCAGGGAACACACTTTCAGTAAGCAAGTGCTATTAGTTCCAACTGAGAGGAAGAAGCAGGGAATGCCATAGAGAGCAGGTAAGTCTCCGAAGAATGGTCAGAGAAGAAGCTATGACCAGGAGTTGAAGCCTGGGTCACGTTACTGCTAAGGTCTTGAAGAAAAAGTGACTGTATACCACAAGGTACATTTAAGCAGGGATGATGGGTAAGTGCTGATTGGTTTATGTTTCTATTTTTCTTTGTGAGTGAGATGTCAGGGATGGAATCTAAAGGCAGAAAATAAAGTCTGACTTTATCTGATATGAAAACTGACCATGGTTTGAGACTTCAGAATAAACTACTACAAACATAACCTAGAACTGACTTTTTTTAGAAAGGCAAAGAAGTAACCCAATGGGAAAGAATATGGTATCATAAAAAGAACCTCAACCCCTAATTCACACCATATGAAAATTAACTGTAGACTGTAGAAGAAAACATAAAATGTCTTCATCTCCTGGGGACAAAGATTTCTCAGGATTCAAAAAGTAATGATCATGAAACAAAAAAAACTGATAAATAACTGATTTCACAAATATTTACAACTTCTGCTAACTACTGACATCACTAAGAAAATGAGTAGGTAAGCCACAGACTAGAAGAATCTATTCATAGGACATATATCTGGGAAAGAATTTATATCCAGAATATATAAAGAATTCCTATAAATCAACAATTAAATGACACACAAGTCACAAAAGAAGATACACAAATGGTCAATAAGCACAAGTAACAGAGCTCAGAATCATTAGTCATGGAGAAACAAACCACCACCACATATCCACTACAACAGCTAGAATGAAAAAGAAGGACAACTCCAAATATTGTCAAGACTGAAACAAACTGAACTCTCATTCATTACTGGTGGAAACAGGAAATGGTATGAATGCTTTGGGGTACTGATGGGCAGTTTTTGATAAAGTTTAACGATATCTACCATAGGACCCAACAGCAATTCCAATTTCAAGTATTTACCCAAAAGAACTCAAAACATACACCCACTGAAAGATTTTTTTAAATTCCTTATAGTAAAACACTTAATAATCAAAATGTTCATCAACATTAGGATAAATAAACCATTTGTGTGGTATATTTGTGCAATGGAATACTACTGAACCTCAAAAAGAAACCTCTAAAAAAAGTTACTGATACTTGAAAAACAAACATTAATCTCATAGTGAGCAAAAGAAGCCAGATGATCCCATTTATATGAAGTAACAGAACCAGCAAAACTAATCTATGGTGACAGAAATCACAACAATGGCTACTTTTGGAGAAAGTGGGGGAGAGAGCACAAATGAAGTCTAAGGAATGATAATAATGTAACTCCTGACAGGGTTGTGGGCTACCCACATGTGTACATATGTCAAAAATCACACATGATATACATAAATGTTGTAAACTTTACTCAATGTAAATTTTATTTTAAAAAATGAACTTTTCAATAAAATAAGAATTACAAATACTGTCAATTCTAGTAAGCTTGCTTTACATACTGCTATTAGTTACCAATTCTGAAACAACAATCTGAGAATCTCAGGCTTCTAACTATGAGTAAAATAGAGTAGTGGTAGCCATAGTTCTCATTATTGGCAAAGGAAGACATATAGAGAGAAAAGACAAGGGAATTACACATATGGAAATGGAGGTACTACTTTGTGGTCTTAGAATGAAATTTAAAAGCATCATAATCAACTCAGGATTCTTAGTAGATAGGTATTAATATATGTATGTGTGGACATGTGTTTCACATACACATATGCATTTCATAGTTCCACTGCAGAAGGCGCCTAGAAGCAATAACACACCAGTAGCAATGAGTACACCTAGTGCCCAGATCTTGCTTTCTGTATAACATTATTCAATAAAAGAACCCACAGAAACTTGAAGAAACGTCTGTTTCTGGGTTAGAGCAGAGAAACTACAAGATGAATCTGGAACAAGTTGTAGCTCCAGAAAGTAAAGTTCTCAAAGAATCATGAGGATAAGCCAAAGGACAGAGCAGCCAGCTGGACTGGGCAACCAATGGCCAAATCTGGGACAACATGAGTATCAAAATAAATAATGACAGCAGTGAACTATACTACTTTCAGTAAGAATCCATGAGTCCTTACTTACTTTAGTCAATAAATGGGAAAAAGAGAAAAAGCTTCTGCTTACATTAGATTATCAACAAATACATAAGGACTGATGAATTAGAAAATCATCAATGGATGGTAACTAAATCTAGTGGGTAAAATTTGATGAGGAGCAACATATTTGTATTTACATAATCTCACAAATTCACTTACAAAATACTTTTGAATGGCAAAGGGAAAATAGGAAATTTGTTAAGTATAACTGAGCAGACACTACACTAAGCAAGGGATGAAAACTACACGCAACAACTGACATCACATACCACCTGACATGACACACTGCCAACACATCACTTGTGATTTTGTGCTACTGATGCACACTCAAATATAATCATGAAGAAATTATGAGACAGACTCAAATTGAAGACATTCTATAAAATATCCTATAGATACTCCACAAAAATATGAAGGTCATGAACCAAAAAGAAAGGTGAAGGAGTGTTCCAGATAAAGAGACCAGAGAGATGTGACAAATCAATGAAATACATGTTCCTGGAATGAATCCTTGATGGTGGGGGGGGAGCTGTAAGAAACTCTGGGAAGTTGATATTATTTTATAAGGAACCCTCTTTAAAAAGTTAAATAATTTGTTTCAAGTCATATAATTTCTATACTGTAAACAGAACCACTAAGGTATGTACTCTCAGCATTCAATGTATTGGGCAGGATGCCATCTCCTTGGCTGGCTGTATAGAAAGCCAAAGTCTCAATCAAAAATCTTCACACACACATTAAATGCAGTTAAAATTAAGTATTCTCTCATATTCTTTAATAAAACTAATCTTACGCATCTACCTAACTGTATCAAAGTTGAACATTTCAAGTTGTCATATTAAAAAAAGAGTGAAGGTAAGGATCTGTCATTCATTTACTCTAGAGCAACTTACTTTTAAAGAATTTTATTAAATATAAATCAAAGTAAACTCTAGTCAGATGTGATAAAGAAATTACAATAGAAGCAACTGTAATCCCCCCAAAATTGAACCATAATAACAAATAAAAACTTACACTCTTAGGATAGTTACTAATTCAAATTTCTGTACTTATGAAAGGTACACATACCTTTTCCTAAATGTGTGTTTATGCTCATATATCTAGCTGTTCCTGTAAGGCTCTTGTGTTCTCTGTATGGTATGTGTTTCTTTGTCTCTGGATCAATATATTCCTTTGCCAAACCAAAATCTATAATATGAATAACTTGCTGGGTTTTGTTTCCTGGTCGTCCTATTAAGAAGTTCTCAGGCTTTACATCTCTGTATATCAAGTTCTTTGAGTGGACATACTCCATGCGAGAGATCTTGATTCACGCA